>NC_053037.3:514614376-514917406 GCF_002575655.3 Aegilops tauschii subsp. strangulata | reverse complement strand
TAATCTCGCTATGGTTCAAAAACTATTCGAATTCAAATTTAAAATAAAGACAAACAACAAAAGTTTTCAAACTTTAAAACTAAAATGTTCGAGCTGTGCCAAATAATGCAAAGGTAATTGTGGTGAAGAAACCCCACTTTTATAAAATCTTTAAATACTCTAAAATGAATAAAGCAGTAGCAAAACAATTAATGAAATGCCTTTTACAATTAATAAAATGTTAAACTATTCTATTTAGGGACTAAAATTTTTATGTTAGTGGTTTAGTGGTACTACTAATTTAGGGGTCATCTTTGTACTTTACAAAACTAAAATAAAAGGAGGAACAAAATAAAACAGTAAAGAAATACATAAAAATAAAAGAAAAAAACAAAACAAAACACTAGGCCGACCGTGGCCCAGCTGGCCCGCCCACCAGGCCGGCCCAACCTAGGGCCTACCTAACCCCCCACTCCCCCGTAACCCTAATCCAACCGCACCACTCCCCCCACTCGCGCCGCCACTCTCCCCTCCCCTCCCCCGATCCAGATCGGATTGGGGCACGACGCTGCTGTACATCGCCGCCTCGCCTTCGTCCGTCCTGCCTGGAGCGCGTCCTCGCCGTCCTGCTTCCTCTCCGCGCGCAACGTCCCCGGCCTCCTCCCCGAGCAACGCTGCCTCGAACCCCTACACTACCCCGTGAGCCCCCCTCTCCTCGTCCGGTCACCGCACGCCCGCGCCGTCCCGTGCCCGTGTACGCGCCATGCCCGCGCCCTCTCCCCGCGGCTCCCTCGTCCCGTGCACGCACCGTCCGCACGCACACGGCACCCGGGCGCCGCGCCCCAGCTCCTGGCCGTGCCTGCCCCCGTCGATGCGCGCGCGCTCGCGCGCCCAGCGCCCCGCTGCCACCCCGGGGCCGCGGCCTCCTTCCCCGCGCCGCGCCTGGGCCGCGCGCCCCACCGTCCCGCTCCTCGCGCCACCGCATTGGCCTCGCTCGCTGACCCCGCGCCTCCGTTGCTGCCTGCTCGCCGCGCAGCGCCGCTCCGCCCTGCCGCCCGCTTCGCCGCTGCTGCCGCTCCCCGCGCTCGCCTGCGACTACCTGCGCCTCTGCTCGCCGAGGCCGCCTCACTGCACACGCGCCCGTGCGCGCCACCCCACACGCGTGCCCGCTGCACTTCGTGGCCTCGCCGCTGCCCAACATCGCCGACCCGCCGCCCTTCGCCGGCGCCGTCCGCGGCCGGCTCGTCGTGGCCGCACTCCGGCGGGCCACTCGCTGGCGCCCCAATTTTGCCCATTCGGGCATGGTGCCCGCCAGCGCCCACGCGCTAACCGGGCTCCGCCCGCTGCCCTTTTGCCCGCTAGGCCCCCTGGGGCCTATGACAAGGGGCCCCACCACGAGAACGTTAAGAAAACAGATATAAAAAAAGATTAAAAATAGTTAAGTAATTAAATTAACTTAACTTAACTAATTAGGTTTAATTAAATTAATTAAAATCTATTAGCCCAATAACCTAGTTAGACTAAATTAACTAGTTAGTTAATGTAACAGCCTATGACATGCGGGACCCATGCGTCAGTTTGACCAGTCAACACCTCTGTTGACTGCTGACGTCATGCTGACGTCATGCTGGTGCAATAATACTAATTTCGAATTTATTTAATAATTAAGTAAATTCTAAAAATGATTAAATCTTTTAAAATTAATATAAAATAAACCGTAGCTCAGATGAAAAAACTTTGTACATGAAAGTTGCTCAGAACGACGAGACGAATCCGGATACGCAGCCCGTTCGTCCGCCACACATCCCTAGCATAGCAAACGTGCAACTTTCCCCCTCCGGTTCATCTGTCCGAAAACGCGAAACACTGGGGATACTTTCCCGGATGTTTTCCCCCTTCGCCGGTATCACCTCCTACCGCGTTAGGGCACACCTAGCACCGCCCATTGTCATGTCTTCCATCATCATGCTTATGTTTGCATTATATTTATTGTTTCTTCCCCCTCTTCTCTCGTTAGACACCGAGACCGACGCCGCTGCTACCCAGTACGACTACGGTGTTGACGACCCTTCTTGCCAGAGCTTCCAGGCAAGCCCCCCTTGATCACCAGATATCGCCTATTCCTTCTCTATACTGCTTGCATTAGAGTAGTGTAGCATGTTACTGCTTTCGGTTAATCCTATTCTGATGCATAGCCTGTCATTTCTTGCTACAGTTGTTACCCTTACCTGCTATCCTACTGCTTAGTATAGGATGCTAGTGTTCCATCAGTGGCCCTACATTCTTATTCGTCTGCCATGCTATACTATCGGGCCTTGGTCACTAGGGAGGTGACCACGGGTATATACTATATACTTTATATACATGACACATGTGCTGACTAAAGTCGGGTCAGCTCGTTGAGTACCCGCAAGTGATTCTGATGAGGGGGCTGAAAGGACAGGTGGCTCCATCCCGGTAGAGGTGGGCCTGGGTTCCTAACGGCCCCCGACTATTACTTTGTGGCAGAGCGACAGGGCGGGTTGAGAACACCTAGGAGAGAGGTGGGCCTAGCCCTGGTCGGCGTCCGCGGATACTTAAAAATAACACGCTTAACGAGTTCTTGGTATTTGATCTGAGTCTGGCCATTTGGTCTATACGCACTAACCAACTACGTGGGAAAGTTATGGGCACTCGACGTCGTGGTATCAGCCGAAGCCTTCGTGACGTCGGTGACTGAGCAGCGCGCGCCGGATTGGAGCGTAAGCCTGCTCTTGTATTAAGGGGGCTAGTTCTGCTTCCGGCCGCGTACGCAACGTGCAGGTGTGCAATGGGCGATGGGCCCAGACCCCTGCGCGCATAGGATTTAGACCGGCGTGCTGACCTCTCTGTTGTGCCTAGGTAGGGCTGCGACGTGTTGATCTTCCGTGGCCGGGCATGACCCAGAAAAGTGTGTCTGGCCAAATGGGATCGAGCGTGTTGGGTTATGTGGTGCACCCCTGGAGGGAAGTTTATCTATTCGAATAGCCGTGTCCCTCGGTAAAAGGACGACCCAGAGTTGTACCTTGACCTTATGACAACTAGAACCGGATACTTACTAAAACACACCCTTCCAAGTGCCAGATATAACCCGGAGATCGCTCTCTAACAGGGGCGACGAGGAGGGGATTGCGGGGTAGGATTATGCTATACGATGCTACTTGGTGAACTTACCATCTACTCTCTTCTACATGCTGCAAGATGGAGGTGGCCTGAAGCGTAGTCTTCGACAGGATTAGCTATCCCCCTCTTATTCTGGCATTCTGCAGTTCAGTCCACCGATATGGCCCTTTACACATATACCCATGCATATGTAGTGTAGCTCCTTGCTTGCGAGTACTTTGGATGAGTACTCACGGCTGCCTTTCTCCCTCTTCCCCCCTTTTCCCTTCTACCTGGTTGTCGCAACCAGATGCCGGAGCCCAGGAGCCAGACGCCACCGTCGACGACGACTCCTATTACACCAGAGGTGCCTACTACTACGTGCAGCCCGCTGACGACGACCAGGAGTAGTTAGGAGGATCCCAGGTAGGAGGCCTACGCCTCTTTCGATCTGTATCCTAGTTTGTGCTAGCCTTCTTAAGGCAAACTTGTTTAACTTATGTATGTACTCAGATATTGTTGCTTCCGCTGACTCGTCTATGATCGAGCACTTGTATTCGAGCCCTCGAGGCCCCTGGCTTGTATTATGATGCTTGTATGACTTATTTATGTTTTAGATTTGTGTTGTGATATCTTCCCATGAGTCCCTGATCTTGATCGTACATGTTGCGTGCATGATTAGTGTACGATTGAATCGAGGGAGTCACAAGTTGGTATCAGGGCCGACTGCCTGTAGGAATCCCCCTTTCCAACTCCTTGGCCGAAGTCGAGTCTAGACATTGCAAAACTTTTACTAACATGACTGTGTGTCTTACGGGCACACGTCGCCATTGGGTGGTAGTAGGATCTTTTATTCCCCGACCTATACTCTGGGACTCTGACATCTCTTATATTCGGGTTAAACGATTTTACTAACTCTGACTCTAGGTTCTCGATAATACTTTCTCCCGGAGAGCCCCTTATTACAGATGATCGTCTGCTGCACCAGAAGAATTCGAAGATACTCTCCGATGTTCTCTTGAGACTTTATGGCATCGCTTTTGCAATTCCCCTCCATCGATAAACCCCTATGGATAACCACATATACTCGCCATTCATACAATGCTTCCTAGTTGATCTTGTTATTACAAGATACACCGAAATTCTCTCTATTGTTTCAAGAATACTTTGTGCCTACTGCCTTGCAGTTCTTTGCGACATGAATACCCCTACGGATAATTCCTCGCTCTTACCGAGTATCCGCTCATCCCTAGTTGTTCATGTGTTTCACAAAGTTCTTCAAAATACTATCCGATCTTTTGAGAATCCTCATTCGCCTATGGTTGTTGAAATGCTTGTCTGCCTGCATTTTGGTTAATTCCAAATGGCTAGCAATATTCATGGATGTCCATTGCCTTTATCATCTTGGGTCCCTTGATTCAATATGTTGCGAATGTTGCAATCATTAATCAGATCCTAGAATTCATCCTTTCGGCTCAGACGTCATTTTAAACATGAGCTGGATCTCAACCAATCAGATTGCCATCGATTGTACCCCTAAGCCTACTCAACTTATCCATCCTTCATCAGAGCGTTGCTTCTGATCCCCTGATTTGGAAATCATAATTCTTTTGCATTTGAACTTTGAATTAGTTAGTTGTTTCTATAATCAGATCTCCTTGCATTCTTCTTCCTCTGGTTGAGTACCGATGCTCACATCAGATCCCTTGTGGACCATCGGTTCCTTTGTTGGATTTTATCCGACAGTGTCCTTCATATTGAATAACCTTGTGAGCCTTTCCATGGGTATATAATGCCTTTGGTAAGTTGTATCATCTGCTTTTGAACAATGCTCTACTTTCGAGCTTGTATTATTTACTCCGAAGTTTGTGGTATATGTTCCTAAGATGCCCTGATGGGTTGAACCTACGCCTTCCCTAATCCGTGTGAACCCGAAAGATTACACGGGTCATAATTATCTGGTATTGCACCAGGTAAAAACTTTCAACAACTAATGTCATTTTCGAAATACGAGAGGTGAATGGAAGGTTATACATTGAAGAAGTGGGAGTCGACCTTGAACTTGTGTTCATGCCCATGGACCCGATGTGGAACTTATCATGGAAGCTTCTTGCAAAATATTTAATCATTTGGGTAATTCTTTTGGTGTCATTAAATTGGATCCCCTGCAGCTATGGTTCCGACCATATTCTTCTTCTTTGATCCCATTTCTCGGACAAGTTGAAGTACTTGTCTTCTGCAGGTCAATACATCTATCCAACCTCTATTCTGCTATACCTTCGAGTATACCCTCAGGTATCTCGAGAATATCACGGCTTCTTATGAGTTCTTCATCAACTATTATTCTTGCCGATTCCAGTGCCCCGGGGTTATGAGTTAATAGTCATTTGAGAACACCGATAAGTGAATCGATTCAGCACGCCGATTCAATAACTCTATTCATGGCTTATGAGTTTAATAATCCTTCAAGTCATTCCTAGCCTTATCGGCTATATATCGTGCAAACTTTTAACTGTGCTACCTGGTCCTTCCCGGAGCACAACTTTCGACGATGAGCTAAGCTTATGTCGATCTTCCTTGTCTTATCGTTTCACCTCGAACGGCAAGCTTGATTCCTAGTTGGTGTTGTATCCGTAGTTCGAATAGTCTTTTGCTGCATCAGTCCTTCTGCTTGAGCAGGCGCTGTTCGATTACATCTTCCTGAAACCTCTTGGCAAATGTGTCGTGATCATCATCTACATTCTGAGCTCTTCCACGATATCTATCGAATTCTTGATGAGAAATACCTCCTTGCCCCTTGATGGTTTGTGTTATCATCGGCAACGTTATTGCGCCCCCTCCAATTCAGACTTGATCATGTTATGGAGCTCTTTCCTATCTAGCTTATGTTATGTTCTACCTTGAAGTATTACTGTCCTTCATGTCAAGGATGTTGTGAGGATTGCTCCACCTCTTAAGAATTCCTGATATAGTAATACTTCTCGCCATCTCCATTCATTTCCAGGTTCCCGTGTTGATTCTAACCGGGATACCAACAGGTGAACTGTGTTGTTCGGATTCTAAAACTTCTAGCAACCCTATTGCTTTGAAGTCAATGGCCGATAGTTTCATTCGAAGTCTTTTGGTTATCGAGTCACCATTCTAACATTGATCATGCTACCTAAACCCATATTTCGGGTGTACTTTTCAACCAATGTTTAATTATGTATGTTTTGCTCGAGCATACACCATCATACCATTTGATCTGACAAATGTTATCTCCATGTTCACATAATTGTGGAACTCCATCTGTTTGGAAAATTGGATGATTTGTCGTCGAGTCCATTAGCCACCTCCTCTTCCTCTCCTTGGTTTAATGATGAACTCTTGTTTCGGAACTTGCTTCCATAGTTCGTTGCCCGAGAATCTTATAATGTCGTCTCGTCAATTGTGTTACACCTTTTCTTCTCAGACATCCTGAGTCTGAGGTATCCTGGCCCCAATCAGATCTGAATCTCGGTCGGATATGATGGTTGGAACATATTTCCAAGAGTTATAACATTGGTCCCTATATGCCCCGGTAAGGTGATGTCATGCCTAGCACACATGACCAGAGGACCTAGTGTTATAGTTTCCTTTTTAACAAGGTTAATCATTTTTCCATGAGGAAATTGAATGCCTTGTTTAATAAGTTTATCCTAATGGATCCTTTGTGTATCCAAAGTCCGATTTTTGCTTGAAGACCATGTCAATGCTATCCCGAAGCATGTCTGTGGTACTCCGTTTTTCATCAAGAACATTTGTAGCCCAGTACTAAATGTTTCTTGCTCAATTATCCAAACACCGTCGTATGGGTAATTTCATGAAATTTCTCTCCCCTTACCTAACGGGTTTTCTACATTATATCCTGTCACAGATATCATGCTCTGCTTGTCCTTGGGAAGGATATACCCCTGAAATATGTGTTTTTAACACATTTTCCTTTCCATTGATCTGTTTAATCTGATGATCACCTATTCCTTTCCATTGTTTTGTTTAACCTTACTGGTGATCTATATGACTGAGTAGTGATAATTCCCTGCTTAGGTAAGAACCTTGTTGTACCACTCTGTCAGTAAGACCATGTTATTATTATTGATGACATTCCGGTAACCACCGATGGACGAGAACTTTGCCTATTGGCCCGCCTCGTTCAACGAGCAGGAAAATAGTTCTCTTCGCCCCTCGCCTTGGTACCGACATTGTTGCCGACATAATTGACAGGCTACCCTTTGTCATGCCTTGCTATCATGACCGAGCAAGATGTCACCACTCCTTCTACTTTTAACCCACATGGTGGGCCCATAACTCACAGTTCCACAGGATCGAAACCTGACCCTCCTATACAACCCTGTTTCTAATGATTATTCCCCACGCTTGGCTTCGTATTTAATTCATGGGCCACCTTCCTAGTGCTCTATTCTGGTGTTAGACGCAATACTTACTCCCGCTGCTCTGAACCCCTTTCTCACTCTAGTTCAGACTTCGAGCAACTATCTATCCGCTTGGAACCTCTTATTGTACCTTCGTACCTTACTCTCGATGTATTTTATATGTTCAACTCGAGAGGTAATCTTATGCTCATTCACAGGTTAACCCCAGATTGTTTCACTCAAAAGCATTCTGTCAGAGCTGAGCTGCCCCTTAACTATTCGTAAGTACGTTGGAGTTCCCGAAGAAAGAACGACAACTTCATCATGATGCATTGAAAGAAAGAATTGAAGACATCAATGAAAGGGATTAACTTCTTCTAGAATATCCGTTAGAATATCGTAACCAGAACTTTCCCCCATACTCCCCTCTTAAATCTCGGGACGAGATTTCTTGTAGTGGAGGAGAATTGTGACGCCCGGATAATTAAGCTACAGTAACCCTCTCCTAATGATGCCATGTCACCGCTGTCACTGTAGTTAATCTCGCTATGGTTGAAAAACGATTTGAATTCAAATTTAAAATAAAGACAAACAACAAAAGTTTTCAAACTTTAAAACTAAAATGTTCGAGTTGTGCCAAATAATGCAAAGGTAATTGTGGTGAAGAAACCCCACTTTTATAAAATCTTTAAATACTCTAAAATGAATAAAGCAGTAGCAAAACAATTAATGAAATGCCTTTTACAATTAATAAAATGTTAAACTATTCTATTTAGGGACTAAAATTTTTATGGTAGTGGTTTAGTGGTACTACTAATTTAGGGGTCATCTTTGTACTTTACAAAACTAAAATAAAAGGAGGAACAAAATAAAAGAGTAAAAGAAATAAATAAAAAGAAAAGAAAAGAAAAAAACAAAACAAAACACTGGGCCGACCGTGGCCCAGCTGGCCCGCCCACCAGGCCGGCCCAACCTAGGGCCTACCTAACCCCCCACTCCCCCGTAACCCTAATCCAACCGCACCACTCCCCCCACTCGCGCCCCCACTCTCCCCTCCCCCTCCCCCGATCCAGATCGGATCGGGGCACGACGCCGCTGTGCGTCGTCGCCTTGCCTTCGTCCGTCGCCGCCCGGAGCGCGTCCTCGCCGGCCTGCTTCCTCTCCGCGCGCAACGTCCCCGGCCTCCTCCCCGAGCAACGCTGCCTCGAACCCCTACACTACCCCGTGAGCCCCCCTCTCCTCGTCCGGTCACCGCACGCCCGCGCCGTCCCGTGCCCGTGCATGCGCCGTGGCCGCGCCTTCTCCCCCCGCGGCTCCCTTGTCCCGTGCACGCACCGTCCGGACGCACACGGCACCCGCGCGCCGCACCCCAGCTCCTGGCCGCGCCTGCCCCCGTCGATGCACGCGCGCTCGCGCGCCCAGCGCCCCGCTGCCACCCCGGGGCCGCGGCCTCCTTCCCCGCGCCGCGCCTGGGCCGCGCGCCCCACCGTCCCACTCCTCGCGCCACCGCGTTGGCCTCGCCCGCTGACCCCGCGCCTCCGTTGCCGCCTGCTCACCGCGCAGCACGGCTCCGCCCTGCCGCCCGCTTCGCCGCTGCTGTCGCTCCCCGCGCTCGCCCGCGACTACCTGCGCCTCTGCTCACCGCGGCCGCCTCACTGCACACGCGCCCGTGCACGCCTTCCCACACGCGCGCCCGCTGCACTTCGTGGCCTCGCCACTGCCCAGCATCGCCAACCCGCCGCCCTTCGTCGGCGCCGTCCGCGGCCGGCTCATCGTGGCCGCGCTCCGGCTGGCCACTCGGCGGCGCCCCGATTTTGCCCGTTCGGGCGTGGTGCCCGCGAGCGCCCACGCGCTAACGGGGCTCAGCCCGCTGCCCTTTTGCCCGCTAGCCCCCCTGGGGCCTATGACAAGGGGCCCCACCCCTAGAACGTTAAAAAACAACAGATATAAAAAAAGAATAAAAATAGTTAATTAATTTAATTAATTAACTTAACTAATTAGGTTTAATTAAATTAATTAAAATCTATTAGCCCAATAACCTAGTTAGACTAAATTAACTAGTTAGTTAATGTAACAGCCTATGACATGCGGGACCCATGCGTCAGTTTGACCAGTCAACACCTCTGTTGACTACTGACCTCATGCTGGCATCATGCTGGTGCAATAATACTAATTTCGAATTTATTTATTAATTAAGTAAATTCTAAAAATGATTAAATCTTTTAAAATTAATATAAAATGAACCGTAGCTCACATGAAAAAACTTTGTACATGAAAGTTGCTCAGAACGACGAGACGAATCTGGATACGCAGCCCGTTCGTCCGCCACACATCCCTAGCATAGCAAACCTGCAACTTTCCCCCTCCGGTTCATCTGTCCGAAAACGCGAAACACCGGGGATACTTTCCCGGATGTTTTCCCCCTTCGCCGGTATCACCTCCTACCGCGTTAGGGCACACCTAGCACTGCCCATTGTCCTGTCTTCCATCGTCATGCTTATGTTTGCATTATATTTATTGTTTCTTCCCCCTCTTCTCTCGTTAGACACCGAGACCGACGCCGCTGCTACCCAGTACGACTACGGTGTTGACGACCCCTTCTTGCCAGAGCTTCCAGGCAAGCCCCCCCTTGATCACCAGATATCGCCTATTCCTTCTCTATACTGCTTGCATTAGAGTAGTGTAGCATGTTATTGCTTTCGGTTAATCCTATTCTGATGCATAGCTTGACATTTGTTGCTACAGTTGTTACCCTTACCTGCTATCCTACTGCTTAGTATAGGATGCTAGTGTTCCATCAGTGGCCCTACATTCTTGTCCGTCTGCCATGCTATACTATCGGGCCTTGATCACTAGGGAGGTGATCACGGGTATATACTATATACTTTATATACATGACACATGTGGTGACTAAAGTCGGGTCAGCTCGTTGAGTACCCGCAAGTGATTCTGATGAGGGGGCTGAAAGGACAGGTGGCTCCATCCCGGTAGAGGTGGGCCTGGGTTCCTGACGGCCCCCGACTGTTACTTTGTGGCGGAGCAACAGGGCGGGTTGAGACCACCTAGGAGAGAGGTGGGCATGGCCCTGGTCGGCGTCCGCGGATACTTAAAAATAACACGCTTAACGAGTTCTTGGTATTTGATCTGAGTCTAGCCATTTGGTCTATATGCACTAACCAACTACGTGGGAAAGTTATGGGCACTCGACGTCGTGGTATTAGCCGAAGCCTTCGTGACGTCAGTGACTGAGCAGCGCGCGCCGGATTGGAACGTAAGCCTGCTCTTGTATTAAGGGGGCTAGTTCTGCTTCCGGCCGCGTACGCAACGTGCAGGTGTGCAATGGGCGATGGGCCCAGACCCCTGCGCGCATAGGATTTAGACCGGCGTGCTGACCTCTCTGTTGTGCCTAGGTAGGGCTGCGACGTGTTGATCTTCCGCGGCCGGGCATGACCCAGAAAAGTGTGTCCGTCCAAATGGGATCGAGCGTGTTGGGTTATGTGGTGCACCCCTGGAGGGAAGTTTATCTATTCGAATAGCCGTGTCCCTTGGTAAAAGGAGGACCCGGAGTTGTACCTTGACCTTATGACAACTAGAACCGGATACTTAATAAAACACACCCTTCCAAGTGCCAGATATAACCCGGTGATCGCTCTCTAACAGGGCGACGAGGAGGGGATCGCCGGGTAGGATTATGCTATACGATGCTACTTGGTGAACTTACCATCTACTCTCTTCTACATGCTTCAAGATGGAGGTGGCCTGAAGCGTAGTCTTTGACAGGATTAGCTATCCCCCTCTTATTTTGGCATTCTGCAGTTCAGTCCACCGATATGGCCCTTTACACATATACCCATGCATATGCAGTGTAGCTCCTTGCTTGCGAGTACTTTGGATGAGTACTCACGGTTGCCTTTCTCCCTCTTTTCCTCCTTTCCCTTCTACCTGGTTGTCGCAACCAGATGCCGGAGCCCAGGAGCCAGACGCCACCGTCGACGACGACTCCTACTACACCGGAGGTGCCTATACTACGTGCAGCCCGCTGACGACGACCAGGAGTAGTTAGGAGGATCCCAGGCGGGAGTCCTGCGCCTCTTTAGATCTGTATCCCAGTTTGTGCTAACCTTCTTAAGGCAAACTAGTTTAACTTATGTCTGTACTCAGATATTGTTGCTTGCGCTGACTCGTCTATGATCGAGCACTTGTATTCGAGCCCTCGAGGCCCCTGGCTTGTATTATGATGCTTGTATGACTTATTTATGTTTTAGAGTTGTGTTGTGATATCTTCCCGTGAGTCCCTGATCTTGATCGTACACATTGCGTGCATGATTAGTGTATGATTGAATCGGGGGAGTCACAGCGCGCCCCCTGTCTCGTGGGCCACCTTGCAGGCCTCTGGTGCCCATCTTTGGCTATATGGTGTCTTTTACCCTGGAAAAAATCAGGAGGAAGCTTTCGGGACGAAACACCGTCGCCACGAGGCGGAACCAATCTAGGGCTCTAGCGGAGCTGTTCTGCCGGAAAAACATCCCTCCGGGAGGGGGAAATCGTCACCATCGTCATCACCATCAATCCTCTCAGTGGGAGGGGGTCAATCTCCATCAACGTCTTCACCAGCACCATCTCCTCTCAAACCCTAGTTCATCTCTTGTATCCAATCTTTGTCTCAAAGCCTCAGATTGGTACCTGTGGGTTGCTAGTAGTGTTGATTACTCCTTGTAGTTGATGCTAGTTGGTTTATTCGGTGGAAGATCATATGTTCAGATCCTTTATGCATATTAATACCCTCTGATTATAAACATGAATATGATTTGTGAGTAGTTACGTTTGTTCCTGAGGACATGGGAGAAGTCTTGCTATAAGTAGTCATGTGAATTTGGTATTCGTTCGATACTTTGATGAGGTGTATGTTCTCTTTCCTCTAGTGGTGTCATGTGAACGTCGACTACATGACACTTCACCATTGTTTGGGCCTAGAGGAAGGCATTGGGAAGTAATAAGTAGATGATGGGTTGCTAGAGTGACAGAAGCTTAAACCCTAGTTTATGTGTTGCTTCGTAAGGGGCTGATTTGGATCCATATTTTTCATGCTATGGTTAGGTTTACCTTAATTCTTCTTTCGTAGTTGCAGATGCTTGCGAGAGTAGTTAATCATAAGTGGGATGCTTGTCCAAGGAAGGGCAGCACCCAAGCACCGGTCTACCAACATATCCGATTATCAAAGTAACGAACGCAAATCATATGAGCGTGATGAAAACTAGCTTGACAATAATTCCCATGTGTCGTCGGGAACGTTTTCCTTTATATAAGAGTTTGTCCAGGCTTGTACTTTGCTACAAAAAGGATTGGGCCACTTTGCTGCACCTTATTTACTTTTGTTACTTGTTACTTGTTACAAATTACCTTATCACAAAACTATCTGTTACCGCTAATTTCAGTGCTTGCAGAGAATACCTTACTGAAAACCGCTTGTCATTTCCTTCTGCTCCTCGTTGGGTTCGACACTCTTACTTATCGAAAGGACTACGATAGATCCCCTACACTTGTGGGTCATCAAGACTCTTTTCTGGCGCCATTGCCGGGGATTGAAGCGCCTTTGGTAAGTGGAATTTGGTAAGGAAATATTTATATAGTGTGCTGAAATTTACTGTCACTTGTTACTATGGAAAGTAATCGTTTGAGGGGCTTGTTCGGGGTATCTTCACCCCGACCAGTAGAGCAAAGAGTTGCTCCTCAACCTACTGAACCCACTGAAAATGTTTACTTTGAAATTCCTTCGGGTATGATAGAGAAACTACTAGCTAATCCCTTTACAGGAGATGGAACACTGCATCCAGATTTGCACCTAATCTATGTGGATGAAGTTTGTGGATTATATAAGCTTGCAGGTATGCCCGAGGATGTTATCAAGAAGAAGGTCTTCCCTTTATCTTTGAAGGGAAAGGCATTGACATGGTTTAGGCTATGTGATAATATGGGTTCATGGAACTACAACCGATTGAAATTGGAATTTCACCATAAGTTTTATCCTATGCATCTTGTTCATCGTGATCGTAATTATATATATAATTTTTGGCCTCGTGAAGGAGAAAGCATCGCTCAAGCTTGGGGGAGGCTTAAGTCAATGTCATATTCATGCCGCAATCATGAGCTCTCAAGAGAAATTATTATTCAAAATTTTTGTGCTCGGCTTTCTCTCAACAATCGCTCCATGCTCGATACTTCTTGTACTGGTGCTTTTATGATGAAGATTATTGAATTCAAATGGGATTTATTGGAAAGGATTAAACGCAGCTCTGAAGATTGGGATCTCGACGAAGGTAAGGAGTCAGGTATAACACCTAAGTTTGATTGTGTTAAATCTTTTATGGATACTAATGTTTTCCGTGAATTTAGCACTAAATATGGACTCGACTCTGAGATAGTAGCTTCTTTCTGTGAATCCTTTGCTACTCATGTTGATCTCCCTATGGAGAAGTGGTTTAAATATAATCCTCCTATTGAAGTAAAAGTAGTTTCACCTATTAAAGTTGAAGAAAAGACTATCACCTATAATGTTGATCCTATTGTTCCTACCGCTTATATTGAGAAACCACCTTTCCCTGTTAGAATAAAGGATCATGCTAAAGCTTCAACTGTGGTTCATAAGAGTAATACTAGAACACCCACACCCTCCGAGCAAATTAAAGTTGAACCCAGTATTGCTATGGTTAAAGATCTCTTGGTTGATAATATTGACGGGCATGTTATTTACTTCTGTGATGAAGCTGCTAGAATTGCTAGACCCGATACTAAAAATAAACATAGGCCTGTTGTAGGCATGCCTGTTATTTCCATTAAAATAGGAGATCATTGTTATCATGGCTTGTGTAGTGCAAGTGCAATACCTCATTCCTTATACAAAGAAATTATGCATGATATTGCACCTGCTGAGATAGAAGAAATTGATGTTACAATTAAGCTTGCCAATAAAGATACTATTTCACCAGTTGGGATTGTTAGAGATGTTGAATTCTTGTGTGGTAAAGTTAAATATCCTGCTGATTTTCTTGTCCTTGGTTCCCCACAACATGACTTTTGTCCCATTATATTTGGTAGACCCTTCTTGAATACTGTTAATGCTAGGATAGATTGCAAAAAGGATGTTGTTACTATTGGTTTAGGGGATATGTCTCATGAGTTTAATTTTGCTAAATTTCGTAGACAACCCCATGATAGAGAATTGCCTAGTAAAGATGAAATTATTGGTCTTGCTTCTATTGCCGTGCCTCCTAATGATCCTTTAGAACAATATTTGCTAGACCATGAGAATGATATGTTTATGAATGAAAGAAGGGAAATAGATGAAGTATTCTTTAAACAGGGACCTATTCTGAAACACAACTTGCCTGTTGAAATCCTAGGGGATCCCCCTCCACCCAAGGGTGATCCCGTGTTTGAGCTTAAACCATTACCTGATACTCTTAAATATGCTTATCTTGATGAAAAGAAGATATATCCTGTTATTATTAGTGCTAACCTTTCAGAGCAGGAAGAAGAGAAATTGTTGAAAACTCTGAAGAAGCACCGTGTTGCTATTGGATATACTCTGGATGATCTTAAGGGCATTAGTCCCACTCTATGCCAGCACAAAATAAAATTGGAGAAAGACGCTAAACCGGTTGTTGATCACCAACGACGGTTAAATCCCAAGATGAAAGAAGTGGTAAGAAAAGAAATACTAAAGCTTCTGGAGGTAGGTATAATTTATCCTGTTGCTTATAGTCAGTGGGTAAGTCATGTCCATTGTGTCCCTAAGAAGGGAGGTATCACTGTCGTTCCTAACGATAAAGATGAATTGATCCCACAAAGAATTGTTACAGGTTATAGGATGGTAATTGATTTCCGCAAATTAAATAAAGCTACTAAAGAGGATCATTACCCTTTACCTTTTATTGATCAAATGCTAGAAAAGTTATCCAAACATACACATTTTTGCTTTCTAGATGGTTACTCTGGTTTTTCTCAAATACCTGTGTCGAAAGAGGATCAAGAAAAGACCACTTTTACTTGCCCTTTCAGTACTTTTGCTTATAGACATATGCCTTTTGGTCTATGTAATGCACCTGCTACCTTTCAAAGATGCATGATGGCTATATTCTCTGATTTTTTTGAAAAGATTGCTGAGGTTTTCATGGATGATTTTTCCGTATATGGAACTTCTTTTGATGATTGCTTGAGCAACCTTGATCGAGTTTTGCAGAGATGCGAAGAAACTAATCTTGTCTTGAATTGGGAGAAGTGCCACTTTATGGTTAATGAAGGTATTGTCTTGGGGCATAAAATTTCTGAAAGAGGCATTGAAGTTGATAAAGCTAAAGTTGATGCTATTGAGAAGATGTCGTGTCCCAAGGACATCAAAGGTATAAGAAGCTTCCTTGGTCATGCCGGTTTTTATAGGAGGTTCATTAAAGACTTCTCAAAAATTTCTAGGCCTCTGACTAATCTCTTACAAAAAGATATTCCTTTTGTCTTCGATGATGATTGTGTAGAAGCATTTGAAATACTTAAGAAAGCTTTGATTTCTGCACCTATTGTTCAGCCACCTGATTGGAATTTACCCTTTGAAATTATGTGTGATGCTAGTGATTATGCCGTAGGTGCTGTTCTATGACAAAGAGTTGATAAAAAATTAAATGTTATCCAATATGCTAGTAAAACTCTAGACAGTGCCCAGAGAAATTATGCTACTACTGAAAAAGAATTTTTAGCAGTTGTATTCGCTTGTGATAAGTTCAGACCATATATTGTTGATTCTAAAGTAACTGTTCACACTAATCATGCTGCTATTAAATATCTTATGGAAAATAAAGATGCTAAGCCTAGACTTATTAGATGGGTTCTCTTGCTACAAGAATTTGATTTGCATATTATTGATAGAAAGGGAACTGAGAACCCCGTTGCAGACAACTTGTCTAGGTTAGAGAATGTTCTTGATGACCCACTACCTATTGATGATAGCTTTCCTGATGAACAATTAGCTGTCATAAATGCTTCTCGTACTGCTCCATGGTATGTTGATTATGCTAATTACATTGTTGCTAAATTTATACCACCTAGCTTCACATACCAGCAAAAGAAAAAGTTTTTCTATGATTTAAGACATTACTTCTGGGATGACCCACACCTTTATAAAGAAGGAGTAGATGGTGTTATTAGACGTTGTGTACCTAAGCATGAACAGGAACACATCCTACGCAAGTGTCACTCCGAGGCTTATGGAGGACACCACGCTGGAGATAGAACTGCACATAAGGTATTGCAATCCGGTTTTTATTGGCCTAGTCTCTTCAAGGATGCCCGTAAGTTTGTCTTGTCTTGTGATGAATGTCAAAGAATTGGTAATATTAGTAGACGTCAAGAAATGCCTATGAATTATTCACTTGTTATCGAACCATTTGATGTTTGGGGCTTTGATTATATGGGACTGTTTCCTTCCTCTAATGGCTATACACATATTTTAGTTGATGTTGATTACGTTACTAAGTGGGTAGAAGCTATTCCAACTAGTAGTGCTGATCACAACACCTCTATTAAGATGCTCAAAGAAGTTATTTTTCCGAGGTTTGGAGTCCCTAGATATTTAATGACTGATGGTGGTTCACACTTTATTCATGGTGCTTTTCGTAAAATGCTTGCTAAGTATGACGTTAATCATAGAATTGCATCTCCATATCACCCACAGTCTAGTGGTCAAGTAGAACTGAGTAACAGAGAGCTTAAGTTGATTTTGCAAAAGACTGTTAATATATCTAGAAAGAATTGGTCCAAGAAACTTGATGACGCATTATGGGCTTATAGAACTGCATATAAAAATCCTATGGGCATGTCTCCGTATAAAATGGTTTATGGAAAAGCATGTCACTTACCTCTCGAACTAGAACATAAGGCATATTGGGCCATTAAAGAGCTCAATTATGATTTCAAACTTGCCGGTGAGAAGAGGCTATTTGATATTAGCTCACTTGATGAATGGAGAACTCAAGCCTATGAGAATGCCAAACTGTTTACAGAAAAAGTTAAAAGATGGCATGACAAAAGGATACAAAAGCGTGAGTTTAATGTAGGTGACTATGTTTTGCTATACAACTCTCGTTTAAGATTTTTTGCAGGAAAACTCCTCTCTAAATGGGAAGGTCCTTACGTTATCGAGGAGGTCTATCATTCCGGTGCCATAAAAATCAACAACTTCAAAGGCACAAATCCGAAGGTGGTGAACGGTCAAAGAATCAAACATTATATCTCAGGTAACCCCATAAATGTTGAAACTGATGTTATTGAAACCATAACCCCGGAGGAATAAATAAGGGACACTTTCGAGAACGTTTCAGACTCCAAAAAGGAATAGGTATGTGGTACGGTAAGTAAACCGACTCCAAAACAGTTTTAATAGCAATTTTTCTCCGTTTTGGAATATTTAAGAAAATTGGAAAATAAGTAGTCCGGGAAGGACACGAGGCGTCCACGAGGGTGGAGGGCGCGCCCTACCCCCTGGGCGCGCCCCCTGCCTCGTGGGCACCTCCTGTGCTCTCCGGACTCCGTTTTCTTGCACGGTACTTCTTTTTGTCGGTAAAAATTCATTATATAATCTCCCGAAGGTTTTGACCACCGTATCATGCAATTATCTTCTGTCTTTGTTTCGAGCTGTTTTCTGTCAGAGTTGTCAGGGCCGGGCATCATGTCGTCACCCTCCTCCAACAATGAAGGCAACGATGCTTAGCTAATGAAGATAGAGTTGAAGAGAGAAGAACCCGGGGATATCAACAAGGATGATAGGATCAAGAATGCCATGGAGGATCAAGCTCCGGCAGCTGAAGAAGAGGACATCCTTCAACCTCATCACAACCTTCTTACCCCAACTGAGATTGAAGCTTTCAAGATGATTGAGTTAGCTCACATACAAAACAAGTATCTCACACGTGAAAATATTTTGTTGAAGGAGCATATCACCGCACTCAAGGGCATTATCCGCAAACTGGAGGAGCTCCTACGCTCGATGTGCGACTATCCATCACCACCACCATCTTCTTCACCAGCAAAAGAGACGTAATCATATGGGTATGGGCACTCCCCTTGGCAACTACCAAGCTTGGGGGAGGTGCCCCGGTATTGTATCACCATCATACTCCTATCTTTATCGTTTTTCTTAGTTCGATCCTTTTGGTAATATCTTGATCTAGTAGAATAAAGTTTTTAGTATGATCTAGTTTTGAGTTTTGCTTGATGATTAATCTATGTAATCGAGTCCGTGAGCTATATATATAATAAAGATTAGTTTTGAGTCAAGGGCTTGATTATCTTGCTATGATCTTGAGGGAATAATAAGAAAAAGAAAGAGTAAAAAGAAATAAAGAGATCATATGGATCTTATGGAGAGTAATGACTTCACATATAAAGAGTATGATGAATAAAATTTGTTGAGAGTTGACAAACATAGTTTTGGTCATCATTGCAATTAATAGGAAGTAATAAAGAAAGAGAGGTTCTCACATATAAATATACTATCTTGGACATCTTTTATGATTGTGAGCACTCATTAAAATATCACATGTTAAAAGGTTGATGTTGGACAAGGAAGACAACGTAATGGGTTATGTTCTCTTATATCCGAAATAAAGTATATTGTCATGGATCACAACATGTTGAGCTTGCCTTTCCCTCTCTTGCTAGCCAAATTCTTTGCACCAAGTAGAGATACTACTTGTGCTTCCAAATATCCTTAAACCCAGTTTTGCCATGAGAGTCCACCATATCTACCTATGGATTGAGTAAGATCCTTCAAGTAAGTTGTCATTGTGCATGCAATAAAAATTGCTCCTTAAATATGTATGATTTATTAGTGTGGAGAAAATAAGCTTTATACAATCTTGTGATATGGAAGCAATAAAAGCGACGGACTGCATAATAAAGGTCCATATCACAAGTGGCAATATAAAGTGACGTTCTTTCGTATTAAGATTTTGTGCATCCACCCATAAAAGCACATGACAACCTCTGCTTCCCTCTGCGAAGGGCCTATTTGTTATCTTTGTCTTATACTTTATACAAGAGTCACGGTGATCTTCACCTTTCCTTTTTACATTTTATCCTTTGGCAAACACATTGTGTTGGAAAGATCCTGATATATATATCCAATTGGATGTAAGTTATCATGAACTATTGTTGTTGACATTACCCTTGAGGTAAAAGGTTGGGAGGCGAAACTATAAGCCCCTATCTTTCTCTGTGTTCGATTAAAACTTCATACCCATAAGTATTGCATGAGTGTTAGCAGTTGTGAAAGACTAAATGATAGTTGAGTATGTGGACTTGCTGAAAAGCAATTATATTGACTCTTTCTGATGTTATGATAAATTGCAATTGCTTCAATGACCGAGACCATAGTTTATTAGTTTTCAATGAAGTTTCTGATTCATACTTTACATTGTGAATAGATTGTTACTTTAGCATAAGGAATCATATGACAATATATATATGTGTGTGTGTGTGTGTTGCTGTTATAAGAATGATCATGATGCCCTCATGTCCGTATTTTATTTTATCGACACCTCTATCTCTAAACATGTGGACATATTTTTTGATTTCGGCTTCCGCTTGAGGACAAGCGAGGTCTAAGCTTGGGGAGTTGATACGTCCATTATGCATCATGCTTTGATATTGATATTTATTGCATTATGGGCTGTTATTACACATTATGTCACAATACTTATGCATATTCTCTCTTATTTTACAAGGTTTACATGAAGAGGGAGAATGTCAGCAGCTGGAATTCTGGGCTGGAAAAGGAGCAAATATTAGAGACCTATTCTGCACAACTCCAAAAGTCCTGAAACTCCACGGAAGTTTTTTTGGAATTAATAAAAAATAATGAGCGAAGAAAGTACCAGAGGGGGCCCACACCTTGGCCACGAGGGTGGGGGGCGTGCCCCCTGTCTCGTGGGCCACCTGGCAGGCCTCCGGTGCCCATCTTTGGCTATATGGTGTCTTTTACCCTGGAAAAAATTCAGGAGGAAGCTTTCGGGACGAAACACCGCCGCCAAGAGGCGGAACCTTGGCGTAACCAATCTAGGGCTCCGACGGAGCTGTTCTGCCGGGGAAACATTCCTCCGGGAGGGGGAAAACGTCACCATCGTCATCACCATCGATCCTCTCAGTGGGAGGGGGTCAATCTCCATCAACATCTTCACCAGCACCATATCCTCTCAAACCCTAGTTCACCTCTTGTATCCAATCTTTGTCTCAAAGCCTCAGATTGGTACCTGTGGGTTGCTAGTAGTGTTGATTACTCCTTGTAGTTGATGCAAGTTGGTTTATTCGGTAGAAGATCATATGTTCAAAACCCTTATGCATATTAATACCCCTCTGATTATGAAGACGAATATGATTTGTGAGTAGTTACGTTTGTTCCTAACGAGGACATGTTGATCATTGAAACGACACAAATCATCCCTGAACAAACTCTGAGTTGTGACAAACAAGTACATGATCACATGCAACACAATTCAAAGGTGAAAGCTACAAATGAGGATTGCATCATTTCCTTGCATGGATATTATCTACTTCCCACTTTTCTTTTGCAGATCAAAGAGAGTCGAGGACGACTCTTTATCAAGGGAGGGAGGATGATGAGCACATGGGTACATCATACATGACATTTCAGAAATGTGCAAAATTTAGTTGGAAAGAATTATTAAGCCGAATCAAGCAAACACATGCCCAGGTGAACGCTAACTTAAGTTCATACTATAATCTTGAATACATGGCTGCACTTTCATCTCCATTGTTGTTGGTTGAACATAGGTAGCACATGGATAAAATCCAACAACCTATGAGCTCTTGAAGCAACCGTTCTGGAGGAACGAGTTTGAAGAAAACAAGTTTCTAGTGAAGCTGATGTTGTCAGTTTTTACCTCTGATGTTTCATGGTGGCACACCCATATGGTGGAGAGACGGGGCCATAGGGGTACATCAACAGAAGCTAAATCAAATTATCTTTCCAATGCAAAAAAACCTCACATCATTTGGAGTCGTGAGTCAAAAGTACTAGTCATTCTTGTGGAAGGTGTCCAGGCTGTCAAGACTTCGCGAATTTCCAAGGAGCTCTGCAACAACTCCCAAAGTTGACTGCTTATTCACCCAAGGAATCCATGCAAACCTGCTTACTTTTGAAACCATTTTCACACCTAGCCAGGGGGGGTTGTCCCTTCCATAATACCCCATCTCCCCCATCCTCTAAGAAACCTTTTGTCAAAACCATTCAGCTACAATCTTATGCAGCAAGACTGCTAGAGAGATCCGAGAGATCTTGCTACCTTTGCTCTTGTGAGTTCATTCGGATTCGCGAGAAGGAGCCTCTGGTTCCCCTAGTTCGTGCTCTACGGTTCCGGCCGTTTTGTGTGGATTAGTCCCGGTTTGTGGTTCTGTGATTGTTCGGACAGCGGGTTGGAGTTCTTGTAGCTTCGGTCAGCCATCCCCAACGTATGGGTTGCATCCAACCTTGGCAGGTATAAAGCTAGTTATCCCGGTTGCTTGCAGCTAGTTATCCCTCCCGATTTGATCCTACGATGTGAAGATCGGGCCACCCTCGGGCGTGAACTCGTTCATCGGGTTCCCACCTATCATCTGGCATCAGAGCCTTCGTTGACACGGTAGGATCTGTTATCCAACTTTATCTTGCTATCATCCCTTTAGATCGAGTGTTTTTCATGCTATATTTTCTGTCTTAGAAGTCCAAAGCCCCACCAAAAATAAATCCAAGCCTTGTTGGTGCTGAGATCTTGTTGTTGCATACCTTGCATGTTCTTCATCTTTTAGATCTGCACCAAGTTCATCTTCATAATTGCTTTCAGATTTGGTTGTTGTGCTTTGGAAAAAGAGAGAAAAAAAAGAGTGGCAAAAAATCAAAGAGAGAAAAAAAGAGTGGAAAAAAGTCAAGAGAGAGAAAGAAAGTCTTGTGTAGGATCCAAAAGTTTCAGCTTGATAGAAAAATTTCAGAAGCTTGTGTGTTGTGTTTTTCAATCTTGGTGCAAAGGTGCAGCAGATCCATCCACATATTTTTCTTGGTTTGCATCAACTTGATTTCTGCACAAGCCCCTTTTTTTGTTTACCAAAAAACCAAAGCTAGTTCTTTGATCCCTGTCTTTCAATCGCTTTAACACATCCGGGAGAAGCACAATCTGATGTGAACCCATAAGATCTTTGGTGAGTAAGAGGTGAGGTTGTGTGATTCCACAAAAAAAATCGTATTCCACTTTTTAGCCCCACTAACATGGCAGGATTCGCATCGAGTGTTCATGGACAAAATCAAGGGGAAAAGGACGCCCCGGTCACACATGCTGAGTTTCTGGAATTACGGAACATTGTTCAGGAATATCGAAGGAGGCTTGACGAGCGTCTTCGAGCAAGTGGTGATGGGGTTCGACACCGACAATACCCTATTGCTCATGAAGTGCAGCAAAGAAGACATGCTCGAGGGCATGATGTTGCTGCTCGTGGGTGTGTCCCTACTACTCAAGAAGTACAGAAAGGAGGACGTGCTCGAGAGCATGGTGTTGCTGCTCATGGGCGTGTCGTTGCTGCTCCTGAAGTGCAGCAAGGACGGCATGCTCGAGGGCATGCTACCGCTACCCCTAGGCATGTCGATGTTGCTCATGAATCGCGGGAAGGATGTCATGCCCGACGACAAAGTTATGGCACCCGTCGGCACACCGACGACCCACCGCAAAGCATGACTATGGTTGATGAACTGACTCCGGTGATTCATAGCCCATGTTTACATAAGAAGTCCATTCCTAATGTTGTCATCTTGACCACCACTACTGTCCCAACATCCAAGAAACATGTCCCACAAATTACATGTGAGGAAGAGAGTCCACAATCGAAAATCCCACAACATGAGAGTGATAAGAAAGGCAAGCTGAGTGACTCCACCAAAAGTGAGGAAGAGTGTCTACTTTCAAAAATCCCACCACTTGAGAGTGAAAAGAAAATTGAGTTGAGTGACTCCACAAAATGTGAGGATCAGATTGTTCATCATGAGATTAGAGAAATGCAAGATCTCCACCTAAATACACCACACATTCAGGGAGAGAGAATTAATGAGTTGTGTGAGTCCACAAAATGTGAGATTGAGATCATTCCATGCCTCATTAGAGGGATAAGTGATCCACAACCCAATATACCACACAATAAGAGTGAGAGGATAATTGAGTTATATGAGTCCACTAAATGTGAGGTTGAAATTTTTCAACAAGAGAATAGCAAGATGAGTGATCCACCACCATGGGAAATTAGTAGTCCACCAAATGAAAAGAGAGAGAAACATTCAATAAGTAACAATTCAAAAAATTCTCTTTCTTTGCAATATGTGCTGGTGCAAAAGGCATACCTATCAGCTCTCTTGCAACGATGGGAGATTGAGATCCAAGATCAAATATGGAGGACATGGAGTACCACTACACAAAGTGCATGTGTAAAGATTGATTTTCAGAAAGGCATTCAAATACTTAATGAGGTAAAACAAAAAGGATATTCCATTTTGATGAAGCCAGAGGTATGCACTTATGAGTTTTTGAAGCAATGGCATGATAAGATTAGAGAAAATTTGGTTGGTAGATCATCCATCCAGCAATTTCATTTTGTTAATCTTGAAGAAACTATAAAAGATCCAATAAAATAAAATGTTGCACATGATTATTCATCATTTTGTTTTCCTAGTCATTTTGTATTGTCTTTGCGCTATAATTTTGTAGACCAAATGAAGTCGAGGACGACTTTTCTCCTAGAGAGGGAGGCTGGTATGAATATGGTTATGGTTGGTTATAAATTTGTGCTCCATGAAAATGTTTGCTGGAAGGAACTCCTAAGTCGAACAAAACATCAGGTTGTCATCGTCCATAAGATAGCAAAGTTGAAAACTAAAATTCTTCATATCATGAAACCTTTGCATTATGATTTGGTATTGCCATACTCTCTTTTGTGTGATGACCAGGTAGAGTCGAGGACGACTCCTTTTCAAGAGAGGGGGGATGATGAGGACATGTTGATCATTGAAACAACACAAATCATCCCTGAACAAACTCTGAGTTGTGACAAACAAGTACATGATCAGATGCAACACAATTCAAAGGTGAAAGCTACAAATGAGGATTGCATCATTTCTTTGCATGGATATTATCTACTTCCCTTCTACTTTTCTTTTGCAGATAAAAGAGAGTCAAGGACGACTCTTTATCACGGGAGGGAGGATGATGAGCACAGGGGTACATCATACATGACATTTCAGAAATGTGCAAAATTTAGTTGGAAAGAATTATTAAGCCGAATCAAGCAAACACATGCCCAGGTGAACGCTAACTTAAGTATACTATAATCTTGAATACATGGCGGCACTTTCATCTCCATTGTTGTTGGTTGAACTTAGATATCACATGGAAAAAATCCGACAACCTATGAGCTCTTGAAGCAATCGGTCTGGAGGAACGAGTTTGAAGAAAACAAGTTTCTAGTGAAGCTGATGCTGTCAGTTTTTACCTCTGATGTTTCATGGTGGCACACCCATATGGTGGAGAGACGGGGCCATAGGGGTACATCAACAGAAGCTAAATCAAATTATCTTTCCAATGCAAAAAACCTCACATCATTTGGAGTTGTGAGTCAAAAGTACTACTCATTCTCGTGGAAGGTGTCCAGGCTGTCAAGACTTCGCGAATTTCCGAGGAGCTCTGCAACAACTCCCAAAGTTGACTGCTTATTCACCCAAGGAAGCCATGCAAACCTGCTTACTTTTGAAACCATTTTCACACCTAGACAAGGGGGGTTGTCCCTTCCATAAAACCCCATCTCCCCGATCCTCTAAGAAACCTTTTGTCAAAACCATTCAGCTACAAGCTTATGTAGCAAGACTGCTAAAGAGACCCGAGAGATCTTGGTACCTTTGCTCTTGTGAGTTCATTCGGATTCGCGAGAAGGAGACTCTGGTTCCCCCTAGTTTGTGCTCTACAGTTCCGGTCGTTTTGTGTGGATTAGTCCCGGTTTGTGGTTCTGCGATTGTTCGGACAGCGGGTTGGAGTTCTTATAGCTTCGGTCAGCCATCCCCAACGTACGGGTTGCATCCAACCTTGTCAGGTATAAAGCTAGTTATCCCGGCTGCTTGCAGCTAGTTATCCCTCCTGATTCGATCCTACGACATGAAGATCAGGCCACCCTCGGGCGTGAACTCGTTCATCGAGTTCCCACCTATCAGTTCCTGAGGACATGGGAGAAGTCTTGCTATAAGTAGTCATGTGAATTTGATATTCGTTCGATATTTTAATGAGGTGTATGTTGTCTTTCCTCTAGTGGTGTCATGTGAACGTCGACTACATGACACTTCACCATTGTTTGGGCCTAGAGGAAGGCATTGGGAAGTAATAAGTAGATGATGGGTTGCTAGAGTGACAGAAGCTTAAACCCTAGTTTATGCGTTGCTTCGTAAGGGGCTGATTTGGATCCATATGTTTCATGCTATGGTTAGGTTTACCTTAATTCTTCTTTCGTAGTTACGGATGCTTGCGAGAATAGTTAATCATAAGTGGGATGCTTATCCAAGGAAGGACGGCACCCAAGCACCGGTCTACCCACATATCAGATTATCAAAGTAACGAACGTGAATCATATGAGCGTGATGAAAACTAGCTTGACGATAATTCTCATGTGTCCTCGGGAGCGTTTTCCTTTATATAAGAGTTTGTCCAGGCTTGTCCTTTGCTACAAAAAGGATTATGCCACTTTGCTGCACCTTATTTACTTTTGTTACTTGTTACTTGTTACAAATTACCTTATCACAAAACTATCTGTTACCGATAATTTCAGTGCATGCAGAGAATACCTTACTAAAAACCGCTTGTCATTTCCTTCTGCTCCTCGTTGGGTTCGACACTCTTACTTATCGAAAGGACTACGATAGATCCCCTACACTTGTGGGTCATCACCTATCATATTAGGACTAAATTCATGACCTAAGCAAATTACCATGCTGTTTAGAAAGACTCTCAAAATAATATAAGTGCAGCAAGAGAGTTCAATAATTTCTATAAAATAAAGCCACCGACGTGCTCTAAAAAGATATAAGTGAAGCACTAGAGAAAAATTGCCTAGCTCAAAACATATAAGTGAAGCACAAAGAGTATTCTAATAAATCACAATTCATGCGTGTCCCTCTCAAAAGGAGTGCACAGCAAGGATGATTGTGGCAAACTAAAAAGCAAAGACTTGTATCATACAAGACGCTCTAAGCAAAACACATATCATGTGGTGAATAAAAATATAGCCTCAAGTAAATTACCGATAGACGAAGACGGAAGAGGGGATGCCTTCCGGGGCATCCCCAAGCTTAGGATCTTGGTTGTCCTTGAATAATACCTTGGGATGCCTTGGGCATCCCCAAGCTTAGGCTCTTGCCACTCCTTATTCCATAGTCCATCAAATCTTTACCTAAAACTTGAAAACTTCACAACACAGAACTCAACAGAAAATTCATGAGATCCGTTAGTATAAGAAAATAAATCACCACTTTTTGGTAATGTTGTGAACTCATTCTTTAGTTATATTGGTGTAATATCTACTGTATTCCAACTTCTCCATGGTTCATAGCCCCCCCGATACTACCCATAGATTCATCAAAATAAGTAAACAACACAAGAAAAACAGAATCTGTCAAAAACAGAACAGTCTGTAGTAATCAGAAAACTTCCTATACTGATGTAACTCAAAAAATTCTGAACAATTAGGACAACCTGGGCAATATGTATATCAATCTTTTGTAAAAAATTCAGATCAAAATCATGCTTCTGTGAATTACGAAAATTATTTTACTAGGCACAAAAGTTTCCGTTTTTCAGCAAGATCAAATCAACTATCACCGTAAGCCATCCCAAAGGTATTACTTGGTTCAAACACTAACTAAAACATAAAAACACATCTAACCATAGGCTAGATGAAAATTTTATTTAAGAAAACAGAATCATAAAGCAAGAACAAAAATAAAATTGGGTTGCCTCCCAACAAGTGCTATTGGTTAACGCCCCTAGCTAGGCATATTGCATTAGATCTAGCTATTGTCATCTTTGGTATGCAATCCATAAGTAGCTCTCATAACAGATTCATATGACAACTTAATTTTATTTCTAGGAAAGTGTTCCATGCCCTTCCTTGACGGAAATTGAAATCTAATGTTTCAATATTTCATATTAATAATTGCTCCAATCGTCCTAAGGAAAGGTCTACCAAGAATAATAGGACATGTAGGGTTGCAATCTGTATCAAGAACAATGAAATCTACCGGCACATAATTCCTATTTGCAACAATAAGAACATCATTAATCCTTCCCATAGGTTTCTTAATTGTGGAATCCGCACGATGCGAATTTAAAGAACAGACAAATTCACGGAAACCTAGCACATGACATAAAGTTTTTGGTATCGTGGAAACATGCTACCTCTTGAGCTTGCGTTGGTTTTTTGCTTGAAGAGAAAAGGGTGATGCAACAAAGTAGATTAAGTATTTCCCTCAGTTTGGGAACCAAGGTATCAATCCAGTAGGAGACAACGCTCAAGTCACCGAATACCTGCACAAACAATCAAACAAACTTGCACCCAACGCGATAAAGGGGTTGTCAATCCCTTCACAGTTATTTGCAAAAGTGCGATATGATAGAGATAAATACACGGTAAAGTAAATATTTTTGGTATTTTTGGTTTATAGATCGGAAAGTAAAAGATTGCAACAAGAGTAAATCGGAAACTAAAGTTGTAGATCGGAAACTTATATGATGGAAAATAGAAACTTATATGATGGAAAATAGACCCGGGGGCCATAGGTTTCACTAGAGGCTTCTCTCAAGATAGAAAATATTACGGTGGGCGAACAAATTACTGCCGAGCAGTTGATAGAAAAGCGCAAAGTTATGACAATATCTAAGGCAATGATCATGAATATAGGCATCACGTCCGTGTCGAGTAGACCGAAACGATTCTGCATCCACTACTATTAGTCCACACATCGACCGCTATCCAGCATGCATCTAGAGTATTAAGTTCATAAAGAACGGAGTAACGCATTAAGCAAGATGCCATGATGTAGAGGAATTAACTCAAGCAATATGATGAAAACCCCATCTTTTTATCCTCGATGGAAACAATACAATACGTGCCTTGCTGCCCCTACTGTCACTGGGAAAGGACACCGCAAGATTGAACCCAAAGCTAAGCACTTCTCCCATTGCAAGAAAAACCAATCTAGTTGGCCAAACCAAATCGATACTTCGAAGAGAATTACAAAGATATCAAATCATGCATAAAAAAATTCAGAGAAGATTCAAATAATATTCATAGATAAGCTGATCATAAATCCATAATTCATCGGATCTCAGCAAACACACTGCAAAAAAGTATTACATCGAATAGATCTCCAAGAACGTGGTATTGAGAATCAAAGAGAGAGAGGAAGCCATCTAGCTACTAGCTATGGACCCGTAGGTCTGTGGTAAACTACTCACGCTTCATCGGAAGTGCAATGGTGTTGATGTAGAAGCCCTCCGTGATCGAATCCCCCTCCGACAGGACGCCGGAAAAGGCCCCTAGATGGGATCTCACGGGTACAGAAGGTTGCGGCGGTGGAAAAGTGTTCTCGTGGCTCCCCTGGTTGGTTTGGTGATATATGGGAATATATAGGCGAAGAAATTAGGTCAGGGGGTGCACGAGGGGCCCACAAGGGTGGGGGCGCGCCCTACCCCCTGGGCACGCCCTCTGTCCTTGTCGCCACCTCGTGGCTTCTTCGACTTCATATCCAAGTCTTCTGGTCCAAGAAAAATCATCGCGAAGGTTTTATTCTGTTTGGACTCTGTTTGGTATTCCTTTTCTGCATAACTCAAAAACAGGGGAAAAAACAGGAACTGGCACTGGGCTCTAGGTTAATAGGTTAGTCCCAAAAAAATATAAAATAGCATATTAATGCATATAAAACATCCAAAACAGATAATATAATAGGATGGAACAAACAAAAATTATAGATACGTTGGAGACGTATCAAGCATCCCCAAGCTTAATTCTTGCTCGTCCACGAGTAGGTAAATGACAAAAACGGAATTATTGATGTGGAATGCTACCTAACATATTTATCCATGTAATTTTTGTATTGTGGCATGAATGTTCAGATCCGTATGATTCAAAACAAAAGTTTAATATTGACATAAAAACAATAATACTTCAAGCATACTAACAAGGCAACTATGTCTTCTCAAAATAACATGGTCAAAGAAAGCTTATCCCTACAAAATCATATAGTCTGGCTATACTCCATCTTCATCACATAAAATACTGAAATCATGCACAACCCCAGTTTTAGCCAAGCAATTGTTTCATACTTTAGTATTCTCAAACTTTTTCAACTTTCACGCAATACATGAGTGTGGGCCATGGACATAGCACTATAGGTGGAATAGAATGGTGGTTGTGGAGAAGACAAAAAGAGGGAGATAGTCTCACATCAACTAGGCGTATCAACGGGCTATGGAGATGCCCATCAATAGATATCAATGTGAGTGAGTAGGGATTTCCATGCAATGGATGCACTAGAGCTATAAGTTTATGAAAGCTCAAAAAGAAACTAAGTGGGTGTGCATCCAACTTGCTTGCTCATGAAGACCTAGGGCAATGTGAGGAAGCCCGTCATTGGAATATACAAGCCAAGTTCTATAATGAAAATTTCCCACTAGTATATGAAAGTGAAAATATAGGAGACTCTCTATCATGAAGATCATGGTGCTACTTTAAAGCACAAGTGCGGTAAAAGGATAGTAGCATGCCCCTTCTCTCTTTTCTCTCATTTTTTTCATTTGGGCCTTCTCATTTTTTTGGCCTCTTTTTTTATTTTTCGTCCGGAGTCTCATCCCGACTTGTGGGGGAATCATAGTCTCCATCATCCTTTCCTCACATGGGACAATGCTCTAATAATGAAGATCATCACACTTTTATTTACTTACAACTCAAGAATTACAACTCGATACTTAGAACAAAATATGACTCTATGTGAATGCCTCCGGCAGTGTACCGGGATGTGCAATGAATCAAGAGCGACATGTATGAAAGAATTATGAACGGTGGCTTTGCCACAAATACGATGTCAACTACATGATCATGCAAAGCAATATGACAATGATGATGCGTGTCATAATAAATGGAACGTTGGAAAGTTGCATGGCAATATATCTCGAAATGGCTATGGAAATGCAATAATAGGTAGGTATGGTGGCTGTTTTGAGGAAGGTATATGGTGGGTGTATGGTACCGGCGAAAGTTGCGCGGCACTAGAGAGGCTAGCAATGGTGGAAGGGTGAGAGTGCGTATGATCCGTGGACTAAACATTAGTCATAAAGAACTCACATAATTATTGCAAAAATATATCAGTTATCGAAACAAAGTACTACACGCATGTTCCTAGGGGAAGGGTTGGTAGGAGTTAACCATTGTGCGATCCCGACCTCCACACAAAGGATGACAATCAAAAAATATCTCATGCTCCGACTTCATCACATAACGGTTCACCATACGTGCATGCTACGGGACTCAAAAACCTTAACACAAGTATTTTTAAAATTCACAATTACTCACTAGCATGACTCTAATATCACCATCTTCATATCTCAAAACAATCATAAGTAAAAAACCTCTCATAGTATTCAATGCACTTTATATGAAAGTTTTTATTATATCCCTCTTGGATGCCTATCATATTAGGACTAAATTTATAAACAAAGCAAATTACCATGCTGTTTAAAGACTCTCAAAATAATATAAGTGAAGCATGAGAGTTCATCAATTTCTATAAAATAAAACCACCGTCGTGCTCTAAAAGGATATAAGTGAAGCACTAGAGCAAAATTGCCTAGCTCAAAAGATATAAGTGAAGCACATAGAGTATTCAAATAAATCACGATTCATGCGTGTCTCTCTGAAAATGTGTCTACAGCAAGGATAATTGTGGCAAACTAAAAAGCAAAGACTCAAATCATACAAGACGCTCCAAGCAAAACACATATCATGTGGTGAATAAAAATGTAGCCTCAAGTAAAGTAACCGATAGATGAACACGAAAGAGGGGATGCCTTCCGGGGCATCCCAAAGCTTAGGCTCTTGGTTGTCCTTGAATATTACCTTGGGGTGCCTTGGGCATCCCCAAGCTTAGGCTCTTTCCACTCCATATTCCATAGTCCATCAAATCCTTACCCAAAACTTGAAAATTGCACAACACAAAACTCAACAGAAAATCCCATAAGCTCCGTTAGTATAAGAAAATAAATCACCACTTTATGGTATTGTTGTGAACTAATTCTTTATTTATATTGGTGTAATATCCACTGTATTCCAATTTTTCCATGGTTCATACCCCCCGATACTAGCCATAGATTCATCAAAATATGCAAACAACACATAGAAAACAGAATCTGTCAAAAACAAAACAGTCTGTAGCAATCTGTAACTCTCGAATACTTATGTAACTCCAAAAATTATGAAAAATTAGGACAACCTGGAAACTTTGTTTATTAATCTTCTGGAAAAAGAATCAGGTCAAAATCACGCTTCTGTGAATTATGAAAATTATTTTCTTGGGTGCAAAAGTTTATGTTTTTCAGCAAGATCAAATCAACTATCACCGTAAGCTATCCCAAGGTCTTACTTGGCACAAACACTAATTCAAACACAAAACCACATCTAACCAGAGGCTAGATGAATTATTTATTGAAAAACAGCAAGGAAAAACATTTGGTTTTCTCCCAACAAGCGCTTTTCTTTAAAGCCTTTTTAGCTTGGCATTGAGATTTCAATGATGCTCACATGAAAGACAAGAATTGAAGCACAAAGAGAGCATCATAAAACATGTGACAAACACACTTAAGTCTAACATACTTCCTATGCATAGGTATTTTATAAGCAAACAAATTATCAAGGCAATCAAAAACTAGCATATGCAAGGAAGAAGAAAGTGACGATGGCAATCTCAACCTAAAGAGAGGTAATTTAGTAACATGAAAATTTATACAACCATATTTTCCTCTCTTATAATAATTACATGTAGGATCATAAGAAAATTCAACAAAATAGCTATCAAATAACATATTGTCAACACGATCCACATGCATGCGAAGTTGACAATCTTCTAAAATAGTGGGATTAACATTAACTAAAGTCATGACCTCTCCAAACCCATTTTTATCAAAAATTTCATAAGATTGAACATTCTCCAAATATGTGGGATCCAAAGTTAACACTCTTCTAAACCCACTTTCAATATTATTGCAAACACTATTATCAATCTCATATTCATCATGGGGCTTAAATAAATTTTCAAGATCATAAGAAGAATCACCCCAACCATGATCATTGCAACAAATAGTGGACATAGGAAAACTAGCATCCCCAAGCTTAGGGTTTTGCATATTATTAGCACAACTGACATTAATAGAATTTATAATAACATCATCGCAATCATGCTTTTCATTCAAGGAGCTATCATGAATCACTTCATAAATTTCTTCTTTTAATACTTCATCATAATTTTCAGATTCACGAACCTCAAGCAAAACTTCATAAAGATAATCTAGTGCACTCAACTCACTAGCAATTGGTTCATCATAATTGGATCTCTTAAAAAGATTAGCAAGTGGATGAGGATCCATGAAATTTTTGGTTTCTAATTTTCAATAAACACACAATTATACCAAGCGAACGAGCAAATGAACCAAGTAAGACATAAAGGCAAAGGAAAAGACGAATGGAAAGAAGGGCAGATAAAAAGGCAAAGAAAAGGGGCGAATCTTTTCGCAAATCGTTTTAGAAGTGGGGGGAGGAAAACGAGAGGCGAATGGCGAATAATGTAATGCAAGAGATAAGAGTTTATGATGGGTACTTGGTATGGCCCCGGCAATCGTGCCAGAAATTGGCAAGTTGACGGGAGACAAATCTTGACTTGACTTGGCATAAATCCCCCCAGCAACGGTGCCGGAAATTCTTCCTGCTACCTCTTGAGCTTGCGTTGATTTTTCCCTTGAAGAGGAAAGGGTGATGCAGCAAAGTAGAGTAAGTACTTCCCTCAGTTTGAGAACCAAGGTATCAATCCAGTAGGAGACAACGCTCAACTCACCGAATACCTGCAAAAACAATCAAACAAACTTGCACCCAACGCGATAAAGGGGTTGTCAATCCCTTCATGGTTACTTGCAAAAGTGAGATCTGATAGAGATATATAAACGGTAAAGTAAATATTTTTGGTATTTTTGGTTGATAGATCGGAAAGTAAAAGATTGCAAAAAGAGTAAATCGGAAACTAAAGTTGTAGATCGGAAACTTATATGATGGAAAATAGAAACTTATATGATGGAAAATAGACCCGGGGGCCATAGGTTTCACTAGAGGCTTCTCTCAAGATAGAAAATATTACGGTGGGTGAACAAATTACTGCCGAGCAGTTGATAGAAAAGCGCAAAGTTATGACGATATCTAAGGCAATGATCGTGAATATAGGCATCACGTCCGTGTCAAGTAGACCGAAACGATTCTGTATCTACTACTATTACTCCACACATCGACCGCTATCCAGCATGCATTTAGAGTATTAAGTTCATAAAGAACAGAGTAACACATTAAGCAAGATGACATGATGTAGAGGAACTAACTCAAGCAATATGATGAAAACCCCATCTTTTTATCCTTGATGGCAACAATACAATACGTGCCTTGCTACCCCTACTGTAACTGGGAAAGGACACCGCAAGATTGAACCCAAAGCTAAGCACTTCTCCCATTGCAAGAAAAAACAATCTAGTTGGCCAACCAAACCGATAGTTCGAAGAGAATTACAAAGATATCAAATCATGTATAAAAGAATTTAGAGAAGATTCAAATAATATTCATAAATAAGCTGATCATAAATCCACAATTCATCGGATCTCGGCAAACACACAGCAAAAAAGTATTACATCAAATAGATCTCCAAGAACATCGAGGAGAACATGGTATTGAGAATCAAAGAGAGAGAGAGGAAGCCATCTAGCTACTAGCTATGGACCCGTAGGTCTGTGGTAAACTACTCACGCTTCATCGGGAGGGCAATGGTGTTGATGTAGAACCCCTCCGTGATCGAATCCCCCTCCGGCAGGATGCTGGAAAAGGCCCCTAGATGGGATCTCACGGGTACAGAAGGTTGCGGTGGTGGAAAAGTGTTTTCGTGGCTCCCCTGGTTGGTTTGGGGATATATGGGAATATATAGGCGAAGAAATTAGGTCAGGGGGTGCACGAGGGGCCCACAAGGGTGGGGGGCGCGCCCTACCCCCTGGGCGCGCCCTCCATCCTTGTGGCTGCCTCGTGGCTTCTCCGATTTCATCTCCAAGTCTTCTGGTCCAAGAAAAATCATCGCAAAGGTTTTATTCCGTTTGGACTCCGTTTGGTATTCCTTTTTTGTGAAACTCAAAAACAGGAGAAAAAAACAAGAAGTGGCACTGGGCTCTAGGTTAATAGGTTAGTCCCAAAAATAATATAAAATAGCATATTAATGCATATAAACATCCAAAACAGATAATATAATAGCATGGAACAATAAAAAATTATAGATATGTTGGAGACATATCAAAACGCTAGCACCCAAATCACACAAAACATGGCACTCATAATTTTTAATCTTAATCTTAATAGTAGGTTCCCACTCATCATAAAGTTTTCTAGGAATAGAAACTTCCAATTCAAGCTTTTCTTCAAAAGATTTCATTATAGCATCAACGATATATTTAGTAAAAGCTTTATTTTGATTATAAGCATGCGGAGAATTCAACATGGATTGCAACAAGGAAATACAATCTATCAAAGAACAATTATCATAATTAAAATCCTTGAAATCCAAAAGAGTGGGTTCATTGCTACTTAAAGTTTTGACCTCTCCAATCCCATTTTTATCATTTTTTGCATCAAGATCTATAAACTCCAAATTATTGGGACGCCTTTTAACTAAAGTTGACTCATCTCCGGTCCCATCTTTATCAAGATTTATATTAGAAAACAAAGTTTCAATGGGAGTCACATCAATCACTTTAAGATCTTCATCTTTATTTTCACAAAAACTAGAAGAACACGCTTTTACAAACCAATCTCGCTTAGCGCGCATCTTAGCGGTTCTTTCTTTGCACTCATCAATGGAAATTCTCATAGCTTCTAGAGATTCATTAACATCATGCTGGGGTGGAGTAGATATAAGTTTCAAAGAATCAATCTCAAGAGAAATTATGTCCACGTTCCTAGTCAAATCATCAATCTTAAGCAATTTTTCTTCTACCAAAGCATTGAAATTCTTTTGCGAACTAATAAATTCTTTAATATTGTTCTCCAGATCAGAGGGCATATTATTATAATTTCCATAATAATTCTTGTAGTAATTGCCATAATTATCAGAGGAATTAATAGGAAATGGCCTAGGATTGAAATTACCTCTATACGCGTTATTACCAAAATTATTCCTACAACAAAATTCACATCCATTGATTCATTATTATTCTCAATCGAAGTAGACAAAGGCATATCATTCGGATCAATAGGAGCACTCTTACTAGCAAACAATTTCATAAGCTCATCCATCTTTCCACTCAAAACATTATCTCTTCAATCGCATGCACTTTTTTACTAGTAGAAGATCTTTCGGTATGCCATTGAGAATAATTAACCATAATATTATCTAGGAGTTTAGTAGCTTCTCCCAAAGTAATTTCCATAGAAGTACCTCCCGCGACCAAATCTAAATGATTTCTAGAAGCAAAATTCAACCCGGCATAATTTTTTTTGTATAATCATCCACAAATTTAAACCATGAGTAGGGCAATTTCGTATCATCAATTTCATCCTCTCCCAAGATTGTGCAACATGTTCATGATCAAGTTGCTTAAAATTCATTATATCATTCCTAAGGGAGATGATCTTAGCAAGAGGAAAATACTTGGAAATAAAAGCATCTTTACACTTATTCCATGAATCAATATTATTTTTAGGCAAAGATGAAAACCAAGTTTTGGCACGACCTCGTAGTGAGAACGGAAATAGCTTCAATTTAACAATATCATTATCCACATCTTTCTTCTTTTGCATATCACAAAACTCAACAAAATTATTTAGATGGGATGTGGCATCTTCACTAGGAAGGCCGGAAAATTGATATTTCAGAACAAGATTAAGCAAAGCGGCGTTAATTTCATAAGATTCCGACTAGTGGCGGGAGCAATCAAAGTACTAATAAAATCATTGTTATTAGTATTGGAAAAGTCACACAACTTGGTGTTATCTTGAGTTATTGTGACAAAGCAAGCAATCTAACACACGAGCAAACCAAAGGAAAACGAAAAGACGAACGGAAGAAGGGCGAATAAAAAGGCAAATCTTTTTGTGTTTTTCTGAAAATTGTTTTAGAAGTGGGGGAGAGGAAAACGAGAGGCAAATGGCAAATAATGTAATGCAAGAGATAAGAGTTTATGATGGGTACTTGGTAGGCTTGATGTAGACCTCCCCGGCAACGGCGCCAAAAATTCTTCCTGCTACTTCTTGAGCTTGCGTTAGTTTTTTCCTTGAAGAGGAAAGGGTGATGCAGCAATTTAGAGATAAGTATTTCCCTCAGTTAGAGAACCAAGGTATCAATCCAGTAGGAGGTACAAGCAAATCCCCAATTGATGCACCTGCACAAACAATCAAACACTTGCACCCAACGCGATAAAGGGGTTGTCAATCCCTTCACGGTCAATTGCAAAGGTGAGATCTGATAGAGACAGATAAAAGATCAAATATTTTTTGGTTTTTTGGTTTATATATCTGAAAATAAAAGATTGCAAAATAGTAGATCGGAAAGCAAATATGACGGAAAATAGACCCGGGGGCCATAGGTTTCACTAGAGGCTTCTCTCATGAAGGCAAATAATACGGTGGGTGAACAAATTGCTGTCGAGCAATTGATAGAAAAGCGCAAAGTTATGACAATATCCAAGGCAATGATTATGAAATATAGGCATCATGTCCGTGTCATGTAGACCGAAACGATTCTGCATCTACTACTATTACTCCACACATCGACCGACTCCTGCCTGCATCTAGAGTATTAAGTTCATAAGAACAAGTAACGCGTTAAGTAAGATGACATGATGTAGTGGGATAAACTCAAGCAATATGATGAAAACTCCATCTTTTTATCCTTGATGGCAACAATGCAATACGTGTCTCGCTACCCCTACTTTGTCACTGGGTGAAATCACGCAAGATTGAACCCAAAGCTAAGCACCTCTCCCATTGCAAGAAAAACCAATCTAGTTGGCCAAACCAAACCGATAATTCGAAGAGAAATACAAAGATATCAAATCATGCATATAAGAATTCAGAGAAGATTAATATTCATAGATAAGTTGATCATAAATCCACAATTCATCGGATCTCGACAAACACACTGCAAGAAGATTACATCGGATAGATCTTCAAGAACATCGAGGAGAACATGGTATTGAGAATCAAAGAGAGAGAAGAAGCCATCTAGCTACTAGCTATGGACCCATAGGTCTGTGGTAAACTACTCACGTTTCATCGGAAGGGCAACAGAGTTGATGTATGATACGTCTCCAACGTATCTACTTTTCCTAACGCTTTTCCTCTTGTTTTGGACTCTAATTTGCATGATTTGAATGAACTAACCCCAGACTGACGCTGTTTTTAGCAGAACTACCATGGTGTTGTTTTTGTGCAGAAATAAAAGTTCTCAGAATGGAACGAAACTTTGTGAGGAATTTTTATATCAAATAAGAGAATTTCTGGAGCCAAGACCCACCGGAAGGGGGCACCTGGCTGAGCACAACCCACCAGGCGCGCCCAGAAAAAAATCAGGGAGAAAGAATTATCGCGTTCCACGAGATGGAGCCGACGTCACCTCCTATTCTTCATCGGGAGGCCAGATCTGGAGTCCGTTTGGGGCTCCGAAGAGGGGGATCTTCGTTCTTCGTCATCACCAACCCTTCTCCATTGCCAATTCCATGATGCTCCCCACCGGGAGTGAGTAATTCCTTTGTAGTCTCGTTGGTCGATGAGGAGTTGGATGAGATTCATCATGTAATCGAGTTAGTTTTGTTAGGGCTTGATCCCTAATGTCCACTATGTTCTAAGATTGATGTTGCTATGACTTTACCATGCTTAATGCTTGTCACTTTGGGCCCGGGTGCCATGATTTCAGATCTGAACCGTTTATGTTATCACAATTATATCCATGTTCTAGATCCGATCTTACAAGTTATAGTCACCTACTACGTGTTATGATCCGGCAACCCTGGGGTGACAATAGTCGGGACCACTCCCGGTGATGATCGCAGTTTGAGGAGTTCATGTATTCACTATGTGTTAATGTTTTTTTCCGGTTCTGTATTAAAAGGAGGCCTTAATATCCCTTAGTTTCTAATAGGACCCCACTGCCACGGGAGGGTAGTACAAAAGATGTCATGCAAGTTCTTTCCATAAGCACGTATGACTATTTATGGAATACATGCCTACATTATATTGATGAACTGGAGCTAGTGCCATATCGCCCTAGGTTATAACTGTCTCATGATGAATTTATCCTATATTGTTCTTGCTAGGTTACTACTGCTGCTGTTACTATTGCACTTGTTACAAAACTATTGCTATCACTGTTACCGTTACTATTGCTGCTGCCACTACTATCAAAACTATCAAACTACTTTGCTACTGATCACTTTGCTGCAGATAATTAATCTCCAGGTGTGGCTGAATTGACAACTCAGCTGCTAATACTTACAAATATTCTTTGGCTCCCCTTGCATCGAATCTATAAATTTGGGTTGAATACTCTACCCTCGAAAACTGTTGTGATCCCCTATACTTGTGGGTTATCAAGACCTTTTTCTCGCGCCGTTGCCGGGGAGCATAGCTATATTTGTTGAGTCACTTGGGATTATTATCATAGGAATCTGAAGGATGCTAAGTCGATAAAGATATTTCCCTCTAAGACGAGGGGAGGTAAGGAACTGCCATCCAGTTCTGCTTTAGATTCACCTTCTGTTATAAGTAAACTTGCACACCAACACATGCTATCAATTCTGATATGTCGCAAGTTATTGATGATGCTACTTTTGCTATGGATAATGCTTATGATGATGTTAGCACCTTGCTTAATGATGATGATGTGCCACTTGGTGACTTTCATGATAAACAAATTGCTAGAGTAATACAACATGATGTTGTTGAATCTGATGATGAGCTTGAAACTGAAACTCCTGAAACTCCTGCTAGAACTAGCCTTCCTAGATATGAATTGCCTAAGGTACCGGAAGGTTATGTTATGAATGAGGAGACAATTAGAGATATTCTTGCTTGTAAGGATAGAGATGATCTAGAGAAATTATTATGCAAGTATAAAGAAAAATCTCTGAATGCTAGAATGAAATATGATCCTAAGTTTGCTACCTCACCTATCTTTATTGATGATAAGGATTATGAATTCTCTGTCGACCCAGAGTTAATTACTTTGGTTGAATCTGATCCTTTCCATGGTTATGAAACTAAAACTGTTGTGGCACATCTTACTAAGTTGAATGATATAGCCACCCTTTTTACTCATGATGAGAAGACTCACTATTACTTTATTCTCAAACTATTTCCGTTCTCATTAAAGGGTGATGCTAAAGCTTGGTACAATACTCTTGCTCCTGGTTGTGTGCGTGGTCCCCTGAAAAATATTACTTCTCATAAGAAACAAGCTGCTTTACAGGAAATATTTAACTTTGTGCAAATTAAAGAAGAGAGTCTCCCATAAGCTTGGGGGAGGCTTTGCCAGTTACTTAATGCTTTGCCTGATCATCCTCTCAAGAAAAATGAAATACTTGATATCTTCTGTAATGAACTAACCGATGCTTCTAGGGACTTCCTAGATAGTTGTGCTGGTTGTGTTTTCAGGGAACGAACTGTTGGGCAAGCTGAAGAATTATTGAATAATATATTGAAAAATTATGATGATTGGACTCTTCCTGAACCGCCGCCTAAACCCACTCCAAAGAAGAGGGGTATATTATATCTCAGTCCTGAAGATATGCAAGAGGCAAAGAAATCTATGAAGGAAAAAGGTATTAAAGCTGAGGATGTTAAAAACTTACCTCCTATTGAAGAAATACATGGGCTTGATACACCACCACTTCCTAAGGTGGTAGAGGCAAATTCTCTAATGAAGTTCAATGATAGTGATAATCCTCACAATATGCATCCTAGCCAATGCCGTTATGAGTTTGAAAATTACATTAGAAAACAAGATCACTTCAATGCAAATGTTATGAAACAATTGAAATATAATTATGATATGATTGCTCGCCTGAGTGACTTGTTATTTAGAATCTCAAATGATATTAGAGGTGTGGGAAAGCATGCTTCTATGTTACAAACCCAGTTAGAACAAGTTGTTAAATCTCAAAGAAAATTTCTAGATGAAATGAATAATAGTATACATGACTTTGCTGTTAGAGTTGCAACTAGTGGAGATAAAATGACTCGGGAACCACTTTATCCTGAGGGACACCCAAAAAGAATAGAACAGGATTCACAAAGGAACAACACTACTGCACCCAGTCCTTCTAAAAAGAAGAAGAAAAAGAAAAATGATAGGACTTTGCATGCTTCTAGTGAACCTGAAGTAGAAAAGCCTCCTGATAATGATAATGAAACTTCAATCTCTAATGCTGAAACTCAATCTGGTAATGAACATCCACCTAGTGATAATGAAAAAGATAATGCTGATGTTCATGAAGATGCTCAACCAAACAATGAAAAAGAACCAAACAATGATGTTGAGATAGAACCACATGTTGATATTGATAACCCACAACCTAAGAATAAAAGATATGATAAAAGAGACTTCATTGCTAGAAAACACGGTAAAGAAAGAGAACCGTGGGTTCAAAAACCTATGCCTTTTCCACCCAAGTCAACTAAAAAGAAAGATGATGAAGAATTTGAACGCTTTGCTAAAATGCTGAGGCCAGTCTTTTTGCGTACTCGCTTGACTGACATCCTTAAAATGCCTCCTTATGCAAAGTATATGAAAGACATCATTACTAATAAGAGAAAAATACCAGAAGCTGAAATCTCCACCATGCTTGCTAATTATACCTTTAAGGATGGAGTGCCTAAAAAACTTGGAGACCCAGGAATACCAACTATACCTTGATCCGTCAAAAAAGAATTATGTGAAAACTGCTTTATGTGACTTAGGAGCTGGTGTTAGTGTTATGCCTTTCTCTTTATATAAAAGACTTGATTTGAATAAGCTCACACCTACTGAGATATTTTTGCAAATGGCTGACAAATCAACTGCCATACCTATCGGTATTTGTGAGGATGTGCCTGTTGTTGTTGCTAATGTTACTATTTTGACTGACTTTGTTATACTTGAGATGCCCAAGGAAGACAACATGTCGATTATCCTTGGTAGACCCTTGTTGAATACTGCAGGGGCTGTTATTGATTGCAATAAAAGCAAGGTCACTTTTCGTATCAATGGTAATGAGCATACGGTGCACTTTCCAAAGAAACAATTCCAAGTGAATGGTATTAATGTTATTGAAAAATCTCCGACAATCACTATTGGAAGTTTTCATCTACCTCTACCTACAGTTAAAAAGAAATATGAAATTCTTATTGTTGGGGACATTCATATCCCCGTTGAGGTAACTTAGTGATTTACGATAGTTCTTCGGTTTCATGATAATCGAAAGTGATTGTTAATAAGACCTGATCAACCTTATTAATGAAACATTTTTTAGAGGTATGAAGTTGATGAATTTAGTAACCTTATTAAAAGTCTAGCCTTTTCCCAATTTTAAGTCTTGGCAGATTTTAGCAACCTATCACAAGTCAAGTAATCAACCTACACATGCAAATCTAAGAGTATAGCAGCAGAATGTAAATCATTGCATATGAAGGTAAAGGGAGGACTTAGAGGGAGCAAACGCAATGTAGACACGGAGATTTTTGGCGTGGTTCCGATAGGTTGTGCTATCGTACAACCATGTTGATGGAGACTTCAACCCACGAAGGGTAACGGCTGCGCGAGTCCACGGAGGGCTCCACCCATGAATGGTCCACGAAGAAGCAACCTTGTCTATCCCACCATGGCCATCGCCCACGAAGGACTTGCCTCACTAGGGTAGATCTTCACGAAGTAGGCGATCTCCTTGCTCGTACAAACTCCTTGGTTCAACTTCACAATCTTGACGGAGGCTCCCAAGTGACACCTAACCAATCTAGGAGACACCACTCTCCAAAAGGTAATAGATGGTGTGTTGATGATGAACTCCTTGCTCTTGTGCTTCAAATGATAGTCTCCCCAACACTCAACTCTCTCTCACGGATTTGGATTTGGTGGAAAGATGATTTGAGTGGAAAGCAACTTGGGGAAGGCTAGAGATCAAGATTCTTGTGGTTGGATTGGAATATCTTGGTCTCAACACATGAGTAGGTGGTTCTCTCTCAGAAAATGAATGCTGGAAGTGTAGGCACGCTCTGATGGCTCTCACCATGAATGAAGAGTGGGTGGAGGGGTATATATAGCCTCCACACAAAATCTAACCGTTACACACAATTGACCAAACTCGGTGGGACCGAATCATGAAACTCGGTCACACCGATTTAGTTCAAAATGTGAAAGTTAGGCTTTTTGGTGGGACCGACATGTCAACCCGGTGGGACCGATTTCATTAGGGTTAGGGCATAACGTAATCTCGGTGATGTCGGTGTTCTGGGAACGGGGATCCCCAGACTTGCCTGCCTGCGGCCCGAGGAGTGGCTCTGCCAGCGGCTCGGTACGGCCCATCTTCACCAGCAACTACTCAAGACCCTCGCGAGGGGCCAAACCTCGCGAGGCGGACGATACAAGACCTCCTCAGGGGCAGCCTCACTAGGTTGGCTCGTGAGGAGCGGAGACATCGAGGCAGGGGACACCTCGTGAGGTTCCCGTGACGTGAGCCATGACGACCAAGGCCAGACGGGCGCCAGGCGGGCGCCCGCGACGCAGAGTACTAGTTTCCTCTTTGGTGCTAAAGAGGCAGGCGCAGGCGAGGAGTCCCGAGGCATTAGGCAAAGGTTTCCATATCGGTGCAATAAGACCAAGACCAGCAGGACGGCAGGACGAAAGTCATCGCGGAGCCCACAACGGTGTCACCACCAGAGCCTTTGGCAGGCGAAGACTACTTTTGTCAGGATAACTTGTACTAGTTGTCCCCCTTCAAATTGGCCGTTGTGGACTCTCTTCCCGCCTACATTTGGGAAGAGGACCAGGGCCCCTATAAATAGGACTAGCCACCACCATAGCTAGGGAGATCGATCGATTCCACCGAGACCACCACACCAGCTCATAGAGCCCAAGAACACCTCTCCTCAGGAGGTTGTTCATCCCTTGTACTTGTTCATCCTCAGCCTACAAGGCAATCCACCACCACACACTGGAGTAGGGTATTACACCACAACGGTGGCCCGAACCAGTATAAACTCTTGTGTCTCTTGTCCCTTGGGTTCGTCGAGCTAGGCCATGGGATCGTTGAGCAAGCGAGCTAGGGAGAGAGAGATCTTCGTGCGCACCCCAGTGTTCGAACCTCAAGGGTTTGCCGGAACCCACGATCTGACATTTGGCGCGTCAGGTAGGGGTGCGCCGAAGCTTCGCCTCTCTAACCAGCTCCCATGGACGGCGCCTCTTCTCCGACCGGATCGACGGGTGCACGCAGCGGCGCCTTAGGGCTCGGGGCCCTCGCCCCCGCCTTGCGGCAGGTGCGGTGGCCTCACAAGTTCAAGCCGGAGATGCCGCCTCGCTACGGCGGCACGGCAGATCCAGCGGCCTTCCTACTGGCGTACGAGGAGGCCGTTCTGGAAGCCGGGGGTGACGACAAGGTCATGGCCAACTGGTTCCCCATGGCCCTCGCCGGCATCCCTCGCGCCTGGCTCCTCCATCTGCCAGAATCCTCTATGGCCTCTTGGGAGGAGTTGTGCAACCTCTTCATCGTGCGCTTCGGGGGACCAGCGCCCCCCACCATCGTGGCCCTCCTCGGCAACTTGCTGGCGCCGCCTTCAGATCACCACGTCAAGCAGTTCTTCCGCCAAATAGGCGCCGCCCGTGTGCAACAGGGAGCCCCTCCGGGATGGGAAGCACCCAAGGCCGACCTCACCTTCAACTCGGAGGACCATCCAGCAACCATCGTGGGCTCAGGCGCTCTCCCGATGCTTTGCACGCCCACGATCTGCAACGTGGCGGTTACCAAGACCCTCATCGACGGCGGGGCTGGCCTCAATGGTGGAAGCTTTCAGCTTGCTCCACGTGCCGTGCGAACGGCTGCGCCCCACCAAGCCCTTCTCCAGAGTCGGCAGCGGCTCCACTAGCCCCCTTGGGCAGATCCGTCTCCCCGTGACTTTCGGCACCCACGACAACTACCGCTCCGAGCTTATCGACTTCGACATCGCCCGCATCAGCCTTCCGTACAACGCCATCCTCGGGTACCCGGTGTTGGCCCAGTTCATGGCGGCTACTAATCATGCCTATAACCTCATGAAGATGCCAGGGAGCAAAGGCGTCCTCACCGTTCCCGGTGACACCAAGGAAGCCCTGACGGCCCTCAAGCTCGCTTTCAGGGCCGCAGCGGCAGCCTGCCCAACCGATAAGGCCGCTCCCGAAGCTAAGGGAGTTGCGCCGGCCAAGAAGAAGGAGTTGTTCACCCAAGATCAGGCCAAAACGAAGCGAGTCGAAAAGGGCGAAACCTCGGGAGCCACCTTCATCATAGGCGCCAACCTCGACCCGGACCAAGAGGAGGCGTTGGTGAAGTTCTTGTGCGCGAACAAGGAGGTATTTGCTTGGGAACCCAAACAGCTGGTGGGGGTTCCCAGGGGAATAATCGAGCATCACTTACGGGTGTGCCCCAACGCGTGCCCTGTGAAGCAGACGGCGCGGCGACTATCCACGGAGAAGCAATCCTTCATCATCCAGGAGACCCGCAAGCTGCAAGAAGCAGGTGCCATCCATGAGGTCCGGTACCCTGAGTGGCTAGCGAACCCCGTCGTCATGCCCAAGAAGGGTGGGAAGTAGAGCATGTGCGTCGACTTCACCAACCTCAACAAAGCCTGCCCTCAAGACCCGTTCCCACTTCTGCGCATCGACCAGATCGTCAACTCCACCGCCGAGTGCGACTTGCTGTGCTTCCTGGACGCTTTCTCGGGTTACCACCAGATCAAGATGGCGGTGGAGGACGTGGAGAAGATGGCCTTCTTAACCCCGTGTGGAGTATACTGCTACACTTGCATGCCGTTCGGACTGCGCAACGCCGGGGCGACCTTCCAGCGGCTGATGCACATCGCCTTGGGCCAGCAGCTCGGGAGGAACGCTGAGGCCTACGTCGACGACATTGTGGTGAAATCTAGGGAGGCGAGGACTCTCATTCAGGACCTGGAGGAGACCTTCACCAGCCTGCGCCAGGTGGACTTACGGCTCAATCCGGAGAAGTGCGTGTTTGGCGTACCCTCCGGTAAGCTGCTGGGTTTCCTTGTCTCGCACCAGGGGATAGAGGGCAACCCCGAGAAGGTCAAGGAGATAGAAGACATGAGCCCGCCGCAGACCCTCAAGGAAATGCAGAAGCTCGCGGGCTGCATGACCTCACTGGGGCGCTTCATATCCAAGCTAGGGGAACGCGCCCTCCCTTTCTTTAAGTTGATGAAGAAGAAGGGCCCGTTCGAGTGGACTCCGGAAGCTGACACGGCGTTTCAAGACCTCAAGAGATACCTCACCAGCTAGCCTGCCGGTGATGGTGGCTCCGCGCCCTCTTCAGCCCCTCGTGCTTTAGCTGGCTGCCACACCTCACTTGGCTAGCGCGGCGCTGGTGGCCCTCAGGGAGGAGCGCCAGGTCAAGGGTCTGCAAGCGGAACCGCGAAGCTGGACAAGACGGCGCAACGGCAAGATGACGACCCTGGAGCTGCGGCAGTGCCCGCAGATGAATGGGCCCCACAAGATGATGCTCTCCAGGCTGCAGCTACCCCGTCAAGCCACCAAGCCCCCAAAGCTGGAGAACCTCAAGAGGCACCTCAGCCTCAGGGGGCCACGGACTCCACCAGCACTCCTACCCTCGTCGAGCACCCAGTGTACTTCGTCAGCACGGTGCTGCGTGACACACGGGCATGCTACCCCATGCCGCAGAAGCTCCTGCTCGCGCTCCTCGTCGCCTCTCGCAAGCTGCGCCACTACTTCCAAGGTCACCCTATCAAGGCTGTCTCGGCTTACCCGCTGGAGAGAGTGCTTCGAAGCCCTAATGCTGCGGGGAGAGTTGCAGAGTGGAACATTGAGTTACAAGCTTTCCAGCTGGAGTTCAGCACCACCAGGGTCATCAAGGGTACCGCGCTCGCCGACTTCATTGCGGAATGGACTGATGTCCCCAATCCCGAGGCAGGCGTGGATCGGCCACTTTCTCGAGGGAGCGAGGCGCCAGATGGATGGGTCATGTACTTTGATGGTGCCTTCACACGCCAGGGCGCTGGGGCTGGAGCAGTACTCATCTCGCCTACCCAGGACAAGCTCTACTACGCCGTACAGCTCTGCTTTCAGTGGGGCAAGAAGGTCTCCAACAACATCGCGGAGTACGAGGGCTTGATTGCCGGTCTCAAGGCGGCGGCTGCCTTGGGAGTGAAGCGACTCACCATCAAGGGCGACTCTCAGCTCCTCGTCAACTTCTCCAACAAGGTGTACGAGCCGAAGGACGAACACATTGAGGCATACCTCGCGGAGGTGCGCAAGATGGAGAAGCAATTCTTGGGCCTGGAGCTGCAGCATGTGCCCTGCGGCACAAACAAGGAAGCTGATGAGATCACCAAGAGGGCGTCAAGGCGCCAACCCCAGGAACCAGGTGTCTTAGAGGAGCAGCTCTTCAAGCCCTCAGCAGCTCCCCCAACCGCCAAGCCTGCACCGCCTCGGGAGGGGGCCCCTCGCCACCAATCTCAGGAGCCCCCGCCTGCGGCCTGACCTCGGGAGCTCGCCTGCTCCTGGCGCTCGAGCCTCAGGAGGAGTATTGGACTGAGGAATTCAGAGCATACTTGACGCAAGGAACGCTGCCGGAAAAGGAGGAAGACGCGGAGCGCGTGGCCCGGCAAGCCACGGCATACTGCATCCAAGATGGTGAGCTATACAGAAAGCGGCCAAATGACGTTTCCTTACGGTGCATCTCTAGGAAGCAGGGGGCGAACTGCTAGCTGGCATTCATGGTGGAGACTGCAGGCATCACTCGTCGTCGCGCACCCTGGTTGGCAAGGCGTTCCGCAGCGGGTTCTATTGGCCCACAGCACTCAACGACGCAGCCGAACTGGTAAGATCCTGTGAAGCCTGCCAGTTCCATGCCAAGCAAATCCATCAGCCTGCCCAGGGCCTCCAGACCATCCCGCTCTCGTGGCCGTTCGCGGTCTGGGGGCTGGATATCCTGGGTCCGTTCCCTCGAGCACCCGGGAGCTACCGCTACCTCTACGTCGCCATCGACAAGTTCACCAAATGGGCAGAGTCCCAGCCGGGTCCGCGGTTAAGTTCATCAAGGGCCTCGTAAGATGATTTGGGGTCCCTAACCGCATCATCACCGACAATGGCTCACAGTTCACTAGCAATCTCTTCAAGACATATTGTGCTAACCTACGCAGATACGCTACGCCTCAGTGGCACACCCCAGGATCAATGGGCAAGCCGAACGTGCCAATGCGGAGGTCTTGAGAGGCCTCAAGACCAGAACTTTCAAGAAGAAGCTCGAGGCCTGCGGTCGGGGCTGGCACGACGAGCTTCAGTCCATGTTGTGGTCCATCCGCACCACCGCCACCAAGCCAACAGCGAGACTCCGTTCTTCCTCGTCTATGGAGCTGAGGCAGTTCTCCCTCACGAGGTCAGGCATCGCTTCGCGTGGGTCCTGGCATTCGACGAGGCACGTCAGGATGCCATGCGGAGGATGGACCTCGTGTTGGGGAGGAACGCCGCCGTCAAGCCTCGCTCAGGGCAGCAAGATACCAGCAAGCGCTGCGGCGGTATCACTGCCGCTGCGTCCGCTCCAGGACACTCGAGGTGGGCGATCTCGTCCTGAGGCGGGTTCTCTCCAGGGAAGGGCTGCATAAGCTCTCACCCATGTGGGAGGGCCCGTTTCGGATTGCCCACGTCTCCAGGCCTGGAGCCGTGCGCCTGGAGACGCGGGACGGGATCCCCATCTAGAACGCCTAGAACATCCAGCACCTCCGGAAGTTCTACCCATGAAGCAAGGCCCAGTGCCTGTGAAGGTCTCCGCTTGTGACACTCTCACGTAATAATGAGTGGGGCTATACACGCGCCGGAGTCTCCAGAGTGCCGCCCTCGGCCCTCGGGGGCTCCCTCCCACGTCCTAGTGGCAGCACTTAGCTCCGCGCTGGTGAGAAGACTAGACTAGGTGTCGGACGCGGCTGTTCATTTGCTTTTTGTAGTTGGCTTGCACCCCTTCTTTTTAATGGAATTTGGAGTTCTGGCATTCTTGATTTGCTTCGATTCCCCTTTTCTCTTGGTTTCTCCCCTCAGCTCTCTGTTTCGCCCCAGGGAGGGCAGTAGTCGCCTGATGCTCTCCCTCGCACGCCTCATGAGGGGGCGGGATGGATGCGCGCGGGCGTGCTCCCTTAGTCTCCGCGAGGCACTCTCGTCTGAGCTCGTGATCTGCACACCCCTTTTAAGTTCGTGCCCCATGGGTACCGCGACGTGGTGCGCTAGGCCATGACTGGCCCACTCTTGAGGCCTTGCACTAGGAGGGGTAAGGATTTCCTAATGAATTTTCGCAGCTTCCGCCCGAGCCGGCGGCAAGGAAGCCTCACCAGATGCTAGGAGGTGCACGCTCTCGCAAGGTGGAAACTACCTTGGATATATCAAGCTAAGTTATCCCTCTATGCCTACATGAAACGCAGATGCCACAACCCAGAAACAATAAACAGAGCATAAAGCAGCATAGGCATTACGGTTCATCACACGCCCTCGCAGGCCCCCATACTTGTTTCTTGTGATACAGGAAGAAAGAAAGAAAAGAACAGGCAGAAGCGGCTCCTACGCCGGTGGCTGCTCGCGAGGATCAGCTCCCAGCGCCCCTCGGGCTCAGTCGCAGTCCTCCTCGCGCTTCACTGGGACGTGGCGATGGGACGACCCGCCACTGTCCTCAAAGTGAGCCCGACAACGAGGCGGTTGGTCGTAGCCGCCGCTACTGGAGCTTTCGCTGGAGGAGGAGCTGCCGCCGCCGGACGAGCAGCGGCCGTCACCGGGGGCGAGTTCGCCCTCATCCTCGTCTCGGCCGTCACCAAGGCCGAGCACCTTGTCACCATCGCTGTCTTCAGGGCAGCACCCAGCGCGGCGACCATCTTCCCCAAACACCCTCACGAAGAGGATCACAACGCCATCGTACTTGAAGTGGAGGGTGCACCACCTGCTCAGACCGTGCGCGCGGGCAAACGTCTGCCAGCCATGGGCTAGGACCACATTGCCCGCAATGGAGATCTCCACCGCGACCCACGAGGCCTTGCTGCAACAGCCGTCGGCCTGCTGCCAGAGGCCACCAGGGCCTGTGGCCGGCAGCTCGCTGGCAAAGGAGTGCGGAAGCTGAAGCCAGGTGCCGGTCGGGTTCTCCGACCATACGACGAACTTCGGCAGCACCTTCGCCGAGTGGAAGCGTGGCCGGGGAGGCCGGGCGACCATGGCGCACCTCCCTTCATTGATGGGGCTGCCGCGCCTCAGGCGGCTCCTGCCGAGTGAAGGGACGCCGCCGCGGCCACCTGGGACGGCGACGGACCCCGAAGGAGTCCTTCCGCGCCCACGAGGGACCACGGTGGGGGTTGCGGCATGCTTTCGGGGGCGACCGCGCCCCCTCTTGGGCGGGGGCGAGCCGGGCCCCACCTGGCGGGCCTTCCCTTTCTCTGCGGCCGTGAACCTCTTCGTCAGCGCCATGGATGTCATAGCAAGGAAGGAGAAGAGGAAGCAGGCGGAATGGAGGAAGAGATGAGCAACGGGGGATCCACCCCTCTCCTCATTTATAGCCGGGAGGAGGCCAACCGCCAGCCTCCACGGTCGAAGGTAATGATGGTTTTTCTGCATGCAGCAGGGACTCATCAAGTCGGGCAGTTGCCGAGGCAGCGTGGGGAAGCGGAGACGCCCACGTCCTGTCAATCGCCACGCGTCAATCAAGGCCGCAAGTGGTTGGGGCCTGCGGCACTCCGCACTTGCACTTTAGCTTCGCCTTGAAGCCAAGTACGAGCGCGCCTTGGGCCCGGGGGCTACTATCGGCATTTCGGGAATGGGGGTCCCTAGACTTGCCTGCCTGCGGCCCGGTACGGCCCATCTTCATCAGCAACTACTCAAGACCCTCGCGAGGGGCCAAGCCTCGCGAGGCGGACGACACCAGACCTCCTTAGGGGCAGCCTCACTAGGTAGGCTCGTGAGGAGCGAAGACATCGAGGCAGGGGACACCTCGTGAGGTTCCCGTGACGTGAGCCATGACGACCAAGGCCAGACGGGCGCCAGCGGGCGCAGAGTACCAGTTTCCTGTTTGGTGCTAAAGAGGCAGGCGCAGGCGAGGAGTCCCGAGGCATCACGCAAAGGTTTCCATATCGGTGCAACAAGACCCAGACCAGTAGGACGGCAGGACGGAGGTCATCGCAGAGCCCACGACGGCGTCACCACCAGAGCCTTTGGCGGGCGAAGACTACTTTTGTTAGGATAACTTGTACTAGCTGTCCCCCTTCAAATTGGCCGTTGTGGACTCCCTTCCCGCCTACATTTGGGAAGAGGACCAGGGCCCCTATAAATAGGACTAGCCACCACGATAGCTAGGGAGATCGATCGATTCCACCAAGACCACCCCACCAGCTCATAGAGCCCAAGAACACCTCTCCTCAGGAGGCTGTTCATCCCTTGTACTTGTTCATCCTCAGCCTACAAGGCAATCCACCACCACACACTAGAGTAGGGTATTACACCACAACGATGGCCTAAACCAGTATAAACTCTTGTGTCTCTTGTCCCTTGGGTTCATCGAGCTAGGCCGTGGGGTCGTTGAGCAAGCGAGCTAGGGAGAGAGAGAGATCTTTGTGCACACCCAAGTGTTCGAACATCAAAGGTTTGCCGGAACCCACGATCCGACAGGTGAGACCGATCACATCAACTCGGTGAGACCGATTTCTGTAATAGGCAAACAGATAGTTGGTCAGGCAAACTCGATGGGACCGAATCGCTCATTTCGGTGAGACCGAATACGAAAAGGAAACCGAGAATTTGCATTGCGAACTCGGTTGGACCGATTGCTCATCTCTGTTAGACCGAAACGTTATGAAGGGAAACAGAGAGTTTGCAATCCCATCTCGGTGAGACCGAGATCCCTATCAGTGAGACCGAACTGACTAGGGTTTCTGGCAGTGGCTATGTCAAATGAACTCGGTGGCGCCGGATAGATCAAATCGGTGGGGCCGAGTTTGACTTTTGGTTTGGGACATATGTGGATATGAGAAAGTAGTTGAGGGCTTTTGGAGCATATCACTAAGCATTTTGAGCAAGCAAGCCATTAAGCAACACCTCATCCCCTTTTAATAATATTGGCTATTCCTATGGACTCAATGTGATCTTGGATCACTAAAATGAAAATGTAGAGTCTTGAGCTTGAGCCAATATGTGTCCTTAGCATTTTGAGGGGTCCACATTCCTAGTCCATGCCATGCCAATCATTGAACTTTCTGAAATGATCATCTTGAAAGAGTATTAGTTCAATGAGATATATGTTGTTAAGAATTACCAAAACCACCCAGGGATAGTTGCACTTTCAATCTCCCCCTTTTTGGTAATTGACGACAACATATAGATCAAAGCTTCGAAAAATGATAATAAGAATGTAATACATCGTCGCTTTGAGAAGTATGTGATAAGCAAGAGCACCCCCTAAATTTGTGCATTATTTAAAATTTGCGTTTGAATGCAAATGCACAATCGATTAGGATCATGGATTACTTTTCCATGTCACATACATCTTGGTGGAGCGCTCAAAAGGATAGAAAGTAAAATATGCACTCATCACCAAGGCAAAGTGAATGATCATATAGGATAGATAAGAGATAACATCATTCAAGCACAAGCATTAATGTAAGATATGATCAAACACATGATCAAACAAGTATCTCACACACATAAACATAAAGTATCAAGCAGGCACACGAATAAGTATCGACCAAATAGCAAGAGAGACAAAAGAAGCAAAAACACTCTCTCTCGAAGCCTATGATCTATACATTTCTCCCCCTTTGGCAACAAGTTACCAAAAAGTTTGAAAATGCATAGTGCTATGCGTCTCTCTAGGCTTGATCTTCGGGAGGTGGCGTTGAGAGGAATCCAAGGACGAATGCATCTGTTGAAGTTGATGGAGCTGGTGGAGTGGCAACTGGAGGTGGCACTGATGTTGTGGCTGTAGGTGCTGATGAAGTTGCTCTTGTGTCAGCCATGGGCACTGCAGCAGATCTCTGACCTCTTGGCACTCTTTGAAAGGCATCTATGGTAGCCTCCCTTTCCTCTCCTCAGCTTGTTCCTGGAGCTGCTCAACTGTTGTCTGCACCTCTGTCACCTTTAAATCAAAATCATAGAACTTAGTCTCAATGATCCTTTCCAGGCTCTCTTGGTTCTGAGTCAGGGTGGCCAATCCTTTCTCAATCCTCAAGGTTGCTTGAATCAGATATGCAAGTTGATCTTGCTTGGACTTGAGAAACACTTGAGATGCCTCTTTAGCACTTGGCATCTTTGCTGCTTTCTCAGTTTTAGCTTTCTCTCTCTTCTCTTGTCCTTGTAGCTGCTTTGGGCAAGTTGCTTGGGGTGCTCCTGCTACCATCATCAGAGCTGCTAGAGGGAGTAGTGCCCTCACTCAGATTGACCTGCTCCTCAAACTTGTTCTGGCTATCACTCTGATCTGACATTCTGACAAAGCAAACTGACAGCTGACCCTGTGAATAGTTATTTTTTTTTGAATATTTACTGTGAGGCAAAGCCCCACAACCCTTTATTAAAGGAAACAGAACTGTACAAGCAAATTACAGACTATACAAGGATAAAAGAAAAGAGCCTACCTATGACTAAACATCCCTACCTGCTTTACAACAAAGAATCAACCCAAGCCAAGAGTTTTGGTTTAATACAATCCTTCACCCTATGAGCAAGCAATGAAATATCATGGATGAGTTTACACTTCCAAGCATTGAAAGTAGCTCTCTCAGCTCTGAAGGTTCTGCCATTTCTTAAAATCCAAATATTCCAGGCTGCTGTTAGCATAACTTCAAAGAAGAAAGGGTGCCTGAAGCTAGATCTAGCATGCATGAGATAGAGTGGATGAGCATCACAAAGTGCAGAGATTTTGCAAAACAAATGAGTCAAAAACTTAGTTTTAGTTTTCCACAGAAAGCATTTCGGAGCTACCGATTTGTTAAACTCGGTGACACCGGAGCAACTTTGGAGTCTAAACTAGTGAAATCGGTCAGAACGAGACACAGTTCGGTGACTCCGAGATTGCTAGGGTTTCACAGAGAGTTGAACTCTGTCACACCGATTTGCAAGTTTCGGTCATACCGAAAAGTGCAAGTGCAATGGCCTAAGCCAAATCGGTGAGACCGATTTCCACAACTCGGTCGGTCCGAGATGACTTCGGCGGAAACCTAACCCAAATTTTTTGAATCAAATCTAATCTAATGGAGGTTTTCTGTGGATAGATTGATCTCATACGTGGTAAAGAACATGGTATTCGCTTTGTGCTAACAATCAGAGTAAGGAACAACACAAAGATTCGAACTCATACCCTAGTTCGATGATGAGCTCGCTACGGCAGCAACGGCGGGGTCGAATTCCGTTGACGGTGATGGAGACCAGCGGCGGGAGGTCGCTGGCAATGAGAGGATGATCCGAAGACCCGAGACGACAGAGCAGGACACGTGCGGGTGAAGAGGTTACGAAGAAATTTCCAAAATCTCACCCGTCGGTATATATATCCTGACCCTGTCGGTGTGATCGAGTGGAACAACTCGGTGGCACCGAGATGCAGAATTGCAAGCGGTTACTGCAACTCGGTGTGACCGAAAATTTCTAACCGGTTGCACCGAGATTGAAAACCTAGATCAACTTTGTGAACTCGGTTTGACCGAAATGGATGAATCGGTCAGACCAAAATGCACAGAGAGGTTTTGGAAGTTTAAGTATATGACGAATCAGGGACTCCGAGTGCTCCTCACACAGAGTGTTCGAATCTGACTTGATCAAACTTTGTGATATAGCATGAATAGAGTTTCAGACGAGAAAAGCATAGATAGCTAGAGGAAGTTCTTAGGCATTCCTGTCCATCCATTTGGCAAAAGAAGAAGAGCCAAACAATCAAAGCAACAAATGGATGTCCTTGAATGAGAAAAATATGCAACCAACATGCTCACACAATAAAATGGAAAATGAAATATGTGACAAAGCATGCACAAACACTCTAGCATCTATCAAGCAATTGGCGATGACTAGGTCATCTATATATGAGTATATTGACTTAGGAGTCAAATGAGACATAGGTCATACTCATCATTTAAGCGCAAGTGGGGTTACCACTTTTACATAAAGCATTGTTGTGTTCACACCATTAGAGTTGCTTTAGCTCAATTCTTAGAGTAAAGCTCCCACTAGATGTGATATCTGTAACACCCCGCATGTAACTTGCCATATTTGTAACTCCGACTCTTGCCATTTCCGGCTATGTCATATGTTTTTCCCTCCGTTGTTGGGTTTTGTCTTTCGTTTTGTATTTTGTCATGTCATGCATTTTCATATCATGTCATCATGTGCATTGCATTCGCATACGTGTTCGTCTCATGCATCCGAGCATTTTCCCCGTTGTCCGTTTTCCAATCCGGCGCTCCTATCTCCTCCGGTGCACCCCTCTTGTTTTCTTTCGTGTGCGTGTGTCAAACTTTCTCGGAATGGACCGAGGCTTGTCAAGTGGTCTTATTATACCACCCGGAGACTACCGGTCAAGTTTCGTTCCATTCGGAGGTCGTTTGGTACTCCAACGGTTAACCGGGCCTACGCAATGTCCATTTGAGTGTCCAGCAAAACCCCCTCCAAAACCAGCCCAAAGCCCACCAAACTCTCTTCCATGCTCTAGGTCGTTCGATCACGATCGTGTGGGCGAAAACCGCACCTCATTTGGAGTCTCCTAGCTCCCTCTACCTATAAATGAGTGGGCATCCCGAAAAACGAAATCTCAGACGAAACCCTAGCCCTCGTCCCACTCCGCCGCCGGACACGTCCGGGCGGAGCCGGACACGTCCAGCCGCCCCGCCGCCGGCCCGCGAAGCCCGCAGCGGACCCGCCCGAGCCCGCTGCCGCCTCTCCCGCGCCCGCACCCCGCCTCCGCCGCCTCTCCCGTCGCCGGCCGGCCCGCCGCCGCCGCCACGAGCTCGCCGGCCCGCCGCGCCGCCCGCCGGATCCCGACCCGCCGCCGCGCCCTCGCCGGCCGGCCCCGCCGCCCTCCGCCGGCGCCCCTCCGGCCGCCGCCGGCCGCGCCTTCCCCGGCCCGCCGCGCCTCCTCTCCCTGCGCCGCCGTCGGGCTCGAGCTCGAGCTCGGGAGCCCGATCCGATCGGAGCCGGTACAGTGCCCGTTGACTTTTCTCGAAATCCCCCTCTAATTTCTTCCAAGTCCCAGAATTCCAATAGCAAGTGCCTATGTTCCCGATGCCGTAACTTTGTGCATATAGCTCCGATTCGCGCGTGTAATATGTCAAATTGTTCGCCTCGTGATGCTCTTCATTTTGTTAAATTGCACCATTTTCATTAGAGGTCATCTTGATGCCCAAATCTTCGTTGGAAGAGGGCTAGTTGCTGTTATTCTCTGGTTCTTATCAGAACTTGGAGATTTGTCATTTTTGTATCATTTATTATGTGCATCTTTTGAGCATGAGCTCTACATGTGTTTTGAAGTATGCCATGCCATCTTTCCAGTGGTGTAGTCCATGTATTTTTTTGATCTATGTGGTGACCAGCACAAGCATGAAAAGTAGGCCCCGTAATAATTCTGATTTCAGGGACTTGGTGAATTCTCCAAGTCCTAGCCTGCTGTAATTTTGTTGCCATGTAAACTTGATGCTACAGAGAGATCCATGCATATTTTGGAGATGTTCAGTAAGGATGTTTTGTAGATATAGTTGTAATTGATCCATTCCTGCAATATTTTGCAATTTTAGAGTACCATAGCATGACTCAATCTTGCTCTACTTTTGCTATAAAATATTTCTGGCAGATTCTTAACATGACATGCATTTTTGCCAAGCTTATTGTAGTTGATCCATACATGCTATGCAATTTTTCTTGCCATGGATAGCTTCATAAACATGCCATCTTGCTGTAGGTATGCTTTGTTTGTCATGCATTGCTCTGTAGTGAGTGCATCAAGCTCACAAAGAGGTCTACATATTAATATTTCTGCCATGCTCTGTTTTCTGTCAAGTCTGAAACCTGATAACGAAACTTGCTATGTTTACATGCTACCCATCATGTCTTATGGTCCTTTTTGGCTTATGTTCAGTAAGGGACTTTTGTCATGTGCATTTAGTAGAACACTACCATGCCTTGTTTTCTATGTTAAGTTCCTGTAGCATGTTGATTCCGTGCTCTGAACATTGCTACCTGATGCTGATTTCTGCCATGTCCAGTTTTTCACTAAGTCTGTGAACCTGTAATCCTTTGCACTTTTGCCATGCTTGTTTGAGCTTGATATGTTGTGAACTAGCCATAGCTCAGTGTTCATCTTTTGTCAAGCATCTCCTGTAGATTACTGCCATGTGCTTTGTTGCTATGTTGGGGTGCTGTAGCATTGTTACTTGTTGTATGTTAAGTGCTATCTTGCTGTTTATCGCAGATTAGTGTCATTCTTGTTCTGCTTGCCATTTGCAAACCGTGCATCCGATTCCGGTGATCTTTATATCGATTTCGACCGAAATCATCTCATCTTTCCAGTGGCATGCTTGGTTTGCCAAGTTACTGCCATGTTCATCATTTTTCCTTCCGGAGCACGCATATGCATCGCATATCATATCTTGCATATCATACATGTCTTGCATCATGTTGCTTGCGCATTTCTCGTTGTTGATTGTGGTTCCGTTTGTTTGTGTTCTTGTCTTGGGTAGATCCGGGAGACGAGTTCGTGAACGAGGAACCTGTCGAGTACGCTTACGAGGATCAAGCTTTCGACAACTCTGAGAATCTTGCAGGCAAGATGACCACCCCTCGAAATCACTTCTATCTTTGCTATGCTAGTTGTTCGCTCTATTGCCATGCTCGCTACCTATCACTTGCTATATCATGTCTCCTATTTCAGCCATGTCAGCCCCTAACCATCCTTTCCTAGCAAACCGTTGTTTGGCTATGTTACCGCTTTTGCTCCGCCCCTCTTATAGCGTTGCTAGCTGCAGGTGAAGTTGAAGTTTGTTCCATACCGGAACATGGACATGTTGGGATATCACAATATCTCTTATTTAATTAATGCATCTATATATTTTGGTTAAGGGTGGAAGGCTCGGCCTTATGCCTGGTGTTTTGTTCCACTCTTGCCGCCCTAGTTACTGTTATACCGGGATTATGTTCCTTGAGTTTGCGTTCCTTACGCGGTCGGGTGATTTATGGGACCCCCTTGACAGTTCGCCTTGAATAAAACTCCTCCAGCAAGGCCCAACCTTGGTTTTACCATTTGCGACCTATACCTTTTTCCCCCGGGTTTTCTAGAGCCCGAGGGTCATCTTTATTTTAAACCCCCGGGCCAGTGCTCCTCTGAGTATTGGTCCAAACTGTCAGTCGCCGGTGGCCACCAGGGGCAACTCTGGTCTGGCCTATCGGAAGCTTGGACAATCCGGTGTGCCCTGAGAACGAGATATGTGCAGCTCCTATCGGGATTTGTCGGCACATTCGGGCGGCTTTGCTGGTCTTGTTTTACCATTGTCGAGATGTCTTGTAAACCGGAATTCCGAGACTGATCGGGTCTTTCCGAGAGAAGGTTTATCCTTCGTTGACCGTGAGAGCTTATGATGGGCTAAGTTGGGACACCCCTGCAGGGTTTTATCTTTCGAAAGCCGTGCCCGCGGTTATGAGGCAGATGGGAATTTGTTAATGTCCGGTTGTAGATAACTTGTCACTTGACCCAATTAAAATACACCAAGTGCGTGTGTAGCCGTGATGGTCTCTTCTCGGCGGAGTCCGGGAAGTGAACACGGTCTGTGTTATGTTTGACGTAAGTAGGTGTTCAGGACCTCTTCTTGGTCATTGCTAGATGACGTCCGTTCCTTTGCTTCTCTTCTCGCTCTCATTTGCGCAAGTTAGCCACCATATATGCTTTTGCCGCTGCAGCTTCACCTCTTGCACCCTACTTGTCCTATAAGCTTAAATAGTCTTGATCTCGCGGGTGTGAGATTGCTGAGTCCCCGTGACTCACCGACACTTCCAACAACAGTTGCAGGTGCCGACGATGCCAGTGCAGACGATGGCGTCGATCTCAAGTGGGAGTTCGACGAGGAACGTGGTCGTTACTATGTGTATTTTCCTGATGATCAGTAGTGGAGCCCAGTTGGGACGATCGGGGATCTAGCATTTGGGGTTGTCTTATTTTCATCTGGATTTTGACCGTAGTCGGTCTATATGATTGTATTTTGGATGATGTATGATGAGATTTATGTATTGTGTGAAGTGGCGATTGTAAGCCAACTCTTTATCCCAGTCTTATTCATTACATGGGATTGTGTGAAGATGACCCTTCTTGCGACAAAACCACTATGCGGTTATGCCTCTAAGTCGTGCCTCGACACGTGGGAGATATAGCCGCATCGTGGGCGTTACAAGTTGGTAATCAGAGCCATCCCCGACTTAGGAGCCCCCTGCTTGATCGAATCGCTGACGTTGTTGAGTCTAGAACAAAAATGTTTTGAGTCTTAGTATTATATATATCGGAGAGTAGGATTCTTTTTACTCCTCAGTCCCTTCGTCGCTCTGGTGAGGTCTCCTGACGTAGAGTTTTGTCTATTCTCTCCTCAAATTTCACTAAATTTTTTTAGGATCACGCGGGTATCTTGGAATCGTTCCGATCGATTTGTGACGAGAACATTGTTCTTGGTGCCTCCTGTCATTTAGGGGTTGTGGCAGTATCCCGGGGAGTTGAGCTCCGAGGTGTTGTCGTCACAATTTTATCGTTGCAGTTCTGGAATACCTGAGTTTCGCCGACATCGAAATCTCTTTTATGCAGTTGTTGGTGAGATCACCTCGACGCCACCCAGTACTGGGGCGGGAGTTCGGGAGTATTGCCATAACTTGTATAACGGATGTTTTTCGAAGGTTGAGGTAAACGATTTCCGAAGGTTTCTTGGTTATGTGTTGACGGATGGATACAGCTGGATCTAGGGATTGCTAGTTTGGGTGATATATATTTGTGTCCCCTGTATCCCCTACACCAGATTGCATAACCAGAAAGTTTCGGGAGTTTATAAGTGGGAATTCAAGTAGCCTTAGGATTTCTTTCCGACAGACGCATGATATGAGATTGGGGTTCGACGTCTAGTGGTCCGCCTGTATACGGTTGATTTTACAGTGGTCTCGTTGTGTCTTAAAGAGTCCATGGCTTTGCCGACTCAGGGACGCTTCGTATGTCATGTGCACAGCCTTGTACATGATGGTGCTGTACGATTGAGCCCGTGTGGGCCCCACCACGAAATCTTCGGACGAAATTTCTATCATATGTTTGTTCCGGCTTATTCTGCAAGCCAATACTTTGTTTTATTTTGTATGTGGTATTCGAGTTTCTTCGAATTCATATGTTCATTCCATATCTTTTTCAAGTGGCTTCTCAACTTATGGAAGTGTGATGATTTACTACGGAATTCATTCGTTCATCTTCGTTCGAATGGTTATTGCGAAGACTATATGTTGCAATTTCTATCCGTTGATTCTACTTATCTTTTGTCTATCAAGATGCTAACGGATGTCACCCTCTTCAGGATGGCTCCGCCAACGCGTCAGTATCCGGAGCGCAATGAAGGGAGTCAAGCGAACCCTCCGCCACCACCTCCACCTCCGGAGGCATGGCAAGCAATCATGGCAGCCACCAACGCCAATGCTCAGATGATTCTGCAACTCTTGCAAGAACGTACTCAAGGGCAAGGCAATCAAGGTCAAGGCAACAATCAGTTTCACTTTGCCACTCTCAACCAGTTTCTCGCAAATCAGCCCAAGTCTTTCAGCTACTGTGCCGAGGCCACGGATGCCGATGATTGGCTCGTGGACATCAACAAGCATTTTGAATGTAGCAATGTCAGGCCTGAGGACTTTGTCAAGTTCGCTTCTTTCCAGCTCAAGGACCAAGCTGCTGATTGGTTTCAACAATACAAAGATTCCAGAGGAGGTCGTGTGATTACTTGGACTGACTTCTGTCGGGACTTCAAAGCGCACCACATTCCACAAAGTGTTGTTGAGAGCAAGCGTGAGGAGTTCCGCAATCTCAAGCAAGGAAACATGTCTGTGTATCAATATAACATTCAGTTTCAGAAACTTGCTCGCTTCGCTAAACAAGACGTTCCTGATGAGAAGAGCATGATCTATCACTTCAGAGGTGGCCTTAAAGAGGATCTGCAGTTAGCTCTCGTTCTTGTTGAGCCTACTCAGTTTGATCAATTCTACAATATGGCACTGAAGCAAGAGGCTGCTCAGCTCAAGTGTGAGGCTTCTAAGAAGAGAGTCAGGGACGCAGTTCAGTCTTCTTCTTCCTCACTTGTGACAGCTAAGCAACAGAAGTTCTGGTTGCCTCCTCCTCCTCCGTTTCGTCAGCCTTACCAGCAGAAGAACAAAGGTGGCCATGGTTCTTCAAACTCTTCCAACTCTGGCTATCAGAATAAGTCTCAGAATCAAGCTCCAAAGTCCAATGCTCCTTATCACCGTCCACTCTCAGAGGTGACTTGCAACAAATGTCAGCAGAAAGGTCACTATGCTAACAAGTGCTTCAACCAAAGGCGTCTTCCTCCTCCTCCTCCTGTCAGATCTTCCGGCAATGCAGTGGTCAAGCATAACCCAAAGTTTGCAAAGGTGAACATGTTGAATGCAGCTCAAGCGGAGGAATCTACTGATGTGATAATGGGTAATCTTCCTGTTAACGATATTCCTGCAAAAGTTCTTTTTGATACCGGTGCATCTCTTTCTTTCATATCAAGACCTTTTGCATCCAAGCATGAATTGCATTTCCAAGGATTGCCTAGGCCGTTAGCAGTTGTCTCTCCAGGCAAATGCATGAATGCAAGTTCCATGGTTCCGAATGTTACCATCAAGATGGGCGATTATGCATTTCAGTCTTCTCCAATTGTTCTTGGTGACTCAGATATTGATCTTATTCTCGGGATGGACTGGCTTTCTAAGCACAAGGCTCAACTTGATTGTGCTGCCAGAGAAATTCAATTGACACACTCGTCTGAGGATGTGATTGTTTTTGCCGCTCGTAATGAAACCATTCGGTTTTTCTCTCTCAATGAGAAGGGCGAATTGGATGCCATCTCTCAAATTCCAGTTGTTTGCGAGTATCAAGATGTCTTTCCAGAAGAGCTTCCGGGTATGCCTCCGCACCGGCCAGTTGAGTTCGTTATCGAACTAGAGCCTGGTACTGTACCCGTTTGCAAGCGTCCATACAAGCTTGGACCAAACGAGCTGAAGGAATTGAAGAAGCAGCTCGATGAACAAGAACGTCTGGGTTTGATCAGACCGAGTTCTTCTCCATGGGGTTGTGGTGTTCTTTTTGTCAAGAAGAAGGATGGCACGGACCGACTTTGTGTCGATTACCGTCCATTGAACAAGAAGACAATCAAGAACAAGTACCCACTTCCCAACATCAATGAGCTATTTGAGCAACTCAAAGGGGCTAAAGTATTCTCGAAGCTTGACCTTCGTATGGGTTATCATCAGATTCGCATTCGTGAAGAAGATATTCCCAAGACAGCATTCAGAACAAGCTTTGGTTCTTATGAATATACTGTCGTGTCTTTCGGCCTTGTCAATGCTCCTCCAGTGTTCTCTCGGATGATGAATTTCATCTTCAACCCCTATACCAATGAATTCGTTCTGGTGTATCTCGATGATATCTTGGTCTTCTCCAAGAATAAGCAGGATCATGCCAAACATTTGCGATTGGTGCTCGACAAGCTCAGAGAGTATCAATTCTATGCGAAGTTCTCCAAATGTGAGTTTTGGCTCGATGAAGTTCTTTTCCTTGGTCACATCATCTCCGCCAAAGGCATCGCTGTAAACCCCGAGAAGGTGTCCGCAGTTCTGGATTGGGAACCTCCTCAAAATGTCAAGCAGCTCCGCAGTTTTCTGGGTCTTGCAAGCTATTGCCGAAGATTCGTTGAGAATTTTTCCAAGATTGCAAAGCCTCTTTCCAACCTCCTACAGAAGCATGTGAAGTATGTCTGGTCTCCTGAGTGTGACGTTGCTTTCAACACTCTCAAACAGAAACTAGTCACAGCTCCTGTCTTGACTCCTCCTGATGAATCCAAGCCGTATGAAGTTTTCTGTGATGCTTCTCTCCAAGGTCTCGGTGCTGTGTTAATGCAAGAGAAGAAAGTTGTGGCCTATACCTCCCGGCAGTTGAAGCCCAACGAGAAGAACTACCCCACTCACGATCTTGAGTTGGCGGCAGTTGTCCATGCATTGGTTACGTGGAGACATCTCTTGTTGGGGAGACAAGTGGACATTTTCACTGATCACAAGAGTCTCAAGTATATCTTCACTCAGCCCAACCTCAACCTCAGGCAGACTCGATGGGTCGAGATGATTCAAGAGTACAATCCGAGTATTGAATATACTCCAGGCAAAGCAAATGTCATTGCAGATGCTTTAAGCAGGAAGGCTTATTGCAACAGCTTAATTCTCAAGCCTTTCCAGCCGGATCTTTGTGAAGCTTTCCGCAAGCTGAATCTCCAAGTTGTTCCTCAAGGCGTTCTTGCCAACCTCATAGTATCTCCTACTTTGGAAGATCAAATTCGTGAGGCTCAACTCCTTGATGCCATGGTGAAGAAGGTGAAACGTGGTATCGACAAGGGTCTTTCCAAATACAAGTGCTATCGTATTGATGACAGAGACACTTTGTTCTTCGAGGACCGAATTGTGGTTCCGAAAGGTGATCTAAGGAAAGTCATAATGAACGAGGCGCACAATTCTCTCCTTTCCATTCATCCTGGAAGTACGAAGATGTATCATGACCTCAAGCAGTCGTATTGGTGGACTCGAATGAAGCGAGAGATTGCTCAATTCGTGAATGAATGTGATGTCTGCCGAAGAGTGAAAGCAGAACACCAACGACCAGCTGGTCTCCTCCAACCTCTTGCTATTCCGGAATGGAAGTTTGATCATATTGAAATGGACTTCGTGACTGGATTTCCAAAGTCCAAGCGCGGAAATGATGCTATCTTCGTTGTCATTGACAAGCTCTCTAAAGTGGCTCATTTCCTTCCTATCAAAGAATCCATCACAGCAGCTCAGCTGGCAGAGCTCTACACCTCCAGAATTGTCTCCTTGCACGGCATTCCACAATTGATTTCTTCTGATCGTGGAAGCATCTTCACCTCTAAGTTCTGGGACTCCTTCCAGAAGGCCATGGGCACTAATATTCGCTTCAGCACAGCTTTCCACCCTCAAACTAGTGGCCAAGTCGAGCGAGTCAATCAAATTCTTGAAGATATGCTCAGGGCTTGTGTCATTTCCTTCGGCATGAGATGGGAAGATTGTCTTCCTTATGCTGAATTCTCCTACAACAACAGCTTCCAAGCGAGTTCGGGCAAAGCCCCATTCGAGATTCTATATGGCAGAAAGTGCCGTACTCCTCTCAATTGGTCAGAGACTGGTGAACGCCAACTTCTTGGCAATGACTTAATCACTGAAGCTGAAGAGATGTGTAAAGTCATCCGTGATAATCTCAAAGCCGCGCAATCGCGCCAGAAGAGCTACTATGATAGTAAGCATCGTGATTTGGCTTTCGAGATCGGAGACCATGTCTACCTCCGCGTCTCTCCAATGAAAGGCACTCGTCGCTTCGGTATCAAAGGGAAGCTTGCCCCTAGGTACGTGGGTCCTTTCAAGATCATTGGCAAAAGAGGCGACCTCGCCTATCAACTTGAGCTTCCTTCCAACTTCGCGAACGTGCACGATGTGTTCCACGTGTCACAGCTCCGCAAGTGCTTCAAGACGCCTGAGCGCACTACCGACTTCGAAGAGATTGACCTCCAAGAAGATTTGTCTTATCATGAGCACCCAGTTGCTATTCTTGAAGAAACTGAGCGCAAGACTCGCAACAAGTCTATCAAATTCCTCAAAGTGAAGTGGTTGCACCATTCCGACCGGGAAGCCACCTGGGAACGCGAGGACCATCTCCGTTCCGAATATCCGGAGTTCTTTCAGTCCTAGATCTCGGGACGACATCCTCTCGTAGTGGTGTAGTGTTGTAACACCCCGCATGTAACTTGCCATATTTGTAACTCCGACTCTTGCCATTTCCGGCTATGTCATATGTTTTTCCCTCCGTTGTTGGGTTTTGTCTTTCGTTTTGTATTTTGTCATGTCATGCATTTTCATATCATGTCATCATGTGCATTGCATTCGCATACGTGTTCGTCTCATGCATCCGAGCATTTTCCCCGTTGTCCGTTTTCCAATCCGGCGCTCCTATCTCCTCCGGTGCACCCCTCTTGTTTTCTTTCGTGTGCGTGTGTCAAACTTTCTCGGAATGGACCGAGGCTTGTCAAGTGGTCTTATTATACCACCTGGAGACTACCGGTCAAGTTTCGTTCCATTCGGAGGTCGTTTGGTACTCCAACGGTTAACCGGGCCTCCGCAATGTCCATTTGAGTGTCCAGCAAAACCCCCTCCAAAACCAGCCCAAATCCCACCAAACTCTCTTCCATACTCTAGGTCGTTCGATCACGATCGTGTGGGCGAAAACCGCACCTCATTTGGAGTCTCCTAGCTCCCTCTACCTATAAATGAGTGGGCATCCCGAAAAACGAAATCTCAGACGAAACCCTAGCCCTCGTCCCACTCCGCCGCCGGACACGTCCGGGCGGAGCCGGACACGTCCAGCCGCCCCGCCGCCGGCCCGCGAAGCCCGCAGCGGGCCCGCCCGAGCCCGCCGCCGCCTCTCCCGCGCCCGCACCCCGCCTCCGCCGCCTCTCCCGTCGCCGGCCGGCCCGTCGCCGCCGCCATCGCCACCGGCCGCCGCCGCCACGAGCTCGCCGGCCCGCCGCGCCGCCCGCCGGATCCCGGCCCGCCGCCGCGCCCTCGCCGGCCCCGCCGCGCCTCCGCCGGCCGGCCCCGCCGCCCTCCGCCGGCGCCCCTCCGGCCGCCGCCGGCCGCGCCTTCCCCGGCCCGCCGCGCCTCCTCTCCCTGCGCCGCCGTCGGGCTCGAGCTCGAGCTCGGGAGCCCGATCCGATCGGAGCCGGTACAGTGCCCGTTGACTTTTCTCGAAATCCCCCTCTAATTTCTTCCAAGTCCCAGAATTCCAATAGCAAGTGCCTATGTTCCCGATGCCGTAACTTTGTGCATATAGCTCCGATTCGCGCGTGTAATATGTCAAATTGTTCGCCTCGTGATGCTCTTCATTTTGTTAAATTGCACCATTTTCATTAGAGGTCATCTTGATGCCCAAATCTTCGTTGGAAGAGGGCTAGTTGCTGTTATTCTCTGGTTCTTATCAGAACTTGGAGATTTGTCATTTTTGTATCATTTATTATGTGCATCTTTTGAGCATGAGCTCTACATGTGTTTTGAAGTATGCCATGCCATCTTTCCAGTGGTGTAGTCCATGTATTTTTTTGATCTATGTGGTGACCAGCACAAGCATGAAAAGTAGGCCCCGTAATAATTCTGATTTCAGGGACTTGGTGAATTCTCCAAGTCCTAGCCTGCTGTAATTTTGTTGCCATGTAAACTTGATGCTACAGAGAGATCCATGCATATTTTGGAGATGTTCAGTAAGGATGTTTTGTAGATATAGTTGTAATTGATCCATTCCTGCAATATTTTGCAATTTTAGAGTACCATAGCATGACTCAATCTTGCTCTACTTTTGCTATAAAATATTTCTGGCAGATTCTTAACATGACATGCATTTTTGCCAAGCTTATTGTAGTTGATCCATACATGCTATGCAATTGTTCTTGCCATGGATAGCTTCATAAACATGCCATCTTGCTGTAGGTATGCTTTGTTTGTCATGCATTGCTCTGTAGTGAGTGCATCAAGCTCACAAAGAGGTCTACATATTAATATTTCTGCCATGCTCTGTTTTCTGTTAAGTCTGAAACCTGATAACGAAACTTGCTATGTTTACATGCTACCCATCATGTCTTATGGTCCTTTTTGGCTTATGTTCAGTAAGGGACTTTTGTCATGTGCATTTAGTAGAACACTACCATGCCTTGTTTTCTATGTTAAGTTCCTGTAGCATGTTGATTCCGTGCTCTGAACATTGCTACCTGATGCTGATTTCTGCCATGTCCAGTTTTTCACTAAGTCTGTGAACCTGTAATCCTTTGCACTTTTGCCATGCTTGTTTGAGCTTGATATGTTGTGAACTAGCCATAGCTCAGTGTTCATCTTTTGTCAAGCATCTCCTGTAGATTACTGCCATGTGCTTTGTTGCTATGTTGGGGTGCTGTAGCATTGTTACTTGTTGTATGTTAAGTGCTATCTTGCTGTTTATCGCAGATTAGTGTCATTCTTGTTCTGCTTGCCATTTGCAAACCGTGCATCCGATTCCGGTGATCTTTATATCGATTTCGACCGAAATCATCTCATCTTTCCAGTGGCATGCTTGGTTTGCCAAGTTACTGCCATGTTCATCATTTTTCCTTCCGGAGCACGCATATGCATCGCATATCATATCTTGCATATCATACATGTCTTGCATCATGTTGCTTGCGCATTTCTCGTTGTTGATTGTGGTTCCGTTTGTTTGTGTTCTTGTCTTGGGTAGAGCCGGGAGACGAGTTCGTGAACGAGGAACCTGTCGAGTACGCTTACGAGGATCAAGCTTTCGACAACTCTGAGAATCTTGCAGGCAAGATGACCACCCCTCGAAATCACTTCTATCTTTGCTATGCTAGTTGTTCGCTCTATTGCCATGCTCGCTACCTATCACTTGCTATATCATGTCTCCTATTTCAGCCATGTCAGCCCCTAACCATCCTTTCCTAGCAAACCGTTGTTTGGCTATGTTACCGCTTTTGCTCCGCCCCTCTTATAGCGTTGCTAGCTGCAGGTGAAGTTGAAGTTTGTTCCATACCGGAACATGGACATGTTGGGATATCACAATATCTCTTATTTAATTAATGCATCTATATATTTTGGTTAAGGGTGGAAGGCTCGGCCTTATGCCTGGTGTTTTGTTCCACTCTTGCCGCCCTAGTTACTGTTATACCGGGATTATGTTCCTTGAGTTTGCGTTCCTTACGCGGTCGGGTGATTTATGGGACCCCCTTGACAGTTCGCCTTGAATAAAACTCCTCCAGCAAGGCCCAACCTTGGTTTTACCATTTGCGACCTATACCTTTTTCCCCCGGGTTTTCTAGAGCCCGAGGGTCATCTTTATTTTAAACCCCCGGGCCAGTGCTCCTCTGAGTATTGGTCCAAACTGTCAGTCGCCGGTGGCCACCAGGGGCAACTCTGGTCTGGCCTATCGGAAGCTTGGACAATCCGGTGTGCCCTGAGAACGAGATATGTGCAGCTCCTATCGGGATTTGTCGGCACATTCGGGCGGCTTTGCTGGTCTTGTTTTACCATTGTCGAGATGTCTTGTAAACCGGAATTCCGAGACTGATCGGGTCTTTCCGAGAGAAGGTTTATCCTTCGTTGACCGTGAGAGCTTATGATGGGCTAAGTTGGGACACCCCTGCAGGGTTTTATCTTTCGAAAGCCGTGCCCGCGGTTATGAGGCAGATGGGAATTTGTTAATGTCCGGTTGTAGATAACTTGTCACTTGACCCAATTAAAATACACCAAGTGCGTGTGTAGCCGTGATGGTCTCTTCTCGGCGGAGTCCGGGAAGTGAACACGGTCTGTGTTATGTTTGACGTAAGTAGGTGTTCAGGACCTCTTCTTGGTCATTGCTAGATGACGTCCGTTCCTTTGCTTCTCTTCTCGCTCTCATTTGCGCAAGTTAGCCACCATATATGCTTTTGCCGCTGCAGCTTCACCTCTTGCACCCTACTTGTCCTATAAGCTTAAATAGTCTTGATCTCGCGGGTGTGAGATTGCTGAGTCCCCGTGACTCACCGACACTTCCAACAACAGTTGCAGGTGCCGACGATGCCAGTGCAGACGATGGCGTCGATCTCAAGTGGGAGTTCGACGAGGAACGTGGTCGTTACTATGTGTATTTTCCTGATGATCAGTAGTGGAGCCCAGTTGGGACGATCGGGGATCTAGCATTTGGGGTTGTCTTATTTTCATCTGGATTTTGACCGTAGTCGGTCTATATGATTGTATTTTGGATGATGTATGATGAGATTTATGTATTGTGTGAAGTGGCGATTGTAAGCCAACTCTTTATCCCAGTCTTATTCATTACATGGGATTGTGTGAAGATGACCCTTCTTGCGACAAAACCACTATGCGGTTATGCCTCTAAGTCGTGCCTCGACACGTGGGAGATATAGCCGCATCGTGGGCGTTACAATATCCCCCCTAAGAGGGATGAACTAACCTTGGGTTTTGTCGATGATGACTTCATGTAGATGTTGAAAGATGTGGATGCTCATTGTTGATGTAGATCATTTAGAGCAATCCATTGGAGTGAGTTGTACTTTCAATACCTACACGGGTTAGTCTGACAAGGAACAAACAAGGATATCCATAGACATAGAGTGGAGTTCATACATGATGATGTCCATGAAGGCATTAGGTTACCTTGTCCCTTGTCTTACCAACAAGAGGGTTTGTGACTCCTTGAACTAGTGCAAGATGTGGAAGTTGTTTGCACTTGTTCTTGCCAAAATGATATGAGTGAAGTATGTTGGCGGAGTCACCCTCAAGAACTCTCTAGTTCTTCTTCTTCGGGATCCACATCAACTTGATGGGAATCCTTGGAGTTGTAGTCGTACTTGATGAAGTAGAACTTGATGTAGTTTTGGGAACCCACTTGACCAAGGCCTTGGGAGCTTCTTTAAATGCATCAATCTCCTCTTGAAGCTTGTCTTTGCCTTTTTGCTTGTGGTCTTGTGGTGGAATATCATCTTGAGCTTGTGTCCCCTCAAAGGAAGTAGGATCATACTTTTCTTGTTGAGGAACAAACTTTGTCTTTGGGTATTGATCTTCTTCCCACTCAACTCCATTGGCATTGAACTTTCGTTCAAAACCAACACCTTGATTCTTTCGGTGCCTTCCTTGCTTGCGTACAATTTCCTCAAATTGATTACTTCCGGCAAGGCTCTTGTAAACACCTTTCTCTATAATTCCCTTCAATAAGCTATTTTCTTGCTCATGTGTAACTTGGCTAAGAGAATCATTAGTGGAATCAAGAGAACTACTAGAAGCAACAATATTGGACTTATGATTATTGTTACTACTAGAATAAGAATCTTTCTTACTCTTGTTGCTAGATTTTACTTGTGGCATGTAAGTACACAAGAGTAAACTCTTGGCAATGTAAGAAGAACTTTTCTTACAAAAATCATCATTGATTGCTTTTAAGTACCCATGCTCTTGCTCAAGGTTGAGATTTTCAAAGCGTAGCTTCTCATGAGTTTTTAAAAGCTCTTGATGATCTTCTAAGGTAGGTTCATGCGCTAACTTAAGAGTGTTTAGTTATTTAGTTAGACGCTCAATCTCCTTCTTATCATCGTCATTCATTTTATCTTGATTAGCATGATTAATAGCAAGTTTGTCATAGTTTTCATCACTAGAGTTGTCAATAAGCAAATCATCATCACCTAGCAAATCATCTTCATCACTATTGAAATCAACATACTCGGGGTGTGATACCTTTGGGCCTTTAGCCATGAAGCATCTTCCAATTCCTTCATTTGGTGAGTCAAATATGTCATAGGAGTTGGTTGACACAAGTGCTAGACCGGCAACACCTTCATCTTGAGTATATTCGGAGTCGGAGTGATAACTTCTCTCGGAGTGATGGTCGGAGTCGGAACCGGATACCCATTCACCAACGTGAGCTTGATGTCTTAGTTTTGTGTAGCTCCTTGATGACTTGTCCTTCCTTTCTGACCTTTGCTTCTGCGAGAGGTTCTTCGTTCATAACGATCATCTCTACTCCTTCTCTCTCTAGGAGGTGATTCTTCTCTTCTACTTCTTCTTTTGGGAGAATCTTCTCTTCTTTTGTAGGGGGTGTACACTCATTGGAGTAGTGTCCGGGTCTTCCACAATTGTAGCAATTACGCTCACGACTAGAAGATCTTTTGTCATTGTAGGACCTTGACTTGGAACTCCTTTCCTTGCTTCTACTCTTGTAGAACTTGTTGAAGTTCTTCACCATTAGGCTCAATTCTTCATTGAAGGTTTGTTTCTCACTTGATGATGTGGGAGCATCACACGAGGCTTTGTAAACACCACTTGACTTGTTGTGAAGCTCTTCTTTATCCTTGAGTGACATCTCATGAGCAACAATTCTTCCAATGACTTCCGTTGGCTTGAGATCTTTGTAATTGGGCATCATTTGGATCAATGTGCACACGGTATCATATTTTCCATCCAAGGCTCTTAGGATCTTCTTGATGATGAATTTGTCGGTCATCTCTTCACTTCCTAAGCCGGCAATCTCATTTGTGATGAGAGCAAGCCTAGAGTACATTTCAGCGACACCTTCACCATCCTTCATTTTGAACTTGTCAAGCTGACTTTGAAGCACATCCAATTTGGATTCCTTGACAGAGTCGGTACCTTCGTGCATATCAATCAAAGTATCCCAAATTTCCTTTGCATTCTCAAGACAGCTGATTTTGTTGAATTCTTCGGGGCACAATCCATTGAAGAGAATATCACAAGCTTGAGCATTGTATTGTAGCATCTTCAACTCTTCCGCGGTAGCTTCACGGTTAGGTTCTTTCCCATCGAAGAATTCAGCTTGCAAGCCAATACACACAATAGCCCAAACGGCGGGGTTATGTCCAAGAATATGAATTTTCATCTTATGCTTCCAACTAGCAAAATTTGTTCTATCAAAGTAAGGACCTCTACGGTGGTAATTTCCCTCGCTAGACGCCATACTCTCCTAGGTTGTGAAACCAAGGCTATGACCACCAAAAGCTATGGGAATCAAAGCAAATGGAGACCCCAGCTCTGATACCACTTGTAGGATCGAAAGTATGTCTAGAGAGGGGGTGATTAGACTACTTGACCAAATAAAAATCTAGCCTTTTCCCAATTTTAGTTCTTGGCAGATTTTAGCAACTTAGCACAAGTCAAGCAATCAACCTACACATGCAATTCTAAGAGTATAGCAGCGGAATGTAAGACAATTGCATATGAAGGTAAAGGGATGAGTTTGAGGGAGCAAACGCAATGTTGACACGGAGATTTTTTATCCGTGGTTCCGATAGGTGGTGCTATCGTACATCCACGTTGATGGAGACTTCAACCCACGAAGGGTAACGGTTGCGCGAGTCCACGGAGGGCTCCACCCACGAAGGGTCCACGAAGAAGCAACCTTGTCTATCCCACCATGGCCGTTGCCCACGAAGGACTTGCCTCACTAGGGTAGATCTTCACGAAGTAGGCGATCTCCTTGCCCTTACAAACTCCTTGGTTCAACTCCACAATCTTGACGGAGGCTCCCAAGTGACACCTGGCCAATCTAGGAGACACAACTCTCCAAGAAGTAACAAATGGTGTGTTGATGATGAACTCCTTGCTCTTGTGCTTCAAATGATAGTCTCCCCAACACTCAACTCTCTCTCACAGGATTTGGATTTGGTGGAAAGAAGATTTGAGTGGAAAGCAACTTGGGGAAGGCTAGAGATCAAGATTCTTGTGGTTGGATTGGAATATCTTGGTCTCAACACATGAGTAGGTGGTTCTCTCTCAGAAAATGAATGCTGGAAGTGTAGGCACGTTCTGATGGCTCTCACCACGAATGAAGAGTGGGTGGAGGGGTATATATAGCCTCCACACAAAATCTAACCGTTACACACATATGACCAAACTCGGTGGGACCGAATCATGAAACTCGGTCAGACCGATTTAGTTCAAAATGTGAACGTTAGGCTTTTCGGTGGGACCGACATGTCAACTCGGTGGGACCGATTTCATTAGGGTTAGGGCATAATTAACGTAATCTTGGTGAGATCGATCACATCAACTCGGTGAGACCGATTTCTGTAATAGGCAAACAGAGAGTTGGTCGGGCAATCTCGGTGGGACCGAATTGCTCATTTCGGTAGACCGAAACATAACAAAAAGGAAACAGAGAATTTGCATTGCGAACTCGGTGGCACCGATCGCTCATCTCGGTTAGACGGAAACATTACGAAGGGAAACAGAGAGTTTGCAATCCCATCTCGGTGAGACCGAGATCCCTATCGGTGAGACCGAACTGACTAGGGTTTCTGGCAGTGGCTATGTCAAATGAACTCGGTGGCGCCAGATAGATCAAATCGGTGGGGCTGAGTTTGACTTTTGGTTTGGGACATATGTGGATATGAGAAAGTGGTTAAGGGCTTTTGGAGCATATCACTAAGCAATTTGAGCAAGCAAGCCATTAAGCAACACCTCATCCCCTTTTAATACTATTGGCTTTTCCTATGGACTCAATGTGAACTTGGATCACTAAAATGAAAATGTAGAGTCTTGAGCTTGAGCCAATATGTGTCCTTAGCATTTTGAGGGTCCACATTCCTAGTCCATGCCATGCCAATCATTGAACTTTCTGAAATGGTCATCTTGAAAGAGTATTAGTTCAATGAGCTATATGTTCTTAAGAAGTACCAAAACCACCCAGGGATAGTTGCACTTTCACACTACCTTCTGTCCCTACCTTTTATTTTCTGTTTTTATTAGTTAAGTAAAATAAAATGCCATGTTCTGTCTGTTTTCTGAATTTCCCGTGCAATAAAAATGACCCAAAAATAAAAGTTCTCAGAATGCTCTGAAAATTTAATACGATTTTTTCTGAATATTTAAGAATTTCTGGTGCAAATAATATCAGAGGGAGGTGCACCAGGTGGGCACAACCCACCTGGGCGCGCCAGGACCCCCAGGCACGCCCTGGTGGGTTGTGGTCCCCACGTGGGCCCCCTCACTTATCCCTTCACACCACATCATCACTTACCTCCAGAAAAAATTCTCCATTGCTCTCTCTCTCTCTCTCTCGTGTTCTTGCTCTCAAACTCGCGGATTTCGATCTCTTTGCTCGAAGCTCCGTTTCCGAAACTTTTTCGGGGGATTGTTGCTTGGTATGTGACTCCACCGTTTGTCCAAATAGTTATTGTTTTAGTTATTTATATTTTGAAAAATTAGCTACTCTTGGTGCTACTGTAGATGAGCTTGCATGTTGAATTCTTAGAGTTCTAAGTAGTTTGAATGCTTGCTTTGGCCTCTATGTATCACTATGAGTAGTTGCTACCAATTTTATGAAGTTTTGTTAAGAAAAATTTGTGGACTAAAAATTTCAGAATTTTTTGTTCATAGGAAAAGGATGAATATCTTTAGGAAGTTTGTGTAGGATCTAAAGTATGTCTAGAGGGGGGGTGATTAGACTACTTGACCAAATAAAAATCTAGCCTTTTCCCAATTTTAGTTCTTGGCAGATTTTAGCAACTTAGCACAAGTCAAGCAATCAACCTACACATGCAATTCTAAGAGTATAGCAGCGGAATGTAAGACAATTGCATATGAAGGTAAAGGGATGAGTTTGAGGGAGCAAACACAATGTTGACACGGAGATTTTTTATCCGTGGTTCCGATAGGTGGTGCTATCGTACATCCACGTTGATGGAGACTTCAACCCACGAAGGGTAACGGTTGCGCGAGTCCACGGAGGGCTCCACCCACGAAGGGTCCACGAAGAAGCAACCTTGTCTATCCCACCATGGCCGTCGCCCACGAAGGACTTGCCTCACTAGGGTAGATCTTCACGAAGTAGGCGATCTCCTTGCCCTTACAAACTCCTTGGTTCAACTCCACAATCTTGACGGAGGCTCCCAAGTGACACCTAGCCAATCTTGGAGACACCACTCTCCAAGAAGTAACAAATGGTGTGTTGATGATGAACTCCTTGCTCTTGTGCTTCAAATGATAGTCTCCCCAACACTCGACTCTCTCTCTCACAGGATTTGGATTTGGTGGAAAGAAGATTTGAGTGGAAAGCAACTTGGGAAGGCTAGAGATCAAGATTTATGTGGTTGGAATGGAATATCTTGACCTCAACACAAGTGTAGGTGGTTCTCTCTCAGAAAATATGTGTTGGAAGTGTAGGCATGTTCTGATGGCTCTCTTCACGAATGAAGAGTGGGTGGAGGGGTATATATAGCGTCCACACAAAATCTAACTGTTACACACAAATCACCAAACTTGGTGGGACCGATTCAAAGAACTCGGTCAGACCGATTTGGTTCATAATGTGACCGTTAGGTGTTTCGGTGGTACTGACATGTCAACTCAGTGGGACCGATATCATTAGGGTTAGGGCATAATGTAATCTCGGTGAGACCGATTACACAAACTCGATGAGACCGATTTTGGTAATAGACTAACAGAGAGTTGGTCAGGCAAACTCGGTGGGACCGATTCGCTCATCTCGGTTGGACCGAAATGTTACGAAAAGGAAACAGAGTGTTTGCATTGCAATCTCGGTGGGACCGATCGCTCATCTCGGTTTGACCGAAACATTACGAAGGGAAACAGAGAGATTACAATTCCATCTCGGTGAGACCGAGATCCCTATCGGTGAGACCGAAAAGACTAGGGTTTCTGGCAGTGGCTATGTCAACTGAACTTGGTGGCTCCAGATATGAAATTTCGGTGGGGCCGAGTTGGACTTTTTGGTTTGGGACATATGTGGATGTGAGAAAGTAGTGGAGGGTTTTGGAGGATATCACTAAGCATTTTGAGCAAGAACCTCATTAAACAACACCTCATCCCTTCTTAATAGAAATGGCTTTTCCTATAGACTCAATGTGATCTTGGATCACTAAAATAGAAAATGTAGAGTCTTGTGCTTTGAGCTTGAGCCAATCTTTTGTCCTTAGCATTTTGAAGGGTCCACTTTCTAATCCATGCCATGCCAATCATTGAGCTTTCCTGAAATATTCATCTTGGAATAGCATTAGCTCAGTGAGCTATATGTTGTTAGGAATTACCAAAACCACCCAGGGATAGTTGCACTTTCAGTTTGCTTCTAAGAAGAATTACAAGGGTGTTACTGGGGAGTCGTTTGACAGTGATCTCCATCCTCGGAGGTTGGCGGAGGTACGGCCGTGCAAATGGCCGCACACCCAGGTCATGGAAGAGGCTGGAATCCTTGAGGAGTTCACGCAATATGCTGCTAATGCCGGCCTCACTGACTTCATCGCAGCTGAATGTGAACAATATCATCTCCTCACAAACATCTTTGTTCAAAGTTTTACTTCCCTTCCTAGGAATAATCCTCCTGAGGTGCGGTTTGATTTATATGCTGAACCCCGTCAGATACTACTCACTAAAATTTGTAACATATGCATGATCCCTTCTGACGGGAGCTTAGCCGAGCCTAGGCCAGCATAGTTTGAGGCCTTTTATCGTACTTTAATAGTGGGAGATGAGAGAGGGGTGTCAGCCGTCACTACCACTAGCATACATTTTCCTGCTGTGCATTATTTTGCTTTATTTTTTGCTAAGCGTTTGCTTGCTAGAGAAAAAGTAGGTGCGCTTAGCGCACAGACTTTGTTGCTTTACGTCGTGCACTAGAGGGCGACAACACTTATAGCTTGGGAGCTATTGTGGCACGCCGCCTCCATATCAATAAGTCCAAAGGTAAAATACATGGTGGGATTTTCGCTACTCGTTTGGCGGCTCACTTCAATGTTGAGATACGCCTTCATGGTTACCCTTTGAACAAGGTTTACCTAGACTGTGCAGCCATGGATCACCACCATTTTACTGATATCGAATCGCCTAACATCCCTGTTCCGTATAACTGGTTTCTAGTGTGAAGACTCGTGATATTATTCCATTGCCTGCTCCTGCTTTGTTTGATCCTATTGCCAGGGGCGGATATAGGATTATGCCTGCGGACATCATCGCCTACCGGAACGATCAGGCTGCAGCAGAGGAGGAGCCTCAGTAGTGGGATGCATGGATACCCGCTCCACAGTACCCCAACTACTATCCAGACCACTGATCGATTACCAAGTTAGGCCAAAAGCCTAAGCTTGGGGGAGTACGTGTTTCTCACCGACATTACATTCATGTTCACAGATTTCATTTCATTTGCCGGTGTTCACACTTTTTCATTGTATCATCCATGCTTAATTTTATTTTCTTGCTTTCTTCTTGTGTGTTTGAAAAACTTGAGAAAATCCAAAAATATCTTCTGCTTCTTTTTTATTTTCTTTCTAGAGTAGTTAACGGTAGCACTAAAAAGAAAACCCAAAAATATTTCCTTGTTCTTCTTTTGCTTGTTGGGAGCTTTCCCATGTAAATAGTTTTTCTCATCTTTGCTTTTCCCTTTAATTTGCTTGTTCAAAGAAAACCAAAAACTCCAAAAAATATTACAGTGTGTTTCTCTGAATTTCTTTTCTTTTCATTTTGAGTCGTACCGAGGAGAAGACCACGATGAAAATGTTGAGTGACTCTCATTTGAATAACTGTTGATCTAATAAAGAGCCCATTTTACCTTGTCTTTTCCCGTTGAATAAAATGTTTGCAGATTCCAGCTTAGTCCACGTCATTCTTGCACTATTATTATTTTCATATCGTTCGGTCGTGCAAGTGAAAGGCAATAATGACGATATTTGATGAATTGGCCGTGGCAGAGAGAAACTGGTATGAACTTGACTTGTTCTATTTGTGTAAATATGTTTAACCTGGTATCCATGATCCAGCCCATTATGATTAAACATGTTTGCAATGACAATTAGAGATTATAGTTTCTCATGCCATGCATAAGTAGCTGGGAGTGAATAATGATTTATCTTGGATATCAACATTGCGTTAAAATGATTGTGATGTAGTATGATGATATGGTATCCTCCTCTGAATGTTTGAGTGGCTTGACTTGGCACATGTTCATGCATGTAGTTGAATCAAAACCAACATAGCCTCTATGATATTTATGTTCATGGTGTTCATATCCTACTCATGCTAGTGTCCAATGTTACTTATGCATAATGCATGTTCATGACCGTTGTTGCTCTCTAGCTGGCCGCTTGTCAACCTATTGCTAGCCTTCGCCTGTACTAAGTGGGAATTGTGCTTGTACATTAAAAACCTTGAACCCAAGTTATTCCAGATGAGTCCGCCATACCTACCTATATGCGGTATTACCCTGCCGTCCTAAGTAAATTTGCATGTGCCACCTCTAAAAACTTCAAATAAATATCCTTTTTGTGTGCCTTGATCGTTCATGAACGACAGGAGGTGGTCGGTATCTTCCATGCTAAGCGGGTTATTCTCAGGTCGAGTGTTTATTCACTCGCCATCGCACGAGAAAAGGGCGGTAATAGGGATGCCCAGTCCCAAACTGCAAAAAGAAAAGAGCTTACAAATAATCAAACAAAAACTCCCAATGGAGTCAAACCTTTACTTTATCGCTTGGGAACCGCCACTAGCGTGTTTAGCATGGAAGATATTGATAACTAATGGTCGTGAAGTAAATGAGAAGGGTGCATATCTCAAAATATCATTTACCTCTGTTTTAAAAACTTGAGCTCTGGCACCTCTGCAAATCACTGCTTCCCTCTGCGAAGGGACTATCTATTTACTTTTATGTTGTGTCATCACCTTCTAAAATAAGCACCACAACCTGAGAGCATTGCTGTCATGCTCATGCATTGTGTGTAGCTAATGTTGGGTGCATCATGACTGGATCTTTTCTACCATGAATTACAATGTTTAGTCGCTACTTGAACTTTGGAGGTGCTCTGCATTTATGTTTTGTGGTCTCAGAAAGGGCTAGCAAGATACCACTATTGTCATATTATATCATGGTTGTTTTGACAACGTGTTGCCGTTTGAGATATCTTATTATTGCTCGCTAGCTGATTATGTCATTGATATGAGTCAATATAATTTTGAAGAGTTATTGTCGGCATGGTTAGTTATAATGATTGGCTGAAAACCTGGGTGCTGTTTAAGCTTATTTATGCAAACAAGAGCAAAAGAGTTCGTAAAAGTTTTTCTTTTTCACTTTTAGTTTATCAACTGAATTGCTTGAGGACAAGCAAAGGTTTAAGCTTGGGGGAGTTGATACGTCTCCAACGTATCTACTTTTCCTAACGCTTTTTATCTTGTTTTGGAGTCTAATTTGCATGATTTGAATGAAACTAACATCAGACTGACGTTGTTTTTAGCAGAACTACCATGGTGTTGTTTTTGTGCAGAAATAAAAGTTCTCGGAATGGAACGAAACTTTGCGAGGAATTTTTATATCAAATAAGAGAATTTCTGGAGCCAAGACCCACCGGAGGGGGGCACCTGGGTGGGCACAACCCACCAGGGTGCGCCCCCTCACCAGGCGTGCCCAGAAAAAAATCAGGGAGAAAGAATTATCGCATTCCACGAGACGGAGCCGCCGTCACCTCCTGTTCTTCATCGGGAGGCCAGATCTGGAGTCCGTTTGGGCTCCGGAGAGGGGGATCTTCGTTCTTTGTCATCACCAACCCTTCTCCATCGCCAATTCCATGATGCTCCCCACCGGGAGTGAGTAATTCCTTCATAGGCTCGCTGGTCGGTGAGGAGTTCCATAAGATTCATCATGTAATCGAGTTAGTTTTGTTAGGGCTTGATCCCTGGTATCCACTATGTTCTAAGATTGATGTTGCTATGACTTTGCCATGCTTAATGCTTGTCACTTTGGTCCCGGGTGCCATGATTTCAGATCTGAACCGTTTATGTTATCACCATTATATCCATGTTCTAGATCCGATCTTGCAAGTTATAGTCACCTACTACGTGTTATGATCCGGCAACCCCGGAGTGACAATAGTCGGGACCACTCCCCGTGATGACCGTAGTTTGAGGAGATCATGTATTCACTATGTGTTAATGCTTTGTTCCGGTTCTCTATTAAAAGGAGGCCTTAATATCCCTTAGTTTCCAATAGGACCCCGCTGCCACGGGAGGGTAGGACAAAAGATGTCATGCAAGTTCTTTCCATAAGCACGTATGACTATTTACGGAATACATGCCTACATTATATTGATGAACTGGAGCTAGTGCCGTATCGCCCTAGGTTATAACTGTCTCATGATGAATATCATCCAACAAGTCACTGATCCAATGCCTACGAATTTATCCTACATTGTTCTTGCTAAGTTACTACTGTTGTTGTTACTGTTGCACTTGTTACAAAACTATTGCTATCACTGTTACCGTTACTATTGCTGCTGCCACTACTATCAAAACTATCAAACTACTTTGCTACTGATCACTTTGCTGCAGATAATTAATCTCCAGGTGTGGCTGAATTGACAACTCAGCTGCTAATACTTACAAATATTCTTTGGCTCCCCTTGTGTCGAATCTATAAATTTGGGTTGAATACTCTACCCTCGAAAACTGTTACGATCCCCTATACTTGTGGGTTATCAATGTAGATGCCCTCCGTGATCGAATCCCCCTTCGGCAGGATGCCGGAAAAGGCCCCAAGATGGGATCTCATGGGAACAGAAGGTTGCGGCAGCGGAAAAGTATTTTTGTGGCTCTCTCTGAGGGTTCTGGAATATATGTGAATATATAGGACGAAGAGTTAGGTCAGGGGAGTCCCGAGGGGGCCACAAGGCAGGGGGCGTCCCCTAGGGCGTGCCCTCCACCCTTGACGCTGCCTCGTGGCTCTTCTGGCTTGGACTCCAAGTCCTCTGGGTGTCTTTGGGTCCAAGAAAAATCGTCATGAAGTTTTATTCCGTTTGGAATCCGTTTGATATTCCTTTTCTGCGAAACTCAAAAACAAGGAAAAAAACAGAAACTGGCACTGGGCTCAAGGTTAATGGGTTAGTCCCAAAAATAATATGAAATAGCATAATAATGCATATAAAACATCCAAAACAGATAATGTAATAGCATGGAACAATAAAAAATTATAGATACGTTGGAGACGTATCAGCGCCCAGCACCACCACCATACCAGGAACCACCGTTATAGCCGGGACCTCCGCCGTACCTGGCCCCGCCATTAGCACCGCCTCGGAACCCGCCGTGACCACTGCCGGCAGATGGAGCCGTGCGAGAAGCACCGGCGTCCTGACGCGATGGAGCGGCGTTGTTCGGTCCGTTCTGAGATGCCGCCTCCGGTGGCCATGACGATAGCGGCGACCGTACGAGCGTCGCCAGCCGCCGTAGACACCCAGACTCACGGCGTCTTCCCTGATCTAAAAGAGCAAAACCCAGGGCTCGCATGCACCGGTCGAATCCTAGTAGGAGCCATGTTGGGCTGAACTCGTCCCGCGCCCAGCGATGGCCCGTCGCTCAAATCGATCAGAGCCTCCCTGTGAGCCACATGCTCGAGAGGAGAAGAGGGTTGGGCCGCATGCCCAGAGCCCAAAGTAATTTGCTGCATTTCTGGCCCATCTTGGCCCAACAAGTAATTCAAACGGGACTGTCTGGCCGCCTAGATCGAGATTGGCTCCGCCGCCGGCGCCGGCGCCGCCGGCCTTCCTTTCCGGCAGCCAACAACGACTTTCCAGGCCTTCGGGTCGAAAAAATCTCCAAATGTGATAGTCGGGCAACATACCTTAGGAATTGGCCCCCTCTAAGGCCTTGTGGCCGATGGTGTAGTTCGTCGGTGTATGACTCACCGGAGCAGCTCCTATCGGTCCTTCTCATCGAGCCTCTCCCTTGCTGGATCGGATGCCTGGATCACCGAGTTCACCATCGTCGTTACCTCCTCCTCGTTGTATCCAACTGCAAAAAATTCACAAATATGATCACACGGGGTTGGAGAAGTGGCGGCCGAGGACATCGGCGACTCCGACAGTCGATCCTCCTCGTCCTCGTCATCTACATAGGCATCGGCCAACGCCCAGAACCTCCCCCCAACACGCCGGGAGGGGCAGTGGTCCGGCGTCCGCGACGTTGCCGCAGAAGTCGCCCCGAACGCCCTCATTGCCTTCTCCTAGTTTTGATCAGGTGACGCTGGAATTGACCAAATTCACATGATGTACCGCCAGATAAATCCACAGTAGTGGGTTCATCACCCTCTGACCCTCATTCAGTTCATCAACATCCATATCCTCTCTGCCCTTATGGTTATTGCCATTAGCTTGATTATCAAGATCTGGATCATCTCCGTCATATGGATCACCCACCCTCTCCAATCTACTCAAAACCTCCAACACTAAAGAACAACAGAAGCAACTTATTCATCATCTCTACCCGTCTTTCAAAAGGAACTTTGGTAGGGTCTCTGCATGCAACTTTCACTCAAATCAGCTCATAAAAGTCTTAAATACACCAGTCCAATCCACATCAGTGAGAATTCCAAATCATGATGCCACCTGAGCAAACACTTTCCAAGTGCACCATTTTGGGGGAATCCCCTCAATATGGACCCAAGCTTTCAGTAAGTTCACCATAAGGATCAACTGCACTAGTTCATTGAGTGATTTTAAATGTACATGCAGGTCAAAAGCAGGGAACTCAATTAAATCCTCAACTTTGTTTCAAGGAGGGAAATTAATTAGAAACGTCTTGTTGCTCAATTCCCTAATTTGCCAGGGCCATTGTTTGGGACTTGGTTTATAGCCATGCACACCAAAATGGAGTTCATATACAATTAAGTTTGGGACTTGGTTGGTTCTCTAGAAGGTATAAAGTAAATGGAATGGATATCAAAACTAGTTTCCTAAATGGAAAAGGATGTATGAATGATACAACCGAAAAGTTTTGTAGATCCCAAGAATACCGGATGAGTGTGCAAGCTTCAAAAGTTTTTTTATGCATTTGAAGCAAGTATCAAGGAGCTGGAATCAACATAATGAAATAGTATGAAATGTTGAAGAAACTTGTGGAGTTTAGCGAGAGCTCTATAGCATTTCTAATCTTACATGTAAATGACATATTAAAGATTGGAGATAATATAAAGTATCTAAGCACAACAAAATTTTGAAGAATATGTTTCCAATAAAAGACTGAAGCGAAGCAGATTATTGGACATAAAGATCTATAAAGATAGATCAAGACATCTTATTGTGCTAAGCTGAATTGAATACATTGACAAGGTTTTAAAAGGTTTAAAATGGAGAATGTATTTTCTCTCAATGTCACACGACATGATGCTTTGAAGAAATCAATGTCCTAAGACATTTGATAAGCATGAACAGATGAGTGGATTATAGAATCCATCATGAATGTTATGATATGTATAAAGCCAAATGTTTTATGTGTTAAATGTTAGTACCAGGTACCAAAGTGATCTTGGATTGGCACACTAGATGACTGTTAATATAATTAAGTACCTCAGAAGGACAAAAGACTTGTCTAATAGAGGAGATGAAGAAGTTCGTTGTAAAAAGTTATACAAACACCAGCTTCATGACTGATATAAGTTATATTGGTCTATGATTGTATAGAATATTTTTCTAGCATGAACAATATTGTGAATTCTATAACATAAGAAGAATATGTTAAACCATTGGATGTTTTAAAATTGTCTGAATTGAGAAGTGTCTTGATATGATCGGTATAATCCCGAATGTGATAAAACCAATGTCGCTATATTATGAATATAGATAATCAAGAAGTGTCTTGATATGAGTTGGTGTAATATCAAGTTCAATTAAACCAATGACAATGTGTTAATAAGAATTGTCTTAACATAGTTGGTGTGATCCCAAGTGCAATGAAACTGTATTATGAATAATAGTGCCATTGTTCAAAAGCAAAAGGAATCAAGACCAACCATGACTAACACAAATATTGCAAGGTTTTGAATATGTCAAAACTAATGACGTAGGCTCTACCACAAGCAAAGCATGAGCTAACATCAGATACGCCATAGATGTTAAAAATAAACTATGCAACTTGATTATTGGCCCTAGTGCAAGTGGGAGACTGTTGGAAATATGCCCTAGAGGCAATAATATTGTATCATTATATTTCCATATTCATAATTAAGAGTTTATATTTCATGATATAACTGTTGTGATATATACTGGAATATGCGATTCAGTGAAAATATCGTATGCATGTGTGAAATGATAAATGGTAAAGAATAGGTTCCCGGTCTTGCCTCTGAGACCGGCTCAAGAGTTGATTGTGATCATGTTTTCCGGATCTTATGATATCGTTAAGTGTAACAATAGCCATAAAACAACATCGAGAGTATGACGTTAGAAGAACGATCATATTGAGTCGACCCAATCTCCTTTGTTCTACTTTGAGATAATACCGTTTGAAATCAATTGTCATAACAAGGAGTGTTAGCATGTGTAGCTCCTCAAACCATGAGAGTATCGTAGTCAATTCCTACTGTATGGTGGACTTTGGGGTTGCTCAAACGTTATTAGTAACACGGTGATCATAACGACAACTTACGGGTTCATCAGAAAGTTTGACAAGAGACTAGATAACTCAAGAGTGGATTTGATCCTCCGACGATGGAGAGATATTCTTGGGCCCTCTCAGTGTGATGGCATCCTTCATCATCTGGCCAGACACAGGTGACTACGTCACGGGGATGTCGGAACACTTCAACGAGAAAGAAGAACAAAGCCGGCAACGAGATCAACGGTATAGTTAGCATGTGCATGACTCAGGAGGATACCGATGCATCACGGGCTTTGTAAAGTATCACGAAGCAACGGGAACATCACATAATAACTAAAGGTTCACTCGAATGCCATTCGTGTAATCACAGGGATCGATATCGACGTCCACGGTTTCGCTATTGGTCATTGAACGAAGGGTTTCGTTCATGTCTATGATTTACCGAACCTACGGGGTCACAAGCTTAAGGTAATCATGACCTGCTGTGTGTTAGTAGGATGAGAGTATCTAGGATTTATTTGTGGAATTATGCCATTAATATTCGAAATAGTTTCGAGAGGAACCAGAAGCGTTTCGAGGTCACCGGAAGGGTTTCGGAGTTCATCATGTAATAGGGGTATTGCCGATAATTAATATATAGGTGCAAATTGTTTCCGATGATGTTAAATTATATATAAAAGGTTTTAGTAATTGTTAGAGGGCTTTTATATTAGACGTCGATAACCACCACATGCGTGGCACGAAGGAGGACGGGCTGAACACCCTTCTAGCCATTCATTGTGACATGTCAATCCTTTTGTTTCTTCCACACATTCATGTAAATAGGACGAAAACAGATGATGTTAGCTGGAATCTTTTGAGATTTTCAAACTTTGAAATCTTTTATCTCTTAAATGAAAAACCTGATTGAAAATATGCTTTCACCATGAAATCCGTTGCGACGAGGACTTCAAAACTAGATCCCATATTGATATGTTTCGACGATATTTTTGGTGGTCAAAAGTTGCCATGTCTATTGCACATAAATTGGCATGGTTTCTACACTAAAGTTGCCATGATATGTTTCAATTACTTTTTCTTCTACGTTTAATGTAAATTTCAACATCTTATAAAAAAAGGGAATTAAGAAACTAAACTTGCCATGGTGAATTACTAAAATTTGCCATGATCCATGAAATAATTTTGAAATGGTTCATAATTAAAAAGAAATCCGTCGTCAATTACTTCAAAATACATGGTCAATGACTCAAATTTGCCTTGAACCAGAAACTAAAATTGCCATGGTGAATTACTTAAATTTGCCATGATACATGCACTAAAAATGCCATCGTTCATACAGAAAAGTAATTTTCATGGTCAAAATACTACAATTGCCATGTTCAAAATAATAAAATTGCTATGATCTATAAACTAAAATTGCCATGATCTGTAAACTAAATTTGCCCCGATGAATTACTAAAAAAATTCATGATCCATGAATTAAATTTGCCGTGGTTAATTACTAAAAATTGCCATGGTCAATTAATAACATTTGCCGTGAAAAAGTAGTTGAAAATTGAAATACAATGGTAGCTTTAAATCTAGAAGAAAAAATAAAATAGATGAGACATATCCTGACAACTTTAGTGTAAACACCATGCATGGCAACTTCACTGTAACATCATGGCAACTTTTGGCCCAAAAAAGTCGTCGAAACATATCAATATGAGATCTAGTTTTGAAGATCTCGTCGAGACGGATTTAACAATGAAAATGAATTTTTAATCGGATTGTTTATTTAAGAGATAAAACATTTTTAAGTTCAAAAAACCAAAAATATTACGCTGATGTTGATAACCCACAAGTATAGGAGATCATTTGTAGCCTTCTTCGATAAATAAGAGTGTCGAACCCAACGAGGAGCTAAAGGTAGAACAAATATTCCCTCAAGTTCTATCGACCACCGATACAACTCTACGCACACTTAACGTTTGCTTTACCTAGAACAAGTATGAAACTATTTTGCAGGAATAAAACTATGAGTACTTTACGAGAATAAAACTACGAATAAATTGCAAGGTAATAAAAGTAGATAGATTTTGTCAACAAGAAAGTCATTTTTCCCTAGGCAATCGATAAGAAGTACCGGTAATCATTCTTGTAATTTTATATGAGGGGGAGGCATGAGCTAACATACTTTCTCTACTTGGATCATATGCACTTATGATTGGACCCCTAGCAAGCACCCGCAACTACTAAAGATCATTAAGGTCGTGAAACCCAACCATAGCATTAAGTATCAAGTCCTCTTTACTCCCATACACAACAACCCCCAAACTCGGGTATGTGCTTCTGTCACTGATGCCACCCACCATAAGAGAATCATGAACGTATTGCAACACCCTACAGCGGGGACCCCTCCGTTTGCGCAACACGAAGGGCACCGTAGGACAACACCATAAATAAAATATACAGTCATACCAACCAAGATCACGGTTAGCCCACAGGACAAAACGAATCTACTCAAACATCATAGGATAACCATAGATCATTGGGAAATAATAAATGGAGTTGAGCACCATGTTTAAGTAGAGATTACAGTGGGGAGAAGGGGTGTTACACCGCTGCATAGAGGGGGAGAAAGTTGGTGTTGATGGTAGCAAGATTGTTGATGTAGATCGCCGTCACGATCCTAGCCCCGGTGGCACTCCGACACCACCGGGAAAGAGGGGGAGAGAGCCCCCTCCTTCTTCTTCCTTGTCCCCCCCCCCTAGATGGGAGGAGAGTTCCTCCTACGGTCCATGGTCTCCATGGTGGCGGAGGGGCGGGAGCCCCTCCGACATTGGATCTCCCTCTCTGTTCTCTTCTGTTTTGCGTTCCCCAGATCTGGCCGAAAACCATTTCTTATATTCCCGGAGATCGGTAACTCCAATTGCGCTGAGATTTTAATACTATTTTTTTCGGATATAAGCTTCCTTGCGCCCGAAGTAGAGCTCCAACCGACGTACGAGGTGAGCACAACCCACTTGGGCGCGCCTGGCCCCTGGGGCGCGCCCTGGTGTCTTCTGGGCACTATGGGCCCCTGTTTGCGTTGATTCCAAGTCCCAAAAATCACATATATTCCAAAATAATTCTCCTTAAATTTTTATCGTGTTTGGACTTCGTTTGATATGGATTTTCCGCGAAACAAAAAACATGCAACAAACAGGAACTGGCACTGGGCACTGGATCAATATAGTCCAAATAAATCATATAAAATGTTGCCAAAAGTGTATAAAAATTGTATAATATTGGCATGAAACAATAAAAAATTATAGATACGACGCAGACGTATCAGATGTCATTTGTTTGATGTGGCAAAATGGATAGTAATGGGGGTGTTTGGACCATGTTGCTTCGTGCCACACGTGTGTCACTTATCATTTAGGTTTATATTTAATTAAATATCAATGGACATTAAAATGCCTAGCGAGGAAAGGCAACTTGGGCCACAACAAGGGCCCAAGTGGAGGTGGCACCCCCTCCCCTTTCCCAAGGGGGAGGTCGAATTGGACTAGGGGAGGAGTTGGACTCATCCCCCTTGGGCGACGCCCCAAGGAGGGACTTCCCTTCTTGATGGCAGCCCTCTTTTCCCCCTCTAACCTACATATACTTAAGGTATTGGCCACAATTGATATACAAGTTTTGGAGCCTCTTCTAGTTCATCTACTAGTTCTAGTTCTAGTTGGTCCTAGTTGACTAATTAGAGCTAGATCTAGTTCCTCTGATCCTCATAATTAGAAGCTCAGTGTGGTTCTAATCTCCTCTCTCCACTTCTCCCGCGGCGATTAGCTCTGGACGGCGAAGCGTTGTCGGATCGTGAAGACCGGACACTTGCAACCAAGTAGAGAGGTCGTGCTTTCGGTCTTCTATTCGAGGGATATTCGAGGGTGGTTCATGGGATCGTCGTCAACGGTTCGAGAGACTCCAAGTACGATCTACACCGACTCATCTACTTCTGCTGCTCTCTGGAGTCGGTAATGATCGTTGATCCAAACCCTTTATGCATCTTCATATTGTTCCTAGGTGATCATAGGGCGATTTTTTGTTTTCTACTACGTTTCCCAACAGTCATTAGGAATTGTGACGCCCCCGATTCAATTGTACACTAATCATGCACGCAAACGTGTACGATCAAGATCAGGGACTCACGGGAAGATATCACAACACAACTCTAAAGCATAAATAAGTCATACAAGCATCATAATACAAGCCAGGGGCCTCGAGGGCTCGAATACAAGTGCTCGATCATAGACGAGTCAGCGGAAGCAGCAATCTCTGAGTACAGACATAAGTTAAACAAGTTTGCCTTAAGAAGGCTAGCACAAACTGGGATACAGATCGAAAGAGGCGCAGGCCTCCTGCCCGGGATCCTCCTAACTACTCCTAGTCGTCGTTAGCGGGCTGCACGTAGTAGTAGGCACCTCCGGTGTAGTAGGAGTCGTCGTCGACGGTGGCGTCTGGCTCCTGGGCTCCAGCATCTGGTTGCGACAACCAGGTAGAAAGGAAAGGGGGAAAAGAGGGAGAAAAGCAACCGTGAGTACTCATCCAAAGTACTCGCAAGCAAGGAGCTACACTACATATGCATGGGTATATGTGTAAAGGGCCATATCGGTGGACTGAACTGCAAAATGCCAGAATAAGAGGGGGATAGCTAATCCTGTCGAAGACTACGCTTCTGGCCACCTCCATCTTGCAGCATGTAGGAGAGAGTAGATGGTAAGATCACCAAGTAGCATCTCATAGCATAACCCTACCCGGCGATCCCCTCCTCGTCGCCCTGTTAGAGAGTGATCACCGGGTTATATCTGGCACTTGGAAGGGTGTGTTTTATTAAGTATCCAGTTCTAGTTGTCATAAGGTCAAGGTACAACTCCGGGTCGTCCTTTTACCGAGGGACACGGCTATTCGAATAGATAAACTTCCCTGCAGGGGTGCACCACATAACCCAACACGCTCGATCCCATTTGGCCGGACACACTTTCCTGGGTCATGCCCGGCCTCGGAAGATCAACACGTCACAGCCCCACCTAGGCACAACAGAGAGGTCAGCACGCCGGTCTAAATCCTATGGCGCAGGGGCCTGGGCCCATCGCCCATTGCACACCTGCATGTTGCGAACGCGGCCGGAAGCAGACCTAGCCTAGCAGGCGTTCCAATCCAATCCGGCGCGCGCCGCTCAGTCGCTGACGTCAAGAAGGCTTCGGCTGATACCACGACGTCGAGTGCCCATAACTGTTCCCGCGTAGTTGGTTAGTGCGTATAGGCCAAATGACCAGACTCAGATCAAATACCAAGAACTCGTTAAGCGTGTTAAGTATCCGCGAACGCCGACCAGGGCCAGGCCCACCTCTCTCCTAGGTGGTCTCAACCTGCCCTGTCGCTCCGCCACAAAGTAACAGTCGGGGGCCGTCGGGAACCCAGGCCCACCTCTACCGAGATGGAGCCACCTTCCCCTTCAGTCCCCATCTCCGAATAGTATCATAAGTAATGTAACAGTATAAAGTATGTAGCGTATGCCCGTGATCACCTCCCGAAGTGATCACGGGCCAGTAGTATAGCATGGCAGACGGACAAGAGTGTAGGGCCACTGATGGAACACTAGCATCCTATACTAAGCAGTAGGATAGCAGGTAAGGGTAACAACTGTAGCAACAATGACAAGCTATGCAGCAGAATAGGATTGACCGAAAGCAGTAACACGCTACACTCTTCTAATGCAAGCAGTATAGAGAAGAATAGGCGATATCTGGTGATCAAAGGGGGGGCTTGCCTGGTTGCTCTGGCAAGTAGGGGTCGTCAACAGCGTAGTCGGTCGGGGCACCAGCAACGACGTCGGTCTCGTAGTCTACCCGAGAGAAGAGGGGGGAGAAACAATGAATATAATGCAAACATAAGCATGACGATGGAAGACATGACAATGCGCGGTGCTAGGTGTGCCCTAACGCGGTAGGAGGTGGTACCGGCGAAGGGGGGAAACATCCGGGAAAGTATTCCCGGTGTTTCGCGTTTTCGGACAGATGAATCGGAGGGGAAAAGTTGCGAGTTTTCTATGCTAGGGATGTGTGGCGGACGAACGGGCTGCGTATCCGGATTCGTCTCGTCGTTCTGAGCAACTTTCATGTACAAAGTATTTTCATCCGAGCTACGGATTATTTTATATTAATTTATAAAGATTTAATCATTATTGGAATTATCTTATTAATTTAATTAGAAAAAGCAATTATGATGTCAGCGTGATGTCATCATGAAGTCAGCAAGGTCAAAGGTGGACTAGGTCAAATTGACGGGTGGGTCCCATTCGTCATAGGCTCAGACTAACTAAACAGTGTTAATTAGCTTAATTACTAGATTAGGTTAACCCATTTAATTAGTTTAGTTAACCAGGATTAATTAACTTAATTAATTCGCTAATTAATTAATTAATTAATTTGTTTATTTACTTTAAATTCTCTTCTCCTTTTTTTAAGGGATGGCCCCACCTGTCAGGGGCACAATGTGCCCCTGTAGTGGTTGTGTGTACGCGGGGGGGGGGGGGGGGGGGGGAGGAAGACAGGGGACTCCGGCGGCCTCATCTAGGAGCCGCGGCGAGCTCCGGTGGGGCGCGCGGCCGTTGGCCGAACGCGGCGACCAGAGGCACGCGAGGCGCGGCGTGGCATGCGGTAGCAGCAGGCAGAAGGGTGAGTGGGGCGGACGGGTGAGGCGCGGCAGGTGCAGCGGGACGACGAGCCCGGGTCGTCCGGCGCGGGCGCAGTTGTGGGGTGGCCGAGGCACGTGAGCGAGCAGGGCAGCGCACAGCGAGGTAGGCGGTTGCCGGAGCCCACGACGAAGCGCGGGACCGAACGCGTCGGCGCGCGGCGGACGACAACGGCGACAGAGAACAAGGGGAGAGGAGGCCGGTGGCCTCACCAGCGTTGCAGGTGATCGGGCGGCGAGGCTCGAGGGCGACCCGTGGGGAGGATGACGGGGACGACGTGCGGTGGTCGAGGCGGAGGAGCTCCAGTCGACGGTGGTGGTCGGCGACGGCGGGGCCTTCGGGCGGCGGTGGTGGCACACGGCGACGACGAGCGGGTGCGGCTTGGTGACGAAGGAATGATGGGGAGGAGATGAGGACGGGGCGGTCACCGGCGAACGGTGAGACGGCGGGGACGAGCCGGGGCGTCGGGCGTCGGGTGCCCGATCCCGATCCAGAATGGGGAGGGGGAGAGAGGAGTGGGGTGGGTGGTTAGGGTTTCCCCCCAGTGGGGTGGATAAGGGGGAGGGTGTGGGGGTGCGGCTGGGCCGGCCTGGCGGCCCGATGGCCTGCTGGGCCGTGGCCCAGTGTGGGGGGGAAGGGGGTTTCCTTTTCTTCTTCTTTTTGTTTGTTCTGCCTTTTTTTATTATTCTATTTCTTTTCTGTTTTCTTTTATTTTTGTTTTATAAAATTTAAAAGCGACAACTAATTTGGTGTTAATAAATAGGTCACAGCCCCAAATACTTTGGTACTTTAAATAAATTATTTTGCATTTGCTTATTACTTTAAAAGCACTTTAGATAATTGTTTTATCGTTGTTTTAGTTTATTTAGTGCATTTAAGTATTTTATTAAAAGATGATTTCTTCATCAACATTTATTATGGATTATTTGACACATAGGAACAATTTAGTTTTGACTTTTGAAAACTTTAATTGTTTTGACTTTGATTCAAACTTGAATTTGGATCGGTTCTAAACTAACGCGAGATTATCAACAGTAATCGAGGTGACATGGCATCATTACCAGAGGGTTACTGTAGCTTGATTACCCGGGCGTCACAGGAATACAACCCAAATGAACCATAGTCATAAACTTTGGGGTTCCAATAGTCGAATTGCTGCATAGCCCCCCTAATACGAATTTGGAAAATCCTCATTTAAATATTAGTAGGTACACAGGCAACCAATTGCAAGGAACGAAAGAGCAACAGTTACGGCTAAGTGCTCGAGTTACAATTGTTGACTCAAAATTGCAAGCTGAAGAAGCATTCATGTGACTTGGCCGTATGTATGGTTTTATTTTCAATACCAGAGCTAAATAATTAGGCATCAAAAATCCAAAAAGGCCCTCATGCAATAGTTCATAAAGTTAGGGTTTAATAATTTTTGTCACTTCAACCACTGGCCATGAACAAACTAATCACACAATGCTCTACTCTAGGCTCATACAGGTGACGTGATATGAAGTCGATGTTCGCATATCACCACTAGAGAATTACACAACAACACAATATCAAAATACTGAACTATATTCAACTTCACAAGATTAATAACAACAAGGTTTATCCCATGTCCTCAAAAATGTAACGGGGTGCTCACAACACATCATATAGATCCTGATCAGTGGAGATGAATATATGAATAATAATCTGAACATATGAATCTTTTACCAATGAAACTTGTAAGCATCAACCAGAAGGAGTAATTAACTTAAAAATTATACTCGGCAAAGGGTGTGAGGTAAAAGTTCATTTGGCGACAGTGTTGATGTAGATGATGATTGGAGTGTTGATGATGGCGATGACTTTGAATTCCCCCTCCCAAAGGGATGGATCTTTGATAGAATCAGTCCGCTGGAGGGCAAAAGTGATCCGCCTCGAGACGGTGGCAAAAAAATCCCTCACTGATTTTAGGTCAAATGAAAAAAATGCCAAAGGGCGCAGGAAGGCAGCAGCAGCCAGGGGCTCCACGCGGCCTAGGGGGTGCGTGGAGGCCCTGTGCCCCCGTCCTATCTTGTGGCTCATGTCTCCTTTTCTTCCGAAAGATTTTCTGGTGTTTTTGGAGCTCCAAAATTTTGTTTTTTCTTTGTACATTCGTGCTCATGTTTTCTTAATTTCCTGGCAAATTCCCTCTTCGTGTGTTTCATGCAAATTGGAAGGAAAAAACACTATAATTGAGCAACAATGTGTAAAATGTTGATAATAAAGAGAAAATTATAATATAAAAAATAATGATGCAAAATGGATGCATCACCAAGCACCTCGGTGAAGTTTTCTCCCTCAGCTATATTATTGTCTTCACCCTGATACCATATTTAGCCCCGTCTCATAGTTCATTGACGTGCGAGGTTGTCTCCAACTACATTTTAAAGAACAAAACCGATGGCAATGCTATATTTGAAACCATGTGTCTCTCATTAAAGCAAATTATTTTTTCCGTGAGAGACTATGTTTCTATTAATAGCGTCACAGTGAATTCTTTGATCTTGAAAGCTCTGAGATTCTAATTTTGAAGTATGCATTGTGTGAGTGAGTGTGTGTGTGTGTAATGGTATGCGTGTTGACATCTAGGTTGTACCACTATTTGCAAGAAAGTGTTTGCTTGCTAATTTTCCATTGAATCGTTGTTTTTGTAAGTAGTCAAAACTTCTTGAAAAAACAAACTTCCCAATTTTTCTTGCTTCATATCATCGTCTGCTATTTTTTGGAGGTAAGTGCTTCATTTGCAAGACATCGCCTTAATCTCACATTAGCTAGCAAGATTACAGAAATGAAACGAGTACTATGAGCAAAGATCATAAGTTGAGTGTGTGCTTGTGGGTGAATCCGACCCGAGATGCCAGAGCAAGATGCGGCCACCGAAGACCGCCACAAGGCAGGTGATGACTACAAAACACATGAGCGCGCCGACGTAAACCAAAGCGGAGCCATGGCCAGCCTCGAAGGCACTCGCCGCCCTCGCATTCCCTTCCCTATTGTCACCGTCCTCAAGATATGCCTTCACCACCATGTCTTCTTCTCACCAGCCAACCACCTCGATGAGCTTTTCTCCCGCAACTATATTGGCTCCTTCGTTCCGGACATCATCAACTGCCCCATCTCACCGCCCACCAATCAAGGCTGTCATCGATTACATTTTAACGAATAAAACCCCACGGCATTGCTATATTTGATTGACCACACATGTATTTTCCATCAACAACAACGCGATGGACCTTCAACCCTGAAAGCTCCGACGCTCTGTTTTTTAAGCATGCGTCGTGTGAGCGAATGCGAGCGTCATGGTGCACGCGTCAACACCTACATTGTTCCACTGTTTTGCAAGAAACTAAAAAATATGTTTTAAAAACTGCACATTTCATTCAAAACCATGTTGAAATACAAAAAATGAGACCAACCCAAAGGCTAACTCTTGTTGTCTTTTATTTATAGGAGAAACTCTGCGAACACCGTGTGTTAGAGTCAAGGCTCAAATCGGCGTGGGCTAGCAGCAACCCCAGCTGCCCAGCCAACGGGTCGACACACCGTCCTCAACCCTGTTGAAATACAAGATGGCACTGCCTTGCCATCCCTCCTGCCAAAGGAAAGGAGCCCCCATATGTGGACCAAACCGATCTTCCTCTTGGCTCTGTGTCGGTGCCAGTCCCCCCGCAGACGCAGCACACGTGGCGCCTGCACGGCCCCAACGGCCCAGATGCTCCCATGTGCAGGCTTGACTCCGGACCGGATAGCGATTACCCACGCAAGCCGAGCCCCTCCTCGTAGCCCGCAAACCAATAATCAATTTTATCCATCGCACCATTCGTCCACCTAACGGTTCGGCGCGGCCGCACCTGCGTGCGCGACACGAAGTACCGGAAACGCCCCTGCCCTCTTCGAGCCCGTCGTCCCCGGGCACGGCCGGAGGACGGGGGCAGCTTCGGAACACCGGCTCGCTGGTGTGTGCGCCTGGGCAGCCTCCACTTTGTCGGTCTGCGTAACTCGCCGTCTCTCCTCAGCGAGCAGAGGCAGAAAATGGACGGTGCCGAGTTTCAGTTCGCCCCCTGCACTTTCCTGCCTGCTCAGGCCAGTTCGGCTCCGATTAGCTCGACATGTTTTTTGGGGGGCAGTATTTTGAAGCAGCATGTGGCAAGTGAGCAGAAAACTTTGACATGAATCAGCGCTGGTGAAGTGGACTGAACACTGAATTTGGACGCTATTTGGTACGCACCTGCGTTATAGAAGGAACGAATTACTATTTCCCTAAATAAAGGAACAAGTTAATAATGATACCAAAGGCGTAGGTCTAAAGATGGTACGCATTAATAGGGTAATAGTTTCATGCCTTTCACATGCTTGAGTATATCGGGTAATCCTAGCCAATTATGATGGACCAAAGTTAGCACTGCGGTGATCGGAAAAGCCCCACGGTTTCAGCGAGTTTTTCACATTCATCCACAGGGACACCAAAGTAATGTACTCCCTCTGTAAACTAATATAAGAGTGTTTAGATCACTATTTTAGTGATCTAAACACTCTTATATTAGTTTACGGAGGGAGTAATTTTTTAGAAAATGCTTGTGTGACGGTGGATTTTGATCATCATGTTTTGTCTAGCCTTTTTTCCGCATATTTTTACAAAATGCAAAAAATACAGCACAACACCATACTGTAGTTTGGTAACAGAATAATAAGCATTTCATGCGTGCAGAAACGGAAGAAAATATACTACTCATTTTTTAGAAAATAATTATACCCATTATTGCCCCCAAGGAAAGAGAGGCAAGATGTTAATACGAGGGACCTGCTATGGAAACAAGTAAACGCCAGGGGCTTTCATGGAAACTCAAAACCTCGCAGAAAAGCCCTTTCCCCTTTCGTTCTCGACGGGATATTCCCACGGAATTTATATTTCCGCTCCTCGCCTCGCCTCTCCTCTCCTCTGACCTCTCCCTCTCCTCCCTCCCCATTGCCCCCTCGTCCTCCACCTCGCGCCTTCCAGGAGCTTCGCATCGCGATCGCCGCCGCCGCCGCGAGCTCCCGTCCCATGGTGGGTGCGCCCGCCGGCGGCTAGGGCTCCCGCCTCCCCCCCGGTCCGTCCCGGCCCGGCCCGCAATTCTCGGCGATTTCTCGGGCGATTTCCCCGGAACCCTCCGCCATTTGTCCGCGCTGCTCCCCCGAATCGTACGCAGGGTTTTGGCGGGGCTCCTCCGGCGGAGGAGGAGATGAGCGGGGAGGTGGAATGCAGCGTGTGCCACGCCAAGGTGGCCGTGCCGGCGGCGGCGGTGTCCAAGGCCTACGACAGCCACCGGAGCACCGTCTCGTCGCGGCAGCGCGCGCTCAACGTCCTCCTCGTCTCCGGCGACTGCGTCCTCGCCGGCCTCCAGGTGACCTTGCTTCCTCTCTGCATTCTGCTCGGTGTTATCAGTGTGTCTGGTCGGTCTCGAATGGCTGCGTGTCATACTGTCATGTAACGACTGAACCGTTAGTGCTGTGGAGGAGGCGAATTGAGTGGTTTTGGATGTTTTATGCATATAGTTAGCTACAGCGTAGACTAACTAATGCTTAGAGAAAGTGTGGAGTTTCATGATCTCTGTTTTCCAGTTTCAGTTTCATTTTACTAGACAGTGCCCAATGTTGCAGAAGGGTGTCGCCGGTACATGAGCAAGTATTGATATTTTGGAGGGTCTGTTTAAATGCACGCATCAGCTGCCTGTAGAAGAACAACAAATGTTTTGTGCATATGGCTAGCTACAGTACAAGCTGATGCTAGTTTTTCAGTATGGAGTTTCCTGAGCTCTGTTTTCCAGTGTCACTTTTATTTTACTAGAGTAACTAGACGGTGCCCAATGTTGCAGAAGGAGGTCATTAATAGATGAAAAGTACTGATATTTTGGAGTGCTTACTTGGATGCTCTCCACTGTATATTGATGTTAGCATTTGTCTAGAAACACGCGCCAGCTGCCTGTAGAAGAACCGATATAGACTTCTCTATAACTCGTATTGTTGATACCTAACAGTAAATTCATTCTAGGATTTAAGACTAGAGTAACAGTGTTAATAAATTGTGTAGCCAACTGAGCATGTTCATCCAGCTTTTCATTAACTAATTGGCATTTCATGTTGCACATCCTCATGTCTGTTGACACATTTCTACCTCCTTTTCTGTAGCCGATATTGGTGTACATGTGTAAAGTGGATGGGAAATTCAAATTTAGCCCAGTCAGTGTGAACTTCTTGACAGAGATCACAAAAGTTATCTTTGCCATCATCATGCTGTTCTTCCAGGTATGTTGAATTATCGGCAGTTCCGTTGTAATCCGTTGCTTTGATATGATGCGTCTTTATGTCCATATTCTTTAGTTTGATTATTATCGAGATTAGAAAATAATTTAATTTGTGTGAGGTTAGGTGTTCTGTTTGTTCACTTGAGCATGCTGCCAAGTGAGCTGAATGAGCATTCTGTATAATATTCTCACGTTTTATTCGCAACATTGATTAGATAAGACTTCCTTCCGTAATGATTTCTGTGACTGACTCCCTTATCATGTTTGGTTTTACCTCATGCAGGCTAGGCGTGTAAAGGTGGGAGAGAAGCCACTTCTCACAGTTTCAACATTTGTGCAGGTGAGTAGCTATGCAACATCTTGTCAATTCCTTGCCTGATTTCAATTGAAAAACCCCGCATGATGGATATGCATGCTATCTTGTTTGAAGAGAACATGTGGTTGTGTATCCCCATTACCTGGCCATATGCTGTCAAATTGCTACACGATAGCACAATTAACTGACGGCTAATCATTTATTATTCTACTGTCCATCAGTCTAGCTATACTTTTGTTGTGAAGGCAAAAATATTAGAAATTCAGTGATCTCATATGTGATGCTAATTATTTACCATATGACAGGCTGCCCGCAACAATGTTCTTCTCGCGGTGCCTGCTTTTCTCTATGCCATCAACAATTATTTGAAGTTTACAATGCAGGTAAAGAATTGATAAGACCTCGAAAATTAGGCTTGGCATAGTAACCTTTTCTTACTCTCTCTTTTCTGTTAAAAATGTAAAATAGCGGAGCCCAACATTTATATTGGTGTAACTTGAATCTGGTACAAAATTTCTAACCAACAGAATTGATCCTCTGTGTTATGCAGCTATACTTTAATCCCGCGACAGTGAAAATGCTGGGTAATCTCAAGGTATTGTAGTTTCCTTCTTTACAAGATGCTAGATGTCTGAGTCTTGGTAGTTGCACAATCTCAAGGCTGGTCCATGCATGCATGGGCCACACACGTTCATTTGGATGGGCACACATTCTTTTGTTCATGATTTACTTATAAGATACACAACCTCCTTTTTTGAGTTGGATGCATAACCTCCTAGTAATCTCAGTATTGGAATATGCCTTTCAGTCATTAATTTCATTTGGGGCCTGGCTGCATCTGGAGTACACTTTTCTGGTCTGTGATCATAAGTATGTATTATATCGATGTTTGTAGGTTCTGATAATTGCTGTGCTCCTAAAGGTGTTACTCAGGAGGCGTTTCTCCACAATTCAGGTAAGTTTTCTCTTAATTACCATCAGTCATGTATCTGAACTTGGACATGTTAGTGTTTCAATATTTATAAGCATGAGTGGTCCGGGTGTAAGTCTATTTTTTGTTGGTGCAAGTTAAAAGAAAATTGATAACTTATTTCTTCATATCTATATATAAATGTCCAAATGTAATGTTATACTTATTTTGCGATGCCATGAACTTGTGTGATTGACATCATCCTGTTTTTTGTCGACAGTGGGAAGCCCTTGCTCTGTTGTTAATTGGAATATCTGTTAATCAACTGAAATCACTGCCTGAAGGTTCTACTGCACTTGGTCTTCCTGTTGCAGCTGGGGCCTACCTATACACACTATTTTTTGTAAGTTTTGACTTTCGGCTCAGTTTTTAATTAATTTATCTCATACTTACTTTCCAACAATTTGTGCCTGAGTAACCTGCCGATGAAATTTGGGAGGCTAGCAGAACTATCATTTATGTAATAGTTGTATAGGCCCTGCTCCTTAGCTGTAACTAATCAGAAATGTTGTAGTTTTTTGTCTAGTTGGTACAGTGCTTGGTGCATGCTATTTCTTGCTTTCAGCCATATTACTTGATATTACGGTTCAGCTTTTGGTTACCTGCAACTTCAGCATCTACCTAATATGATCCAGAACTTGTAGTAATTTTCCAGTGGAAATTATAATTGGCTGTGTAAGCACTCTGGGATAGAATTTATACATTCAAATGCTTCACATGGGAACAATATGGAGCTTTTCTTTTTCATTTGAATGTTGTTAACAAAGTGTTAAAAGGAATTTTTTAGAGAGTAGAATTAATGTGACATGTGACATTGCGTACTAATTTTGTGCACAATCAGGTAACAGTTCCTGCATTGGCTTCAGTTTACAATGAAAAGGCTCTGAAAAGCCAGTTCGATACCAGCATATATCTTCAGGTATGACCATATCCTTGTGTACTCTTCTATGGCTATTTCGGTCTGGCACTATTTGCTACTCAATGACAATGTCCTAAGTATATTAATGCATTTGTTCTATTTCTCTAAAAAGCTACTTCTCATCATGTTTGTTATCTTTACAGAACTTATTTCTGTATGGATATGGTGCAATATTTAATTTCCTTGGGCTTGTGATCACTGCCCTCGTCCAAGGTAATTTTCTGGAGTACGTCTCTCTCATGATAAACAGTTTCACTTTTGTGTCCTTTTCTTTTGTTCTGTGTTGTGTTGCCAAAACATTTTGCTCTGTGGATACAAATTGGCCTTATGTTAGCTTGCTATAAGATATTGGTTGCGTAAAATTTACAGGACCTCGTAGCTTTCACATTCTGGAAGGGCATTCAAAGGCCACCATGTTTCTTATTTGCAACAATGCTGCACAAGGCATACTTTCGTCATTTTTCTTCAAATATGCAGGTATGTTACCAGCATGAAAACTTCTCTTGTAATTGTTTGACATGCTCTTGAAATGTACTCCCTCCGTAAACTAATATAAGAGTGTTTAGATCACTACTTTAGTAATCTAAACACTCTTATATTAGTTTACAGAGGGAGTACCACATTTCTTCAGTAACCTTGAAGACTTCTTATTCTATTTACATGGCATGTACACACCAAAACTTTGGCATTAAATGTTCAGCATCTAACTAATCAAAGTTTTGCTTAAAATCGGAGTACATAAAGCACACTGAAGATGAGCATATTCAGTCCTAAGTCGGGAGAGCATACATATATACATGTATATTCTAATTCTATGATGTGCAATTTGGTTACTGTATGTTAGTTTTGCAAAGTGAAATGTGGTGAGATTCAGCACATTAATGATGAATGCAGATACAATTTTGAAGAAGTACTCATCCACAATCGCCACAATCTTTACTGGGGTAGCGTCTGCTATACTGTTCGGTCATACTCTGACTATAAATTTTGTTCTTGGAATATCAATAGTAATTATATCTATGCATCAGGTAACGTGCATTCCCTTCTTTGTTGATTCAGTCATTGAAGTTACTTCTACCCTTACATGTTTCTGATGGGTCTTTGTTGCAGTATCTCGCAAACCAAATTAAGGATCAAGTGCCAAGCAGCAAAATTGAGATGTCTGATGCTGAGGATGACAGGTCAGTCATGTTTTGTACTCAACTAGTTGATACTTGGTGCACCCAAATTGCTCTGAAGTTTCATCCTGCGATTCGCCTTCAGAAGAAATTAATTGTTTTCTACTGTAGCCAATGAAAACTTGATGCACTTCATTAGTACGTAATATACTAATATGTGTGTTTTGATGGATGCCTTGTCCAGCAGATTAGTGGAATCTGTAATTGTCAAAGTTGACACGGTGGCAAGTGAGGTAACTATATAGTACTTTCAAGGCGCTGTTTTTGCCAAATTTGTAAGTCTGACAGCCATTCCATATGTGCATACAGGCTAAACACCGCCATGGATCTGATGAGAGGCAGCCACTTCTTCCCGTCTGATGTCGTCTCGGAGGTATTTCTCTCCTCTTTTCCGAATAGTACTAGCATAGGGCTTATGCTCTCCACCATGCACCCATGTGTATCTTATCAATGGATTCATCCCGTCTAACGGTCTGTCTTCTGTATGTTTATCGACAATTTCAGTTCCTCCGATCCTTATGTATATCCGAGCTCTTCCCCTCGACAGGGAGACGAGCGATGTCGCCAAGGCAGCGTCTGCACTTGAAGCAGAGCATGTGATGATTTATATAGCCTTGTAGCCTTTTGACCTGATGTTCCTGAGGCTGCACCATGATGTTTAAAGGAGTACCATCATAGAGAGATGCCCATTCGGTGGCACGAGGGCGAGCTTGCTGAGATACTGTAGAGGGGAACAAATGAATTGACCTTGTTGTCGTGAAACTGATGTGATGGATTAAAGAATAAATATATTCAGCATTTCAGCCCATATTCAAATGTTTTCATCTTTTTTTCCCCCAAACATAGTAGTAGTTTATTTGTGCTCTATGCTAGTAGTAATTTACTCCACTGTTAAGATGGTTTGATTTGCTAAAAATGGGCGGACACTGGACATACTGAATCGATGTGCCCACGACAGTGCATATATGCCAGGTCTAAGCAGTAGTCTTATCTATCTGTAACCCACCAGTGGATGCGAAGATGCCCTTAATCTGGGTTCTTGTGTCTTCTTGCTTGCAGCTCCACATACTAGTACTAGATGTATATTTTAGTTTTGATTAATGCGTTCCATATACTAGTACGAGATGTATATTTTAATTTTGATTAATGTGGAAAAGCGGCAACAGATCAGAAATCCAATTCGGCTCCTAGATACACATGATCCTGTGCGTGAAAAATAATTTTTAAAATGTCAAAAGAATCTCGACAAAAAATTGGCGTGTTCATAGTCACATCCAAATGCTACCTGCAATTTTTTGGTAAAAGGTTAGGCATTTTGGCCCGTGTAAAAAAAAACAAATTGAACACCAAACGTTACATCCAAAGTTTTTTTTCCGGACAAAACAATGTTGCTTCATTTCGCATGAAAATTGTCAAGCATACTTGCGACACTAACCCGAACATCTATAAAAATAATCAGGATTTTTTATTCTTTTTACTTTTATTTTATTTTACTATCCATATGGGAGCGAATGCATCGGGGAGCCAAAACGCCCTCATAGCCTTTTCTAGGCAACTCAAGACTCAGTAATGAAGCTCCAAGTCCACCGAACTATGGGTACGCAAGGCTACCAATCAAGGCCAGCTGCATCCTCTTTGTGTTTGACCCATCCGTGCATCCTTTTATCTGAATGATGCCGCTATCTTTGTTGCATCAATCAAGGATGATATTCATTTGTTGGCATCGACTCTAAGCTCCTTTGAGGAGGTAACCGGCATGGTCACCAGCTACGCCAAAAGCCTTGTGGCGTCCATTCGTTGTGGCAACATCGACCTTGACGACATCTTGCAGGCCTTCCTAGCGGTCCAACTACTTTCCCCGTGTGATATCTTGCTCTTCCGTTGTTGGTCACAAGGCTCAAGGGCATCCACTTTCAACATTTTGAGGACAAGGTGGGGGCAAGCTTCCACCTTGGTTGGTTGTGCATGTGGCTACGTGGGTGCGCATTGTTTTAGTCAAGGTTGTGCTCACTGCCATTCCCATTTACCACCTCACGCCTTTTGATCTTCTAGTTGAGGTGATGAAGAAGATTGATAGCCTACACCGTGCCTACCTTTGGGCGAGCTGTGATAAAGTGACCGGCAAAAGTTCAAGGTTAATTGGAATATAGTATGCAAGCCAAGATTTATGGTGTCCTGGGAGTGCTCAACCTCGATAAATTTGCGACCGCCTTACACTTGTGTTGGCTCTTGTACGAATGGGCTGATCCACCTAAGGCTTGGTCTGGCTCAGGAACGCCTTGCACTAGCAACGACAAAGATCCCTTTTACTTCTGCCACATGGACATTTTCTCGGTGTGTAAGCACAAGTGCTCCCTTGGTGATTTTCGTAATTAATGTCAACATATCTTTTGTTGGACTAACGGTTCTATCTAGTATATTTCAGACAAGTTCAACAGTGGCATGGAAGGGACAAGAGGATGTGGTCCCCCTTCAAAATGCTAAGGACACGGATTGGCAAAAGCTCAAGACTCTACATTTTTGGTTAAGTGATCCAAGATCACATTGAGTCCATAGGAAAGCCAATACTATTAAAAGGGGGTGATGTTTTGATTATGATCTATTTGCTCAAGTGCTTAGTGATATTGCTCCAAAACCCTCAACCACTTTCTCTATCCAAATCTGTCCTAAACCCTACATTCCAACTCGGTCCCACTGAAACTTCCCTATCCGGACCTACCGAGTTCATCTGGACACTGCCACAACCAAACCCTAACAAATCGGATCCATCGATATGGATCTCGGTCTCACCGAGATGGCCTTGCCAACTCTCTGGAACCTGTTGCAATTATTCCGGTCCTATCGAGTTTTGCGATCGGTGCCACCGAGACGGCTTGCCAACTAGCTGTTGCCTTATTGCTTCACTTCAGTCCTACTGAGTTGATGCAATCGGTGCCACCGAAACAAGGTTTGCCCTAACCATTGCACATCGGTCCATCCGAGTTGTTTCCAGTCGGTCCCGCCGAGACCTCCAACGTTCATATCTTTTACACAGGTCGGTGCCACCGAGATTTCTGATCGATGCCACAGAGTTGAGCCAAAAGTTTGTAATGGTTGGATTTTGTGTGGAGGCTATATATACCCCTCCACCCCTCTTAGTCAGTAAGAGGGCCATCAGAACGTGCCTACACTTCCACTACTCATTTTCTGAGAGAGAACCACCTACTCATGTGTTGAGATCAAGATATTCCATTCCTACCATTTGAACCTTGATTTCTAGCCTTCCCCAAGTTGCTTTCCACTCAAATCCTTCTTCCACCATAGCCAGATCTGAGAGAGAGGGAGAGTTGAGTGTTGGGGAGACTATCAATTGAAGAACAAGAGCAAGGAGTTCATCATCATCACATTGTCTATTACCTTTTGGAGAGTGGTGTCTCCTAGATTGGTTAGGTGTCGCTTGGGAGCCTCCGACATGATGTGGAGTTGAAGCAAGAAGTTTGTAAGGGCAAGGCGATCGCCTACTTCATGAAGATCTACCCGAGTAAGGCAAGTCCTTCGAAGACGATGGCCATGGTGGGATAGACAAGGTTTCTTCTTCATGGACCCTTTGTGGGTGGAGCCTTCCATGGACTCGGGCAGCCGTTACCCTTCATGGGTTGAAGTCTCCATCAAACATGGACGTACGATAGCACCACCTATCGGAACCATGCCAAAAATCTTCGCGTCTCCATTGCGTTTGCACTCTCCAATTCCGATCCTGTTGGGGGTATGACCCCACGATGTAACCTGCCCTAAAAGGGCCTGGTTAGGCTGCTGGCGACTTAACAATGAAGCCTTAGAAAGGCCCAAGAAACCAAGATGCGGAGCCAAGGAGGCGGCTTACGAGGAGGGCCAGTTGGAGGCCCAGGACCAGAAGACGGTGCGTGATCCGGAGGTGTAAGACGCCCGACGGCGACTTGCCAAAGAAGGCAAGGCGACTTAGAGCCAAGATCGATTACGAAGTATAATCAGACCCCGGACTCTTGTAAGCCCAGGGCCTCAACCTATGTATATAAAGGCGAGTCCCTGCGATGGGTAAACTTAAAGTTGCAATCAATCGATAGCTAGGTCGAGCGAATTCACTCCCCTGTAATCGATACTCAAGAAATAGCAACAAGAGCAGGAGTAGGCTTTTACTTTCACCTTGAGGGGCCGAACCTGGGTAAAATCATGTCCTTTGTCCCGCTCAACCCCTTCAAGCTAATCACCGTAGCGATGGCCTTGCACCTAAGTCCTTTCACTAGGGCATCTGTCGTGTTTACCCACGACAGTTGGCACCTATCGTGGGGCCAGCGCACGATGGTTTCGAGTTCTTGAAGGGATCTTTCCCAGGGATCGAGGGGTACGCCGTTGATATGATGATTAAGAGTCGCGGCGGCAAGCTCTACATCGACGACGCTAGCTGGGCCCCGAGGCCGACTCAATCGAGTACGTGTACCAGGTCCCCTTTGGCGGAATTCACGTCTTGATCGGCAAAATCGGCGAATCTGAGCCTGAGCCGGACACCTGCACTGACCTCATCGAGTCGGCTCGGTGCACGCAGCCCGCCCGGGTTCAACCCGGCCGGAAGCGTGTTTTCATCGGCTTCACGCAAGGCTTGGAGCTTGTGGAAAATTCCGCATCTGGGGGAGAGACTGTCATCTACTCAGGTGATGAGTCCTCAACTGGAGAGACAGAGTCAATCTATCAGCTTCAAGACGGCGGGCTTGGGGCCTATTTCAATGGCACAGTATTCCGGACCCCTATGAGCCGCTGTGCAGGGCTGCTATCTTCATGGCTGGCACAGGGCCGACTCTCAATAATTCAACGGCGGCTGCAACAGCCTCTAACCCGGCCGCGGCAAGGGCTGGTGGATCCGGGTCAGGCAGGCCACCGACTCAAGTACTGCTGGATCTCATGGGTACCTTGACAGCTGAAAGTGCTAGTTATCGACTAGAGGGGGGTGAATAGGCGTTTTTTATGAAAGTCTTCAAAACATGAGAGTTTCGAAGACAAACAATAGAAATGAACTTATTGACATGCAGCGGAAGGTAGACTACACTAGGCAAGCCATAGTCAAGTATTCAATGAAGTGAAAGCACGAAGACTAATAGCAGCTAGGTAGTAAAGATCAGGATGGAAGATAGTATGAAGCCAAACAACAATAGTAGTCACATAGTGAAGTCAAACAGGTAATGCAAGCAGGCAATGACTTCACGAAGACAAACTGTAAGTAAAGAGATGGAGAAGATAGAACCAGTCGCTTGGTGAGGACAAGGATTTATTGGACCAGTTTCAGTTGCTGTGACAACTGTACGTCTGGTTAGGGAGGCTGAGATTTAACTCAGAAGACCGCGTCTTCACCTTATTCCCCTTGAGCTAAGGACACCCAGTCATCGCCCAATCACTCTGGTAAGTCTTCAAGGTAGACTTCCAAACCTTCACAGACTTCGTTCACTGGCAATCCACAATGACTCTTGGATGCTCAGAACCTGACGCCTAACCGGCTGGAGGATTCACAGTCCTCAAGTGTAACAAGTCTTCAGGTCACGCGGACAGAAAGACTTCAGTGATGCCTAACACTCTTTGGCTCTGGGTGTTTTGGGCTTTGTCCTCGCAAGGATTTCTCTCTCTCAAAAGCTTCGGAGGTGGGTTGCTCTCAAACGACAAAAGCCGTGCACTAACTCTGAGCAGCCACCAATTTATGGTGTAGGGGGTGGGCTATTTATAGCCACTAGGCAACCCGACCTGATTTGTCTGAAATGACCCTGGGTCACTAAGGAACTGACACGTGTTCCAATGGTCAGATTTCAAACACACGCGGCAGCTTGACTTGGGCTACAAGTAAAGCTGACTCATCCGCCTCTGGATAAGATTTGCTCTTATTGTCTTCGCTCGAAGACATAGGATTTGGTTGAGCATCACTTCAGTCACTCTGACTTTGTTCACTTGGACCCCACTTAACAGTACGGTGGTTCCTATGACTCAACAAAGAAGAAAATGAAACTACGAAACAACTATGTCTTCGCGCCCCAAAGTCTTCATGCGATGTCTTCTCATGTCATAGTCTTCAATGTGAATGTCTTCACATACCACCATTGTCTTCAATGTCTTCACACATTTTTAGGGGTCAGCTCCGGTAGGTAAACAGAATCAATGTGGGACTACTACCTGTGTTATCCTGCAATTCTCACAAACACATTAGTCCCTCAACCAGGTTTGTCGTCAATACTCCAAAACCAACTAGGGGTGGCACTAGATGCACTTACAATCTCCCCCTTTTTGGTGATTGATGACAAACTGGTTGAAGTTTTCAACGGGGATAAAATTATGTGAAATTGTAAAGAATTAAGATATTGTCTTCATAAGTAGCAAAAGGCTCCCCCTGAAGATGTGCATATAAGTATTTTGCTTTTGGAATGCAAATGCACATGGCAGGTTGTACTTGTGGAGATCCTCTTCAACTTATGAAGACAATTCATCATGCATAAAAGATATAACGAAGATAATGATATGCATAATTAAAAATGGACGTCTGCAATATGACTTCGTGTGAGATTTATCATCACACATGCGGAATTTATCATCACATCACAGAATAGCAGAAAAAGTAGCAGACGACCATCAAGGTTAAGTGTTACAACTCAAAGAACCAAATGTATCAAAAGCGAGAGTTGTAAACACTTGGCAAAAGTATAGCATCCACCCATATGGACCCGCTTGAAGACTATCAACTCATATGCTTCTCCCCCTTTTGTCAGTAAGGACCAAAAAGGTTGAAGACATAGAGTCTCTACTTGTTCCCATGAGTAGGTGAAGCAGAAGGGTCGTCGTTGAGGTTTGGTGGTGCAGAAGAACTTGGTGCAGTGTCGATATGCGCCGAAGTTGGAGGTGGTGAAGTAGCATCATCTTGGTCATCAATGACTCTGGCATTAACAGTTGCAGCTGAGGAGGAATAGTCAGAGTCTTCAAGTGAGGGAGTCTGGCGCAAGACAACATTCCTTGGAGGAGTGGAGTCAAACTTGAATCTCTCTGTGAAGCCATCGTCTTGAAGATTAGCTTCAGCACTGAGCAATGTCAAACTCTTCCATGACCTCCTACAGGTTTCATGGGTGACAAATGCATTCTTGGTGGCAAGATTGCGAATGCGGTTGACACCCACCAAGAGGCTTTGCATCTGTCGCTTCAGCCAGTCGTTATGCTTATCCGGTTTTTGATGCAAGGTGACGAGAAGCTCTCGGTCATTGAGAACACGAGATCGCTTCCGAGGCCTTTGAGCAATAGTACTTTCAGTGGCTTCAGTATGGGCACGGTGAGGTTCATGTGTATTGCCAACTAAAGGATAAACACAAGTGACGGCCTGAACTCCTTCGATGGGCTGTGTGAAGCTTTGGTGATCAACATTGTGAAGATAAACAGGCTCCTTGGCAGGTTCTGGGTAAATGGCTTCAACAGACATATCAACCTCTGGCAAGAATATCAGATGGTTGCGTGCAGAGGTCTGATAGTTGACAGCTGAATGAAGCTTGATAAGGCGCATAACCCATGGAGCATAGAACTTCAGACCAAAGATATCAGAGCCAGATGCAGCCAATTGCCTGATGAAGAAGTCTTGAGCATTGAAGCTGATGCCATTGAAGATATAGAAAACCAATGTCTTCATTGCTTCTTCAAGCTTCGCTGCAGGAGAATGTCCCTTGATAGGCCAAAGAGTTCGCCTGATAATATGATAAATAGTGCGGGGCAGATACTCTAGGTCATCAACAAAGAATTCCCGGGGATATTCAGCGTCGCGAGGCAGTGGCTTCATCATGCTCAACATTTGGCTCATGTTGGGTTCAGGCTTCTGGAAGATGCTCTCCAAAGCATTGCGGTGAAGCTGACAACCAGGTTCAAAGAGTTCACCTAGAGTGGGCAGGCCAATTAGCTCAATGATATCGAGAGCTTTGGCTTCATGATGTGTATTGCCTGTCATCCACTCGAGGATCCATGTCTTCGGATCCCTGTTGTAGCCGCGGATGTGGAGGGTAGCATAGAATTGCAGCAAAAGCTCTTCGTTCAAGTGCTCTTTATCAGTCACAAATGGCAGCAGACCAGCATCTCGGAAACAGTCAAGGGCTTCTTCTAAGCAGGGTAGTCCAACAATAGCTTCGCAGTCTAGACGCATGTGGGGAAAGATGTGCCCTTGATCATAAAGAACACATGAATAGTAACTGCGCTGCTGGTAGCTCCAGAACCGATCAGATGAAATTCTTGGCCTTGAGTATGGGTTCTTGTTGCTGTCAAAGAAGGTGTTGTGTGCAATGAAGCCATTCACATTGAAAGATCCTGGTGAAGTTGCAGTACCTGGAAACCTTGGCAACCTTGGCTTAGGCTTCTGGACTTGAGGCCTGTGCTCAACATGATAGTCAAATTGTGGACCGACAGCAGGTGGAGGAACCAGAATGGGACAGCGAACCATGACAGGTTGGTCGCGATCAAATGTCAGCTCGATAGTGTGTGGCCTTGGAGGCGGTACAGGAGCATCGGCATTGACGTGAGCTGCAAGTGGTATAATGGCTTCAGGTGCAACAGCAACTTCAGGTGCATTAGAAGCTTCAGGCTCATTAACTTCAGGCGGCACATTGACTTCAGGCGCCACATATGCTTCAGCCATGACAACGTCATTGGCTTGAGTGTTGGTGTTGGTATCCGCCTCAATGTTATCAACCTCCACTTGAGTAGCTGGAGGGTCGGACACGTTCTCCTCAAGAACAACTTCAGGGTTTGACGGGGGTGTAGCAACACGTTCTTCTTCTTCTCTTGGTTCTTCTTGTTCATCGGCTGATGCAGCCGGAATGTCTTCAGCAGCTTTGGCTTCAGACTCTGAGATGTTCGCAGTTGGAGTGGCTTCAGGAAACACTTGGCATGATACGGAGTGGTGGTGCTCTTCTCCTTCTGGAACACTCGAAAGAGTGACTTGTGGCCTTGGTCCTTTATGAAGCCTGCGAAATGCTGGCGACGCTTGTGGAGATGGAGTTGTTTGGGCCACAAAGTCTTCATCATCAAGCACCGGAGTGGTGACTTGAGTTGGGGGAGTACGAGGTGATTCATCTTGACAGGGGGAGGCTTGAGGGTGATCAGCCCATGAATCATCCTGAGCGATTGGCGTCAAAGGACGACCAATGCTGATGAGTTCGCTGTTCATGAGAACAGGCGATGATACCATTGGGTTCTCAATCTGAGGAAGGACTTCATCATCTTCTACATTGTCTTGGGGACCAATGTCTTCAGCTGCGGTGGGATCAACAGCTGGAATGACTTCAGCTTCAGGAGCCTCTGTGGTAGCAGGCTCATGAACTATCAAATGACGCTCTTGATGTGCAGATGCAGGACGAGCAACTGAGATTGGCTCGACGACAAGGGGCTCTGTGGGAGCAGCCCGGACTTTCTTCTTTGTCTTTCTCTTCTTGGTCGGTGGCGCATCGTCAGTGGTGTTCTTGTTCTTGCGCTTTCTGGCTTCGGCTGTCCTTGTTTTCTTGAGTTCCGAAGCCACTGTGGGGACCTTAGGCTTCACGCCAGTCATGCTGGCGGGGAAGACAATGCGAGGTTCTTCCCGCCTGGATGCTTCAGCTGGGGCCACAGTAGGCTTCTTCTGCTTGGCAGCCATCTTGTGGTCGATGCCAGGACGCCCAAGTGCTTTGCGCTTCTCAGCTTCATTGTAAGCTTGAACACACTTGGCAGCGAGGAGCTTCATGCGCTCTCGTGAACCTTTAGCTTCGTCACGTTTCTTGTGAAGCGCCTCCTTGAGCTCATGCATCATTTGCTTGAAGTTTTGGACATCAGTCACACTGAGTTTGGCCATATGCTTCTTGAACTGGGCTTTTTCATAGTCAATCTTGTGCTTCAGTTCAACAATTCTCTGAGCTAGAGCCAGCTCAGGAGCAATGGCTCCATGGAAGGAGACGCTGAGGCCGATTGGGAGCTGAAGATCATCAAAACTGAGGTTGGGGCTGTCAAACCACTCATCAATGAACTTGTTCAGGATGTCCACATCGAAAAGGGGAAGATCGCTGAAGATTTCCGCCTCTTGCTTGCTCTTTATCAGCAGCTCAAGAGCATCATCGCCAAGATCGTCGTCACTAGACAGATCAATGGCTTCGTTCTCATTCCTCAGAACTGCAGCTGGGGTCAGTGTTTGACCAGTAATCTGCATGGGCTTCTTCTTCTTCTCAGTCTTGGATATGCGAGAAAGATCTTCAGAATGCACACTAGGTGCAGGAGGAGAAGTGGCCAAGGGCTTCGCACGCGAAGCTTTTGGTGCAGTGGAGGGCTTTGAAGCCTTGGGTTTCTTCTGCTTTTGAGGCTTCGGCAGAGCAGGAGCTTCATCAAAATCAGCTTCATCTCCAGACTGATCAATTGTGGCCCTCTGAGCAGCGATGTAGGAGAGGAGACCATCAAAGTTGTCGAAGGGCCCGATGACATTGGGATTGGCATCACGTGTGCCATCAACCCGCGGAGCAGAAAGACCTGGGTTGAAATTGCATCCAAGACTCTTCTTGTTCTCTTTGGCCGATGCCTTTGCATGCTGAAAGTTGTGCTTGAAAAGATTATCGTCACGACACCATAGCAATGATGATGGGTCGGCATTGGCAGGCTGTGGTCCACGGACCATACAGGGGTAGAAACCCTGAGCAATAGCTTCAGCTCTGTTCTTGGGTTGAAGATTTCGAAAGAGAATATCACCCCAAGGACTCTTGATGGCATTCTTCTCAGCATACTCCTGGGTCACGAATCTGTATTTGAACCATTGCTCGGCCCAATATCGTCGAATCCACTGGATTCGAGTTTTGCGCTGATTGTAATCCTTTTCTGGATCAGTCTTGTACAACTCATAGAGATCTGGTGGCAAATCCCTTGATGTGCCCCCACGGCGCTGCCTGCCTCCCTTCCTTGCAGCCTTTTCTATGGCCATGAAGTTTAGACTGAATGGCTTCAAAGCTGTCAAAGTCTTCCGTCTGCTGGTCAGACAAGAACTAGCTTCGGGAGAGTTAATGTGATGCTGTAAGAATTCTGCAAATGAATGCAGACTATGAGAACCAAGGGATTCTCCCACGGACATGTACCTGTGACAACATTAGAGATGCGAGGGAAAGGGAAGAGGTCATATGCATTCTCAGAAGATTTTGAAGATAAATCAGTTTGAAGACATTGACCTCATAGCGCGAAGACATTCACTTATATGTTGAGAGTTGGTTCCAGATTTGTACGAATCCAAGAATAGGTACAAGTGAGGAATCTAACTATGTGTGAAGCATAAGTGAATACCCTAGGCTCGTTATGAGATGCAGAACAGGGTAGATCCAAATTTGTGGAGGCAGAAACCACTTTTGGTATAGAAAGATGAATCCATCAGATCAAAAAGACAGTAAAAAGTGAGTTTTAATTACCACACGATGAACTGCTAGACGGGGTAGAGAGGAGGCTGAGTAGTTCGATCTTCCGTGCCCTAACTTGGGGACGGAGGACACCTACGGTGGCGGCGGAGAAGGCGAGGTCCGCGGCCGGCGTGAGGACGGCGTCGGTGAGGTCGTGGCAGCTAAGCGCTTAGTCGCCGGCGCCGTCGAGAGCTAGCGGTGGCGCTAGGGTTTGTCGAGGTGGAGAGGTGGAAGAAAGATTTTGACCGCGATGGGATGTGCATTTATAGGGAGAGGGACAGCACAACACAATTACGCAGGTGCCCCTGGCGGTTCACATCTGAGGGACACGTGGCGAACATGCAACACATTGGAAGTTGTTCCATGTTCCCACGCACGCCTGGACTGTCGGGTGGTCGTTCCGGCTTCTCCGGGTTTCAGGCAATAAGGACTAAGCATTTAAAATAGATTTAATGTTTGTCTCTTTATCTTCTGCTGACAAGGACGCAGAGAAGACATTCGACAGTTTCAACAGAATGCATATGATTTGGATAGATAGAGTTTGAGGTAGAAGCATAGAGAGGTTAGGGTCCGATCACATTCACTTAGTTCAAAAGGTTCAAACGAGAAGACATAGCTATAAGTGAATGCTGTAGAGGACAAAACACAAGTATATTTATATATCTGAGTAAAACTAAATCAACAAGGTGAAAATCATCAGGAAGACAAATCAATGTTGAAGATAAATCAAATGCGAAGACTTAGCAAATGTAACGCCGGGAGAAAAACGCTTCAAACAAGAATTTGGTGGTGGCGTTACCCACCGTATAGGAAGTATTAGACCCAGACACGGCGCACAATTATCGTGCCGCTCCGAAGTCAAATTCCGCATTAATGTATTCACACTCAGAGTGTAAGTCTTCATTGATTGAAGACATACATTACATCGTGTGTTGCACATCTAAGTTATCAACATGCATAAGTGTTAGGATGTTTGCCTAATCACAGGACATTCGAGGATTCCAAGATATTTAGCTCACACCACAACTTGCAAAACCTTTTCTCATCCAAGGGCTTTGTGAAGATATCTGCCAATTATTCTTCAGTGTTGACGTGTATGATATCAATATCTTCCTTCATGACATGATCTCTGAGAAAGTGATGACGAATTTCAATGTGCTTTGTCTTCGAGTGCTGAACTGGGTTGTTGGCAATCTTGATGGCACTTTCATTGTCGCAGTAGAGTGGTACTTGTTTCAGATGGATGCCATAGTCCTTGAGTGTTTGCTTTGCTGAACTGGGTTGTTGGCAATCTTGATGGCGCTTTCATTGTCGCAGTAGAGTGGTACTTGTTTCAGATGGATGCCATAGTCCTTGAGTGTTTGCTTCATCCATAGAAGCTGAGCGCAACAAGATCTAGCAGCAATGTATTCAGATTCAGCAGTGGAGAGTGATACACAGTTCTGCTTCTTTGAAGCCCAACAGACAAGTGCTCGTCCCAGAAAGTGACATGTGCCTGATGTAGACTTGCGATCCACCTTGTCACCAGCAAAATCAGCATCCGAGAATCCAACTAGATCAAACTCTGATCCCTTTGGATACCATAATCCTAGTGTTGTGGTGTAAGCCAAATATCGAAGAATTCGCTTCACAGCTAAGTGATGCGATTCCTTTGGTGCCGCTTGGAATCGAGCACACATGCAAACACTAAGCATTATATCTGGCCTAGATGCACATAAATAAAGTAAAGAACCAATCATGGAGCGGTATACCTTTTGATCGAACTCTTTACCATTGGCGTCAGGACCCAGATGACTTTTGGTTTGCATTGGCATCGTGTAACCTTTGCAGTCTTGCATTCCAAACTTCTTCAGGCAGTCTTTGAGGTATTTCTCTTGAGATATGAAGATGCCATTGCTCTGTTGACGAATTTGAAGACCAAGGAAGAACTTTAGCTCACCTATCATGGACATTTGATATTGCTCTTGCATCATGTGTCCAAACTCATCACTGTATTTCTGGTTAGTGCAGCCGAAGATAATGTCATCCACATATATTTGGCACACAAATAGTTCACCATCATATGTCTTCGTGAAGAGTGTGGGATCCAGGGAACCAGGTTTGAAGCCTTTGCTCTTCAGGAAGTCTTTGAGTGTGTCATACCAAGCGCGAGGGGCTTGTTTGAGGCCATACAATGCCTTGTTGAGCTTGTATACCATATCAGGATGTTTTGGATCTTCAAGGCCAGGTGGTTGTGCAACATACACTTCTTCTTCAATCTTGCCATTGAGAAAAGCACTCTTCACATCCATTTGATACAGAAGGATGTTGTGATGATTTGCGTAGGCTAGCAGTATGCGAATGGCTTCAAGCCTTGACACAGGAGAAAATGTTTCATCGAAATCAATCCCTTCAACTTGAGTGTATCCTTGAGCAACGAGACGAGCCTTGTTTCTGACAATTTGACCATGCTCATCTTGCTTGTTGCGATATATCCATTTGGTGCCTATTATGTTGTGCTTGCGAGGGTCAGGACGCTTGACTAGTTCCCACACATTGTTCAGCTTGAACTGTAGAAGCTCTTCTTGCATAGCTTGAATCCATTCAGGTTCCATGAAGGCTTTAGCAACTTTCTTGGGTTCTGGTATTGAGACAAATGCAAAGTGCCCACAGAAATTTGCAAGCTGTGTTGCTCTTGAACGAGTGAGTGGACCAGGTGCATTGATGCTATCAATTATCTTCTCAATCTGTATTTCATTTGCAACACGAGGATGAACTGGACGAAGATTTTGCTCTTGCTGATCATTGTCATCATTAGGAGGATTGTCTTCAGGCTGAGCATTGTCTTCAGGTTGATTAGGTGCAGAAATGATAAGTTCCTCTTCAGCCTGAGCTTTAGACGGTATGATTTCTCCAGTTCCCATAAGCTTGATGGATTCACTAGGTGGAACTTCATCTATCACATTTGGCAGGTGCTCTCTTTGCGAGCCATTAGTTTCATCAAACCGCACATCTACAGTTTCAACCACTTTATAGTGAAAGAGGTTGAAGACTCTGTAGGAGTGCGAATCCTTTCCGTAACCAAGCATAAAACCTTCATGTGCTTTCGGTGCAAATTTTGAAGTGTGATGTGGATCCTTGATCCAGCACCTAGCACCAAATACTCTGAAGTAACTAACATTTGGCTTCTTACCAGTTAGGAGTTCATAGGATGTCTTCTTCAGAAGCTTGTGAAGATAAACACGGTTGATGACGTGGCATGCAGTATCAATGGCTTCGGGCCAGAACTTTCTTGGAGTCTTGTATTCATCAAGCATCGTCCGAGCCATCTCAATGAGTGTTCTGTTCTTGCGCTCCATGATGCCATTTTGCTGAGGGGTGTACGGAGCTGAGAACTCATGAGTGATTCCCAATGTATCCAGGTAAAGGTCAAGGCCGGTGTTCTTGAACTCTGTGCCGTTGTCACTTCTGATATGCTTGATCTTGACGCCATAGTTGTTCATGGCACGGTTGGCGAAGCGTCTGAATACATCCTGCACTTCAGTCTTGTAGAAGATTATGTGCACCCAAGTATATCTTGAATAATCATCAACAATGACGAAGCCATAGAGAAAAGCAGTAGTTGTGAGAGTAGAGTGTGAGTAGGGCCAAATAAGTCCATGTGTAGCAGCTCAAAGGTTTGAGATTTTGTCATGATTGTCTTCGAGGGATGCTTGGCCCTCGTCATCTTTCCAGCTTCACAGGCACCGCACAGATGATCTTTCTTGAACTTGACGCCCTCGATGCCTATGATGTGCTTCTTCTTTGCGAGAGTGTGTAATTTCCTCCTGCCAGCATGCCCTAGCCTCCGATGCCAGAGCCGGCACTCTGAAGCTTTTGCTAGAAGACATACGACAAGCTGTGGTCCTGCTGAGAAATCTACCATGTACAAATCATCTTTTCGATATCCTTCAAAGACTAGAGACTTGTCAGATTCCATTAGTACAAGGCAACGATATTTTCCAAATATCACAATCATGTTCAAGTCACAAAGCATTGAGACAGACATTAAGTTGAAACCAAGGGATTCAACAAGCATCACTTTATCCATGTGCTGATCCTTTGAGATTGCAACTCTACCTAGACCCAATACCTTGCTTTTACCAGTGTCAGCAAATGTGATGTGACTCTTTTCAGATGGACGTAAGGTTGAGTCCATGAGAAGACTTCGATCACTAGTCATATGATTAGTGCATCCGCTGTCCATAATCCATTCTAAAGCATGAGGTGTCATACCCTACAGTACAGTTAGGGGGATAGGCTTCACCAAGAGTATTGTGAAGCATAAACATTTGACAGACAAGAGGATTATCAAAGCTCAGATCAAGATTAGGACAGATAGGATGATTGGCAAGCGATTCAGGAACAAAATACATAGTAAGACCATTTGGGCATTTTATCTTGCGCCCTACAAGATGTTTTAGGTCCCCAGCATTAGCATCAAACGCCTTTGATTTCCGGCTGGAGACCTTTCCCTGCAACAGAGAGTTAAGTTTTCTTAACCACCCACATTTTCAGGGGTGGCTTCGAAAAAATGAGTCTAAGTGCAGCATCTGAGAACTTCGGCTTTGGAGCCCTAGCAAATAGCCTTGCAGGAGGAGAATAATACTGATATGAATAAGCAGAAAGTTCTTGGTCTTATGAACATAGAGGTTTGAAGAAACACGCTCATATTCATACATCTGAGTATGATTTCCCTGCAAAACATTGGCGTTAGGGTGACTCAGGTGAGTCCTGTGTCTGTATGAAGCCTTTGGACCATATGAAGCCTTTAGTCTGGGGTTTGTCTTCTTCCCTTGTGGTGTCATGACGACATTCACAAGAATATTCTCAAGAAAACTTTTGGGTACCCATATCTTCTTCATTGGCGTCCCATTCCTGCAGTTAGTACCAATATACCTGGCAAACACTTCACCATTCTGATTCTTAAACAGTTTATAGTTTGCATCAAAGGATTCATCAATGATAATAGGGTTAGCACAAGTGAAGCCAGATAAGGTGGATGGATCCACTGAAGGTTCCTTTGCAGCAACCCATGTGGTTTTGGGGTACTGCTCAGGCTTCTAGTAAGAACCATCAACATTCATTTTCCTCTCGAACCCAACACCCTCTTTCCTAGGGTTTCGGTTCAGAATCTGCTTTTTGAGGACATCGCACAGTGTCTGATGCCCTTTGAGACTTTTGTACATCCCTGTTTCAAGCAATGTCTTCAACCTAGCATTTTTATCAGCAATAGTGGTGGCATCCTCAGCAGAGGGGTTAGTTACCACATCAACAGTTGAAGATATTGCAACAGTAGCAGCAGTAGAACATTCAGCAACAGAAGTAGCGTTATCACGCTCAAGGCATTTTAGACATGGTGGTTCAAATCCTTCCTGAGCGGGACTGATCTGTTGAGCGCGAAGTGACTCATTCTCTTTTTGAAGATCTTCATGAGCCGCTCTCAATTTCTCAAGTTCTTGCTTCCTTTGAAGATAATCATAGGAAAGCTTTTCATGAGTTGTTGAGAGCGTTTCATGATGACTTTCAAGTTCCTGGTACTTACCATGAAGATTTTTTATGTCTTCAATTAAGGACTGAGATCAGGTCATTTCCGCGTCCAACAGGTCATCACTTTTTTCTAACAGTTTTTGAGTATGTTCCATAGCTTTCTGTTGTTCAGTTGCAAGTTTAGCAAGTGTTATGTAGCTGGGTTTGGATTCACAATCAGAGTCATCTTCACTTGATGTTTGAAAGTAAGCATCGCGTGAGTTTACCTTGGCACCACGTGCCATGAAGCAGTAGGTGGGAGCGGAGTCGTCCTTGTCATTAGCATCAGCGTTGGTGGCGGAGCCATTGTCTTCAGTGTTGAAAATGGACTTGACAACGTAGGATGTAGCTAGAGCCAGACTTGCAACGCCAGAGTCAGACTCCTCCTCAGACTCCACCTCCGCCTCCTCAGAAGCAGACTCCTCCTCTGAATCCATCTCCTTGCCAACAAAAGCACGAGCCTTGCCAGATGAGCTCTTCTTGTGTGATGAAGACTTGGACGAAGACTTGGAAGAAGACTTTGATGATTTCTTCTTCTTCTTGTCATCTGAATCACATTCCTTGCTCTTCTTCTTCTTCTTCTTCTTCTGGTTCTCATTGTCCCACTGTGGACACTCAGAGATGTAGTGTCCAGGTTTCTTGCACTTGTGACATGTTCTCTTCTTGTGGTCATGAGTGGAAGCTTCATCATTTCTTGAGCTAGATCGTGAAGACTTTCTGAAGCCTTTCTTCTTAGTGAACTTCTGGAACTTCTTCACAAGCATAGCAAGCTCCTTTCCAATGTCTTCAGGATCACCAGAACTGCAGTCAGATTCTTCTTCAGATGAGGAAACAACTTTTGCCTTCAAAGCGCGAGTTCGGCCATAGTTGGGACCATAGATATCTCTTTTCTCAGATAGCTGAAACTCATGTGTGTTGAGCCTCTCAAGTATGTCAGACGGATCGAGTGTCTTGAAGTCAGGGCGTTCTTGAATCATCAGGGCAAGGGTGTCGAATGAGCTGTCAAGTGATCTCAAGAGTGTCTTGACGATTTCATGCTTGGTGATTTCAGTGGCGCCGAGAGCACGAAGCTCATTTGTGATGTCAGTGAGGCGATCAAACGTGAGCTGGACATTCTGATTGTCGTTTCTCCTGAAGCGGTTGAAGAGGTTGCGAAGAACACTGATCCTTTGATCTCTCTGGGTTGAGACGCCTTCGTTGACCTTGGAGAGCCAGTCCTAGACTAGCTTCGATGTTTCCAGAGCACTCACACGGCCATACTGTCCTTTGGTCAGATGACCACAGATGATGTTCTTGGCGGTAGAATCCAGTTGAACGAACTTCTTGACATCAGCAGGGGTGACTGAGGGAGTCCTGGACTAAGGGGTCCTCGGGCATCTGGCCAGTTATCCATGGGCCGGACTGATGGGTTGTGAAGACACGAAGACCGAAGACTATACCCGTGTCCGGATTGGACTCTCCTTGGCGTGGAAGGCAAGCTAGGCGACCGACTATGAAGATTCCCTTCTATGTAACCGACTCCATGTAACCCTAGATCCCTCTGGTGTCTATATAAACCGGAGGGCATAGTCCGGATAGGACAGATTCATTACCATATACTCATAGGCTAGACTTCTAGGGTTTAGCCATTATGATCTCGTGGCAGATCAAATCTTGTAACACTCATATTCATCAAGATCAATCAAGCAGGAAGTAGGGTATTACCTCCATAGAGAGGGCCCGAACCTAGGTAAACATCGTGTCCCCCGTCTCCTGTTACCATCGATCCTAGACGCACAGTTCGGGATCCCCTACCCGAGATCCGCCGATTTTGACACCGACATTGGTGCTTTCATCGAGAGTTCCACTATGCCGTCGACGAAAGGATTCGATGGCCCCTTCGATCGTCAGTAATGACGTGATCCAGGGAGAAACCTTCCTCCTCGGACAAATCTTTGTATTCGGCGGCTTCGTACTGCGGGCCAACTCGCTAGGCCATCTGGAGCAGATCGATAGCTACGCCCCTGGCCATCAGGTCAGATTCGGAAGCCTGAACTACGTCGCGGACATCCGTGGAGACTTGATCTTCGACGGATTCGAGACCGCGGCAACCACTCCCCTTCGCCCTAATAAACATGGCTTAAACCTGTCATCGGGCCGCATCCAGGAGATAGCTCCTGTAACAACTCTGGCTTTAGATCCGGAGCAGATCAAGTCGTCCGAAGATGGGAAACTCAACCCCATCATGGGGGCTACCAACTCGGCGGCGTTGGAGCCACATGCAGATTCCACTTCGTACGATACTTGCATCAACGGAACCCCGGACTTGTCTCCGATATCGAGTTCCGAACCCTCCGATCCCGCGGATACCGAACTCGATCGGCTATCGATCTTCAAGTTCAGCGCCGCGGATATCTTCCAACACTCGCCCATGGCCGACCTACTAAACTCACGAAAAAACCTATCCCTGGCAGACGGCTCGTCACCGAACTATGTTCGGTTTGACCTTACGGCGGATGATGGAGAATTTTGCTTCCCACCTGCCACCCACTCCATAGCCACCGTCGAAGAACCAACCAACACGCTTGACCCCTGCTCCGAAGACATCGACGGTTTGGACGACGATGAGGGGCAAAACCAGAGCTTACTATCCGCTAGACATGGGGCGACCACTTCCTGGTATGACGTATGTATGGTGGACACACCCAACCACGATCTCGACGATGACAAGGAGGATCCAGTCGAGGATAAGCCTCCTGGTACACAGTCCGAACAGCAGCGCCCCCGACGCCACTCTCAGTCACGTCACTCAAGGGAAAACCATATTAGCATCAGAGGTGATAGTATTCCGGACAACGAAGCCCCTGTTGAGACAGGATCCGAACAGGAGGACCAGGAAAGCGGGCAGGATAGCCCTGATGAACATGCCACATACGAAGACTCGGAGGATAGTAATTATCTTCCACTCTCCGAGGAAGAAGAGAGCCTCGACAACGAGGAATTCATCGTGCCTGAGGAACCTCTAGAACAGGAGCGCTTTAAATGCCGGCTCATAGCCACTGCAAAGAGCCTAAGGAGGAAGCAGCTGCAGCTTCAAGTGAGCCAAGATTTGCTCAACGATAGATGGACCGTGGTCCTGGCCGCCGAAGAATACAGCCTTAGCATCCCAGAAAAAAGCCACCACAACAGTAGGTGGCTCCCTCAATACAATGGCAAGGCTTTGGAGCCCACACCACCATCGAATAAGCCGGTAGGCCGACCACAGTTCGGTCCGGGCAAAGCAGCAGCCCCAGCAGAGCACCATACCAACCCATCCGGCCGTCCAAGCAAGAATAAAGAGGCTCGGGGGAACACTCGCGACACCCAACAAGACCCGGAGGGTAGAACCAGACACACAAAATCGACACACAGATCGCGGAGAAATGCTCCGGCCAGTAATAACGGTTATCTATTCTGACACAACAGACCCGAGCATGCTCGGTCCGAAAGCCGTAGGCGGAGTCCACCTGATGTGATTCACAGTGTGCCCCAACATAGAGGAGCCGCACACCCTCTTTGCTTCACCAACGAGGTAATGGAGCATGAATTCCCAGACGGGTTTAAACCCATCAACATCAAATCATACGATGGAACAACAGATCCCGCAGTATGGATTGAGGACTTCCTCCTCCATATCCACTTGGCTCGCGGAGACGACCTTCATGCCATCAAATACCTGCCTCTCAAGCTTAAGGGGCCAGCACGGTACTGGCTAAACAGTTTGCCAGAAAATTCTATTGGCAGCTGGGAAGATCTGGAAAACGCCTTTCGTGACAACTTCCAAGAAACATATGTCCGACCACCAGATGCCGATGACTTAAGTCATATTGTCCAACAACCCGGCGAGTCAGCCAGGGAACTCTGTACTAGGTTCTTAGTCAAAAAGAACCAAATTGTCGACTGTCCAGACGCGGAAGCCCTAGCGGCCTTCAAACATAGCGTCCAGGATGAATGGCTAGCACGTCACCTCGGCCAGGAAGGACCTAAATCCATGACAGCCCTTACCGCTCTAATGACTCGCTTTTGTGCGGGAGAAGACAACTGGCTCGCTCGCAAAAGCAACAACGCGAGTGACCCGGGCACTTCCGAAATCCGAGACGACAACGGCAAGCCACGACTAAACGAGCATAACAGTCGCAGCAATAACGAAAGATTGCGTGACATAGCGGTCAACGCCGGATTTTACAATCCGAAACCCGGTCAACGGAAGAAGCCATTTAAGGCCAAACAGGACGGACCATCCGCCCTTGACAGGATATTGGACCGACCTTGTCAGATTCACGGCCACCCTGATACGCCAGCTAATCATACCAACAGAAACTTTTGGGTCTTCAAGCAGGCAGGCAAGCTTAATGCCGAATACAAGGGGAGAAGGCCACCAAGCGATAAAGACGACGGCAAGGCTCGCCAGCCGAACACCAGGAGCCAGAAGCAGTTTCCCTCCGACGTTCGACCACTACTGGAGCGGAAATAGCAGTTCGGCTTCCGCCACCCACTCACTATGATGGCAGGATTTACACCACGCGTACATCACTGCGCGCTCAAGATACCATGGGCATCGGCGGAAGCACAATACGGACAACCCTGCAAGCATTCCCGTAAAGTTTTCTATCCATTCTTCTTTACTTTTCTTTATTATAAATAGGTGACCGACAGGACTTGATATACAACGGACTCTGTCGGAGTTCGGATCCGCATACTCACCTAAGGGGTTACTTCAGATAAGGACTCCCCTCCAAGAGGACGGGTGGCGCAGACATGCGACAGGAGGTCCAAAATAGTTTTTGTAGACCGCACTCTTTATTTTGAGCCTGTACTATGCCTTTTTTCCTCCGTTCCTGACCCTGAGCATGTCAAATGGCGGGGTTGTGGATTTTTCCTTTTTCATATATGAATTTATCATTGGCTTATTGCTCCACTCCCAGTAAACTTCATCCGAACTAATCTTCTATACTCTTTTTACAATGAGTACGGCCGCAACGGCGGTGTTACAAGACGCACCTCGGCATAACCGGCCAGGGGCTCGGTTTGGGAACAAATGAGTCGCCAATAAAAGCCCGAACAGCTCTATAGCATACTTCGGCATCGCAAGTTTGGCCTTATATGCATCAGCTCTGAATCATTGTCTTTGGTCAATAGTTGGGTTGCCCAGCTCCTGTGTTTGCTACCCTACGTTCCGCTCTATCGGCTAGGGTAGTAAAGGGAGAACTACTGCGATTGTGCCCTGGCTTTGACCGGATGAGCACCTCAGTAGAGAAAGACGAAAACTGACTGTCATGATGCGGCGAGAGCTGGTCAACCACTTGACGACTTATTCGAATCTTTAGCGATTCCCCGTGTCACACGAAGGGTCTTTTTTCAGATCAAAACATGTAAGGCACAATATTACGATACGCAGCATACATACTAGGGGCTATGTCGTAGCCCCACCATAAAACTCCTATGGCTAAGTGAAAGTGTTAACGCCCTATAGTCCGATTGCCTGGTTCGCCGCATTATCACCTCCTTTATGGACCAAGACGTTGGATAAAGAGTGATTCAATGCTTTTCTGAACACCTCCGTATTTCCTACGAGGGGGCTGAAGCCGACGATTGGAAAACATTCAAATTACATTAACATGGCCGCACAGGAGGAATACAAGCTTTCGAGAAAAAAATAGATTAACTATAAAGTTGTCTGTTACAACCCTTGTACACATCACTCGAATATTATGTCTTTTGAGCACTGACCCTCTATCAAGCGGGCGGCCTCTAGGACGTCTCCAAAATAATGCTCCGGTTCCGGACGGTCCTTGCCTTTGGGTGGACTCTTCGTCGCAATATTGATGGCCTTCATCTTCCCCCAAAACGTCTTGACTCGGGCGAAGGCCATCCGTGCACCTTCAATGCACGCCGACCGCTTCATAGTGTCGATACGCGGCACCGCGTCAGCAAGCCGCTGCACCAGGCTGAAGTAACTACTCGGAACAGGTTCAGTCGGCCACAAATGGACTACGATGTTCTTCATGGCAGCGTCGGATATCCTATGCAGCTCGGGCCACTGGGACATCTGTTCATTCAGCAACAGAGGGCGCTTCGACGCGCCGAATTGCGACCAGAAAAGCTTCTCCGTTGCATAGCCCTCTTGTGCCTGATAAAACTGCGCCACATCGGAAGAACTCTTCGGCAAGTCTAAAAAATTGTCCGGAGAACTCCATACTTGGTTAAGCTGAGCATAGTTCGGATCGCCGAACTTAGCCTGTAGCAAAAAGGGCTTGCCAGCCACAATATCCCCAGCTTGCCGGATTTCCTCACGGGTTGCTCTGGATTCAGACCGCGCCTCTCTCGCCTCTCGTAAGGCCTTGTCAAGTTCAACCGTTTTGGCTTCATTTTCCTTCTCAAGAAGTTTACAGCGGCCAGCTGCATTTTCTAACTCGCGCGCCATGGTGGACATGGCCTCCTTGTCCTGGCGCCGCGCGGCTTGTTCGGCCTTCAACTCGGCCGATGCCTTTTCGGCGGCCACATTACTAAACCGGGCCTGCTCCTTGGCCCGGGCTAGCTCCGCCCGAAGGGCTTCCACGGCGGCAGCACCATCTGCATTCATGCATATTCCATATAAAAATCTTTTCAGAGTCAGGCTTAAATTACAAGCACAATGGTGTAAGGAATGCCCACAAAACATACCTTACGAGTCGTCAAGACGCCTGTTGATCAATGCAATGTCATCCTCCGCAGTATCCAGCTTTCGCTGCAGTTCGGCCACTTCCGTACCACGGGTAGCCGTAGGAAGCGAGACAGTCTGCATTCCAAGTTAAACCAAGGTCAGTACCTGAGCGTGTCTTTTCGATCCTCCGATCGCTTCTTTTCGAAGGCAATCCGAGTCTCAGGGGCTACTGCATATACAACAGGTGCATTCGGCCAATAATATTCCATTGACAAAATTACATCACAAACCTCAAAACCCCTTAGAAGGCTCATGAAGGCCTCATTCAACCCGCTCTTCGCAGAGAGAACCTTTTCGACCACTGTAACCATTAAGGCATGGTGCTCCTCTGAAATGGACGCCTGTCGCAGCATGTCCGTCAGCGTCTCCGGCACTCCTGGGTCTTCGGACACCGTTGCCGGAGCACGACATTCCTTTAAAGGAATCCGCTTACCTGCCTTCAGAATCATCTCCGGTTGTAAGCCGGGCAGTTCGGGGCCGCCATTCTTGACCCCCGAACCCAGAGTGACAGAGGCACCACCTTCGGGTAACTCCTTCCTCGTTTCCTGTGCTACTTGCCGGTCGGGAGGGGCCCTTCGGGACGACACCTCAAGATTATCCGCCCTATTGGGCGAGGAGGCCGGAGAAGGCGTGTCACTCTCCATCATCTCTGGAAGAAGGTCCCCCGAGGAGGAGGACGATTGAGAAACACCAAGCGTTAACCTGCAAGGACGTGCACATGTCGGAGAACTACTTCAGTAATAAGAAAAGAATGAGGTATGGTAAAAGTACCCCGCTTCACTTACGGTCTGGCCGGAGGTTCTTCCTCATCATCAGGCTCTACATTGACATCACTTGCCCGGCTCAAGCCGACCGATGATGGCATTTTTCCTTTCTTGGAAAGTTTCCTCTCCTGCCCTCCAGAAGCAGCCCGCTTCTTGCCATGGCAGGCATCGCCTTTGGGCTCCCCGCTCTCACCCCCTCTGCAGACACCCGGTACGGTGTCGGAATTAACATCCACGTCAGCAGGGTGGATGCGGGATCTTCGGGAAGGGGCGCCGGACTCCAGATTAATACTGCTTTCTTTATCCAGTCCTGCGTAGGGACGGATTGCTCAGTATCTTGTCAAAAGATGTTGGAATAAAAGGTGTTGAATACTTACCGAAGTGTCCGGATGATTGCAGTCAAGGCCAACATCTTCGGTGGTGTCCGGCCATTTCTCTCGCTCCCCAAAATATAATTTCCACATTCCTTCGTGCATAGTGCCGAAGAAGTGCTGAAGATTCCGCCGCCCTTCTGGATTAAACTCTCACATACGGATAGGCCGCCGCTGACATGGCAGGATCTGGCGGACTAGCATTACTTGAACAATGTTCACAAGCTTGATGCCTCTCTCGATAAGGCTTCGGATGCGACTTTGCAGAGTCTGCACCTCATTAACGGATCCCCAGTTCAATCCCTTGTTGATCCATGAAGCGAGTTGAATTGGAGAGCCGGGTCGGAAAGCAGGAGTAGCCATCCACTTGGAGCCCCGCGGCTCGTTGACATAAAACCATCCCTGCTGCCATAGTTCGGAAGACTCGACGAAAGATCCTTCAAACCAAACCGCGCTAGCAAGCTTGCTTATAGCAATGCTGCCGCACTCTGCCTGCTCCTCCTCTGTCACCTGCGGTCTCACATGAAAAGTCTTGAGCCACAAACCAAAGTGCGGAGGAGTCCGAAGGAAGGCCTCACACGTGACGATGAATGCCGAGATGAGAAGAATGGCGTCCGGGGCCAGATCGTGAAAATCTAGCCCATAGTAGAACATGAGCCCTCGGACAAAGGGGCTAAGTGCGAACCCTAGCCCATGAAGGAAGTGGGACACAAATACTAACCTCTCGCCAGATTTGGGGGTGGGAATAATCTGCCCCTCGGCAGGAAGCCGATGAAGGATTTCTGGGGTCAGGTACCTCGCTGTGCAGAGCTTCGCAATATCCTCCTCCGTGACGGAAGAGGCCACCCACCGTACTGAACGGCTGGGCCCGGACATGATTGGGGCAGCTGGTGATTGGAACTCGAGGGCTAGAACTCGAGGAGGCTGGGATTGAGGAAGAAGCAAGTGCAGAAGAGAAAGACAAGTCCGGGTCCCTATATAAAGGCCCAGAATATCGAGCGTCCCCTCCAGGGTCTCGAAACTTACCTATCCTCTAAGAGTTGTACCCAGGGGATGGTTGGGTTACCCATACCAACATTATTGAAAATCCCGTGAATAAGGGGACATGATCTCTGCTTTGACAAGGCGTGCCAATAAAACCGCTTCCTGAGAGGTGGGGCGATAGGATAGCCAACGGTTGGAAATAATAACCGTGCAGGCGTGATGCAATGTCGTAACAGTTGTCGACCGATTGGACTCGTGGAGTATTGTATTTTCTGCAATTATGTACACAGGTCCGGATACAATCATCACATCCGAAGACTATATTGGAGTTCGGAAGAAGGGGAACCCGCCTTGCAATGCCGAAGACAATCTGCGCGCCTGACTCCTCGTCATTGAAGCCAGGTTCAGGGGCTACTGAGGGAGTCCTGGACTAAGGGGTCCTCGGGCATCCGGCCAGTTATCCATGGGCCGGACTGATGGGCTGTGAAGACACAAAGACCGAAGACTATACCCGTGTCCGGATTGGACTCTCCTTGGCGTGGAAGGCAAGCTAGGCAACCGACTACGAAGATTCCCTCCTATGTAACTGACTCCATGTAACCCTAGATCCCTCCGGTGTCTATATAAACCGGAGGGCATAGTCCGGATACGACAGATTCATTACCATATACTCATAGGCTAGACTTCTAGGGTTTAGCCATTACGATCTCGTGGTAGATCAACTCTTGTAACACTCGTATTCATCAAGATCAATCAAGCAGGAAGTAGGGTATTACCTCCATAGAGAGGGCCCGAACCTGGGTAAACATCGTCTCCCCCGTCTCCTGTTACCATCGATCCTAGACGCACAGTTCGGGACCCCCTACCCGAGATCCGCCGGTTTTGACACCGACAGTAACACCTTCACCGGTCTTGGGAATGCCGTTCTTGACGACATACCAGAGGTCGACATCAATGGCTTCAAGATGCATGTGCATCTTATTCTTCCAGTAGGGATATTCAGTGCCATCGAAGATAGAGCACGCAGCGGAGACTTTGATTATCCCTGCAGTCGACATAGCTAAAACTCCAGGTGATTAAACCGAATCACACAGAACAAGGGAGTACCAGGCTCTGATACCAATTGAAAGTGCCAGTTATCGACTAGAGGGGGGTGAATAGGCGATTTTTATGAAAGTCTTCAAAACATGAGAGTTTCGAAGACAAACAATAGAAATGAACATATTGACATGCAGCGGAAGGTAGACTACACTAGGCAAGCCATTGTCAAGTATTCAATGAAGTAAAAGCACGAAGACTAATAGCAGCTAGGTAGTAAAGATCAGGATGGAAGATAGTATGAAGCCAAACAACAATAGTAGTCACACAGTGAAGTCAAACAGGTAACGCAAGCAGGCAATGACTTCACGAAGACAAACTGTAAGTAAAGAGATGGAGAAGATAGAACTAGTCGCTTGGTGAGGACAAGGATTTGTTGGACCAGTTCCAGTTGCTGTGACAACTGTACGTCTGGTTAGGGAGGCTGAGATTTAACTCAGAAGACCGCGTCTTCACCTTATTCCCCTTATTCGTTCACCGGCAATCCACAATGACTCTTGGATGCTCAGAACGTGACGCCTAACCGGCTGGAGGATTCACAGTCCTCAAGTGTAACAAGTCTTCAGGTCACGCGGACAGAAAGACTTCAGTGATGCCTAACACTCTTTGGCTCTGGGTGTTTTGGGCTTTGTCCTCGCAAGGATTTCTCTCTCTCAAAAGCTTCGGAGGTGGGTTGCTCTCAAACGACAAAAGCCGTGCACTAACTCTGAGCAGCCACCAATTTATGGTGTAGGGGGTGGGCTATTTATAGCCACTAGGCAACCCGACCTAATTTCTCTGAAATGACCCTGGGTCACTAAGGAACTGACACATGTTCCAATGGTCAGATTTCAAACACACGCGGCAGCTTGACTTGGGCTACAAGTAAAGCTGACTCATCCGCCTCTGGATAAGATTTGCTCTTATTGTCTTTGCTCGAAGACATAGGATTTGGTTGAGCATCACTTCAGTCACTCTGACGTTGTTCACTTGGACCCCACTTAACAGTACGGTGGTTCCTATGACTCAACAAAGAAGAAAATGAAACTACGAAACAACTATGTCTTCGCGCCCCAAAGTCTTCATGCGATGTCTTCTCATGTCATAGTCTTCAATGTGAATGTCTTCACATACCACCATTGTCTTCAATGTCTTCACACATTTTTAGGGGTCATCTCCGGTAGGTAAACCGAATCAATGTGGGACTACTACCTGTGTTATCTTGCAATTCTCACAAACACATTAGTCCCTCAACCAGGTTTGTCATCAATACTCCAAAACCAACTAGGGGTGGCACTAGATGCACTTACAATCTCCCCCTTTTTGGTGATTGATGACAAACTGGTTGAAGTTTTCAACGGGGATAAAATTATGTGAAATTGTAAAGGATTAAGATATTGTCTTCATAAGTAGCAAAAGGCTCCCCCTGAAGATGTGCATATAAGTATTTTGCTTTTGGAATGCAAATGCAAATGGCAGGTTGTACTTGTGGAGATCCTCTTCAACTTATGAAGACAATTCATCATGCATAAAAGATATAACGAAGATAATGATATGCATAATGAAAAATGGACGTCTGCAATATGACTTCGTGTGAGATTTATCATCACACATGCGGAATTTATCATCGCACCACAGAATAGCAGAAAAAGTAGCAGACGGCCATCAAGTTTAAGTGTTACAACTCAAAGAACCAAATGTATGAAAAGCGAGAGTTGTAAACACTTGGCAAAAGTATAGCATCCACCCATATGGACCCGCTTGAAGACTATCAACTCATATGCTTCTCCCCCTTTTGTCAGTAAGGACCAAAAAGGTTGAAGACATAGAGCCTCTACTCGTTGCCATGAGTAGGTGAAGCAGCAGGGTCGTCGTTGAGGTTTGGTGGTGCAGAAGAACTTGGTGCAGTGTCGATACGCGCCGAAGTTGGAGGTGGTGAAGTAGCATCATCTTGGTCATCAATGACTCTGGCATTAACAGTTGCAGCTGAGGAGGAATAGTCAGAGTCTTCAAGTGAGGGAGTCCGGCGCAAGACAACATTCCTTGGAGGAGTGGAGTCAAACTTGAATCTCTCTGTGAAGCCATCGTCTTGAAGATCAGCTTCAGCACTGAGCAATGTCAAACTCTTCCATGACCTCCTACAGGTTTCATGAGTGACATGCATTCTTGGTGGCAAGATTGCAAATGCGGTTGACATCCACCAAGAGGCTTTGCATCTGTCGCTTCAGCCAGTCATGATGCTTATCCGGTTTTTGATGCGAGGTGACGAGAAGCTCTCGGTCATTGAGAACACGAGATCGCTTCCGAGGCCTTTGAGCAATAGTACTTTCAGTGGCTTCAGTATGGGCACGGTGAGGTGCACGTGTATTGCCAACTAAAGGATAAACACGAGTGACGGCCTGAACTCCTTCGATGGGCTGTGTGAAGCTTTGGTGATCAACATTGTGAAGATAAACAGGCTCCTTGGTAGGTTTTGGGTAAATGGCTTGAACAGACATATCAACCTCTGGCAAGAATATCAGATGGTTGCGTGCAGAGGGCTGATAGTTGACAGCTGAATGAAACTTGATAAGGCGCATAACCCATGGAGCATAGAACTTCAGACCAAAGATATCAGAGACAGATGCAGCCAATTTCCTGATGAAGAAGTCTTGAGCATTGAAGCTGATGCCATTGAAGATATAGAAAACCAATGTCTTCATTGCTCCTTCAAGCTTCGCTGCAGGAGAATGTCCCTTGATAGGCCAAAGAGTTTGCCTGATAATATGATAAATAGTGCGGGGCAGATACTCTAGGTCATCAACAAAGTATTCGAGAGAAGGTATTAGAGTCGCCTACCGTTGACGGATGACCCGAGGCGTTTGTTTAACACTCCTGGGCGAGTCCAAGCACTCCAGATGCACGGGTGAATCCTCAGTTAAACCCGGATATGCCAGAGAATCGGGCGATGGCTCAACCTCGCCAGCCTGAGCCGGCACAGAGGGAGGAGCGGGCACCTAACCCGCCCCCAATCGGACACCGCCTCCATGTGGTCCTGACACCACCCGGGCATTTTTCTAACCCGGTGGATAACATGTTAGCGGCAGCAACCCGGCTGGCGGCAATTCCTATTACTGGCGAGTCGCCCGTCGCGGTCAAAATCGGGAACGCAATCGAGCTCTAACAGACAGCATTGCCCAACAAGTGGCTTATTCATACATCCGCGATCGGGTGCACTCAACTCCTCCCCCAAGCCGTAGTTATAGCCGGCGCATTGAGTCGCCCGCAGTCTCCAGCAGTGAACGGTGACGTAACCCGCCCCGTGATGATAACCCGCCCCTTAACCCAAGGGTTGATGCCCAGGCGATCGTGGATGAAGCCAAAGTCCGCCGTGAGGCAGCAGTAGTGGCTCAACAGGGGGCTTATCAGCAGCCTCCGGTGACCCCTTCGGCCTCAGTAGGAGCCGGGACAACTTCCAGGACGGTTGGAGTGCCGTGTTTAGTACCGGCTTTGCGTAATGAACGTCTGCCTAAAGATTTTAAGGGTCCTTGCAAGGTGCCCAATTATACAGCTGATCTATCTCCTGAGGGTTGGATTGAGAGTTATGAGTTAGCCATGGAGATGTTGGATGTTAATGATGCTGTCTGTGCCAAATACTTTACTATGATGTTGGAAGGGCTAGCTCGTACATGGTTAAAAAGTTTACCTCCTAATTCTATCAGTTCATGGGCAGAGTGATGGTGATTTTTTTGGGAGGAAGAAGAAGTGTGTTTCATCAAAAACTTTCAAGGGGCATGCAAGCTACCTCTGACGAATGTTAATCTGGATCATTGCATGCAACATGAGGATGAGTCAGCCCACCATTGGGTCCGGCGGGTCTCCGCTATTATTTACTCGTCTGATAGTATTGCGGCGGGTCAGGCGGTTCTGATCTTAGAGAAGAACTGTCACTTTGTCCCAGTTAAGTAGAAGCTCAGGCGGCTTAAGCGTTATTGCAATGACATGGGCGAACTCATGGCGGCTCTCATTAAATATGTAGACTCAGATAACGCAAACGACCCTGTATTCGATGATGAGAAATCCAACAAGGTAAGAAGAATGGCAATGGTAAGGGTCAGCAGCAGAATATAGCAGGGCATAACGGCAACAACCAGGGTAACGGTGGTAAGCGAAGAAACCCAGATGGCGGGTTAGATCTAGTGGCTAACACCAACACCGGGTACAAAAACTAGTGCCGCCATGGTAATGGTAAGCCGCCTTTTGGCGGAGCAAATCCTTTTAACCTTGAGGCGATGCTTAATGAACCTTGCCTAAAACATAGTTTTCCTAACAAGCCGTCCACTCACGCATGGAAGGATTGTTATGTTATGTGGGAGTTCAGGAATTACAACCTTAACCAACATCATGGTAGCGGTAATGGACCGCTTGGCATGTCAGGATCCGGTTCTCAAGGATCCGGCTTTGGTGGCGGCGGCTCAAATTTTGGCTATCAGAGTCAAGGCGGTCATAATCAACAGTCTGGCCAGGGCAACCAGCAGCAAAATAATCAGTCAGGATATTAGAGTAATGCAAAATAGCTTAATGGAGGTCAATACCACGTTTTCACTACAAGTCTTTGCAAACGAGACCGGAAGGGTCACGTAGTAGAGCCGGCTGTTCCATAATATTTGAGATGGTCTGAGCATACAATATCGTGGAGCAGAGCGGATCACCCGCCACGGGTTGATAACTTGGGTCACTTAGCCCTTATGGTGGCCTCTTAGGTAGGTGGCTATAAGTTCACTAAAGTACTAATGGTCGGTGGTAGCAGCATCAACATCCTAAATTATGATACTTTTCTCCGGATGAATTTAACTGACAAGGATCTCAAGCCATCATCCACAGTATTCCATGGCGTGGTGCCCGACAAGTCGGCTTACCCTGTTGGAAAGATTTCACTGTAAGTGGCTTTTGGTGATGAATACAATTATAGAGCAGAGACGTTGTGGTTTGAGGTGGTCAAAATCAAGAGTCCATATCATGCTTTATTTGGACGACCGACTTATGCTCGGTTTATGGCTCGCCCTTGTTATATTTACTTGCAACTTAAGATGCCAGGGCCAAAAGGGACAATCACAGTTCATGGAAATCACAAACTTGCCCTGGAGTGCGAGGAAGGAGATGCTTCTTATGCAGAGTCGGCTTGTGCCACTGAGGAGCTCCAGTTTTACAAGGACAATATTGACCCGGCTGATATGACCCCTCTGAAAAAGCCTAGTACTGAGAATGACCCTCTGTTGAAATTTAAGTCGGCTGATGATAGCAAGCAAGTGGATTTTGTCCCTGGTGACTCATCTCAGCAGTTCACTGTGGGGGCTAACATGGATCCCAAATAGTCGAGTTAATCCGTGAGAATCGGGATATCTTTGCATGGAAACCTTCTGACATGCCGGGTGTACCGAGAGAATTTGCTGAGCGCCACCTTAATGTGGATCCCAAAGTTAAGCCGATCAAACAGTTCCTCCATCGTTTCAATGAAGAACGATGTAAGGCTATTGGAGAAGATGTAGCCCGACTATTAGCTGTCGGGTTTATCGTGGAAGTTTTTCACCCTGAGTGGTTGGCTAACCCTGTGCTTGTACTTAAGAAAAACGGAACATGGCATATGTGTATTGATTGCACAGATCTCAACAAGGCCTGTCCAGATGATCCATTTGCTCTCCCCGCATCCACTACTAGGAAAAGGCCTACTAATGGCGCACCTAATTTGGCCATTAATGGCGCATTAGTGGTGCGCCATTAGTAGCACGCCATTAGTATATTTTACTAATGGCGCACCACTGGTGCGCCATTAGTATCTGGTATACTAATGGCGCACCCCAGATGCGCCATTAGTATATACAACAGTGCGCCATTAGTATGCCTCCCAGGGGGCCATCTATACCCAGGTGCTTTGGCATACTAATGGCGCACAACAAAGGGATGCGCCATTAGTAACTTCGGCATACTAATGGCGCACTGTTTAGTGATGCGCCATTAGTATCCTCTGGCATACTAATGGCGCACTATGATGTGATGCGCCATTAGTATGAATATTAGTTTTTTTTTGTTTTTTTATTTTCTGTTTTTTGCACAGGTTACAAAATGTATAATTGGACAAAATATAGACAGAACACATCAACAACAGATTCATCGAATACAATAGAAGATTAGTCTTTGAATACAATTCATCATTTTAGTCTCCGAATACAATTCATCATATTAGTCTCCGAAATCAAAAGACCAAACAAAGATAGAACATTACAAGTCTCGAGACCGCGAGTAGCGAGTTTGTCGAAATTAATACTAATCCTAACAAGTCCTACTAATCATCATCATACAACTTCTACTCGTTATTAATAACAAGTCATACGATCATCATCCTGATAGTCATCGAACCAACCCTACTTAATTGTTCTTAGCACATGATCATCAGTATTAGGCAGGACCTAAAATACCCTATTTAAGGTAAAATAGCATAAAACAATATAGACCCTGACTCTCCATTATGGAGAATGGAGATCATCCTATCTCCAATTCTTGCGCGGCGCTTCCTTTTGCTTCCAAGAACCTCCTTACGACTGTCCATACATTTTTTCCATTCTCTGATTAGCATGTCTCCACTTCTTCTAGAAATCCGGTATGGACAGTTGAGATTTGTAGGATGACCTGGATATAAGTTCAAAACTTGAAGGCTGCCATTCTGATACATCAAATGAGGCACACAATCCTCTGGGATTCTCTGTTGAAAAACATAGTAATAACTTCACAGTTAGCAATGATGTACTAGTTTTAGAAGTATGCAAAAGATGCACGGATGTCGTAATAGTAAGAAATCTTACCAGGGTATCTCCATGGTAGTTACCGTAGTTCAACACGTGCACTAGTGGCACGTATTGACCATAATGTTGAGGAGTTTGATTGTAGATATTGTAATTCTCAAGATCAGTACAAAATCCGACCAGATGATTTTTCTCCTGATAAGTTAACTCGGAGCCATCGGTGTAGTGGGTTTTGTCTACCATTTTCCGCACATTTTTTGAACAATCAAAATAAGCTGTCAATGGAAATAAGTTGTCAACTATTTTGAAATAAACAATATAGATTAGTTAATAATTAACTATGTTTGAGAAACTCACATAGCGGTAGAACTGGAGGCGTATCAACAAGGACCCAAATGTCCATATTGTCTTGGTCGATGCCAGGATCACCAAGATCCATGGTGACAAGCATACCCTCATCAAAACCATACATCTTGCAAAATGCTTCCCAATTTTTGCAACCAAAATGGGTTACACTCTCAGCATTATACAGATTTACTTCAAAATCCACATCATGATGTGTCCTTAGGTGAATTTTCTTCGTTTCAAAATTTTCATGATCTTCAAAATCCATCCTCTCCAAGACATAGCGTCTTGCATGGCATGGGATAAACTATACTCGAATTGTAAAAGATGAAATTACACGTTGGAATAGTTGAAGTCATGCTTAATTATGAAAAAAACACTTGTCGTCGTTGCGTACCGTTTCAACTTCAAAGGTCTCCTCGAGCTTAATGCTGAAGCGCCGATCATCGTCTAGGTGAGGCCTGTCGCACAGACCTCGACCGTCGTGGCACCAGTCGCACTCCCCCGAGAGACTTTCGTCGTCCGATGACGACATTTCCTATGTTCATAATTCAAAACTACATCATCTCTGTTGGGTCCAATAAGATAATCCACAGTGTGGTGAAAACACGCCCATCCAAATAGAATATGTGGTATGGGCTTTTTTAGTAGGTCATCCTACCAGATTAGGGTTTATCGATGACGAGCAACTGACATTAGTAATAACTATGAGTAGATATCACACTTCTATATGAATAACACAAGAGGCAGTTGATCCTACTTAATTAAGTACTAAGATACCCCGGCCCATGCATTAGTCGGAAGTGCCCCATATGTCCTATTTTTAGCAAAGTCATGCTAAAATTCACGGAAAATTTCAGCATGACCTTTGCTGAAACTAGGACATATGGAGTACCCGAATTTGCCGGAACGGAAGTTAATCGACATTCCGGCAAACTCAAGGGCCTCTCGGGTGGACAAGGCAAAAAAGGCCTCCATTACAACATGGAAAATACATTGGCATGTCAAGAATTGATACATCTTCTTGACCATCTACTACAATTGATACATCCTATCAAGAATGGTACACATCACCATATATTGCAAAGATGTACTGGTCAGCAGCAATTTTAACAAGATGTACTGGACAACAGCAAATTGAGCAAAAAAATGTACTGGACAGCAGTATATACAGGGGGAGAGGAAGAGGGGTTGGTACCTTGGGAGAGGAGGGTGTGCTTGGCTCTGCCGCCGTGCCTGAGTAGCAAGCACCTACGCCCCTGCCTTGTTCCACTTGTATCCTGCAAATCGAGAGAGGATGAGATGAATCAGATCAGTTGCTCATGCTTTTTACAAATTGTAGCTACTGTTTTTTATACCTAAACAAAATTGCCCTAGCTATATTTGCTACTGTTTTTATACCTAATTTTTTGCTACTGTTTTTTTAATTTGCTACTGCTTTTTTTATTTGCTACTGTTTTTATACCTAAACAAAATTTCCCTAGCTATATTTGCTACTCTTTTTTTATTTGCTACTGTTTTTATACCTAATTTTTTTGCCACTGTTGTTTGGACTACTCCGTCAGCTCCTGTGACTGCCAGAATAAGTGCCGTAACATTTTTGAAGCTAACCTGACTACCCTGGCTGTGTTGTTTTGTTCCATAGTTGCTTTTTCTGTGTAGATTACTACTGGAGTAGTATTGTAACTAAACGTGTTACCGTCTGAGTATTCCACGGATGTTATTTGGGTACTTCTGACTAGATTATAGATTTTTTAGAAACATCTCTATTGCTCTGCTCTTTCTAGAACTTCAACTTTGACGTAACTGAATTATAGCTGTAGCTATGTAACTAAATCTGTTATTTTAGAACACCATTGGTGTTAATTGGGTACTGTCTCCTCGAAAGTGCAGTCGACTTTAGATTTCGGTTGTATTGATTTTCTGAACAATTGGAGAAATGATTCATAGTAATGTTCACTTGCTACATGCATGTTGTGTTATAGACTTATAGTGAGAAGGTGGTAGTCCTATACTCTGCTCAAGTTCTTCTTTCTGGTGCTTGTTTGTCTGACTGACTCCTGCAGCCCTGTTGCACCAGTTTGATGTATCGGTAAAGCAAGTTCAGACTATCTCTGGCCGATGGTAGCCACTTTGCATCTTTTGATGTTTAGGCAGCTTTCTTGCCGGTTGTTGAAAAAATATTTAGGTGGAACAGTTTGGAGCACATACAATTTTGGAGTTTCAGTTTCGTCAGACTATATATGAATTTAGTTCAACAAGTGTGTCAGTCCATCACAAAACATCACCAGAAGAATATATACCTTGACGCTGCCACTAGTAATTCGATTTAATTTAATACATGGGATGTAGCCTTTCTCCTATGTTTTTCAGCTATGGAGAATAACAATTCTTCAAGCTCAGGAATTGAATTCTATGATAGCAAATTATATGATAATTTTCTGAACAATTGTATTGATTTTCTGAACAATTGTATTGATTTCGGTTGTATCAAGGGGCAGATCATGCTCATCCTCTTCCTGGTGGTCTTATTCATCATACTCTTCGTTCTAGTGTTCTTGACATAGCAACATACTACTAGTATAGCATATAGTGTAAGTTGTGTTCCCAATTAAGCATTCAAATAGGAAGGAGGAGGCCGGAGGGGGAGGGAGAGGTGGGGCAGTACCTGAGGAGGCGGAGGAGGCCGGAGGGGACAAGGAGGAGGTCGGAGCGGCGCGGCGGTGGCGCGGACGAGGAGGAGGGCGAGGACGAGGAAGATGGGGCGGCGGCGTCGGGAGAGGAGAGGGGAAGGGGATCGAGGGCGACGTCGAGGGGCGAGGAGGAGGTCGGGGCAGCGGCGTCGGGAGAGGAGAGGGGAAGGGGCAGCGGCGTCGGGGCGTCGGGGCGGAGACGAGGACGACGGGGCGGCGTCGAGGCGGCGGGGCAGCGGCATCGGGAGAGGAGAGGGGAAGGGGATCGAGGGCGAGGGCGAGGGAGAGAGAGGGGATAGGTTTGGGCCGGGGATAGGCGAGGGCGAGGGCACAATACTAATGGCGCACCACCCCTCGGTGCGCCATAAGTACATCCATACTAATGGCGCACCTCACCCTGGTGCGCCATTAGTATTTTTTTTTGATTTCTGCTCGAGCCAACAGGTTATCTTCCACCTGACCTGATTCACACCAAGTTCCCTCTACTAGCTCGACTGGTCAGCAGCCAGTTCTCACACCAGGAGGTCCTGGGTTCGATTCCCAGGCTCCACAAATTTTTTTTATGCATTTAAAATGCTGTTTGATATTTATTTGTGTTTAAATATGTTCAAATTTGTTTAAATCATCACAGTAATATTTTTTTATAAGACAGTAATAATTATTTAAAAAATATCATCAAACAGTAATGCCGGTGGAGCGGGGGAGGGTGCGCGGGGTGCGGGGGGCCGGTGGACCGGGGGGTGCTCGGCGGCGAGGGGGACCGGATCTGGCGAGGTGGGATAGCGATCGAGATGGAGGGGGATCGAGATCGAGTGTCCATGAAATTTAAAAATATTCATGATAGTTCAAAAAGTGCCCATGAAATACAATCGAGAAATGAAGGCTACGATTTAAATACAATCGATCTTAGCTAGCTATCTGTTCACAATCTTCTTGCCCTTCTTTTTCGCAAATGGAGTTCTTCTGTGGAACGGACGTCCTTTAGGTAGGGTGGTCCTGCTTCTTCTTGTGGTGTATGCTGCTACTTCATCATCGTCGTCATGTTCGATTCTCGGGTCGCCGTACTTGTCGAAGTCTTGCTGATTGGCTACTCCATCCATTCTGATGATCTTCCTTTTGCCTCTCCTCACGACAACACGACTGGGCTTTGACGGGTCGGTAATGAAGAAGCATTGGTCCACTTGGGAAGCCAGTACCCATGGCTCATTTTTCGCGGTGACGTTTGCGCCTGCGGTCTTGGATTTGGCTTCGGGTATAACCATGGTGGTGAAATACCGGTCTTCTTTTAGGACGCTCTTGGCCCATCTGACACGGAACATCGGGACCTTCTCTCCAGCGTAGCTCAGCTCCCAGATCTCCTCGATCCTTCCGTTGTATCTGTCCTTGTCGTTACCGGTGTAGGATTCCATCGTTACCCCGGAGTTCTGATAACCATCGCTCTTCATGTCCTTGGCCTCGGTGTAGAATGTGTAGCCGTTGATATCGTACGCCTCATAGGTCATCAGGTTGTGCTCGGCGCCCTGTGACAAGGCGAATATGAGTTGTTCTTCCGCGGAAGAATCCTCATGTAAAGGGTACGACAGAAGCTTCTCATGTCATTCCCTGGTTGTTTCGGTCCTTCGATTAGCATACTCATGTGAATGTACTTCCTCTTCATGCACAACCAGGGGGGAAGGTTGTACATCCACACAAACACAGGCCAGGTGCTATGTGTGCTTCTCTGGCTACCAAACGGATTGACTCCATCGGTGCTCGCGCCCAGCACAATGTTCCTTGGATCGTTCCCAAATTCTAGGTCTTCGAAGTTCAACGCTTGCCACTGGCTCGCATCCTTAGGGTGACTCAGCATCTTGTCTTCTTTATCTATCTCCGGATCATTTGCGTCATCTTCTCGCTTCTTCTCCTCCCTATCCGCGTGCCAACGCAGGAGCTTTGCTACCTTAGGGTCCGCGAAATACCGCTGCAGACGAGGAGTGATCGGAAAGTACCACACCACTTTTCGAGGAGCTTTCTTCCTCTTCTTGTATCGAGTGACGCCGCACACCGGACATATGGTAGACTCCGCGTGCTCGTCCCGATAAATGATGCAATTGTTCATGCACACATGGTATTTCACGTGCGGTAAATCCAGAGGACACACGATTTTCTTCGCCTCCTCCAAACTGGTCGGGCACTTGTTCCCCTTGGGAAGACGTTCGTGCCAGAATGACATGTTCTCGTCGAAGCATGCGTCGGTCATTTTGTGTTTTACCTTCATCTCCAGAGCCATGAGCGTTACTTTCAGGCGGGTATCCTCGGGCCTGCATCCTTCATACAATGGAGTAACCGCGTCTAACTCAAGTTGATCCATCTTGGCTTTCTCTCGGGCGGCAGCTCTTGCGTTATCCGTCTGCTTGAGAAGCAGCTCTTGAATATGAGGGTCCTGCACCCAGCCCATCAATGGTCCAGCGTCGTCTGCTCCGCCAGCATCATCATCTTCATGATCATGCCTGTCGTCTGCTCCGGCATCTTCCTCATCATCATGTCCTGCATCTTCTACATGATGACTGTGTACAGCATCACCGTCGTGATCATCTCCTGGGGATTCTTCGTCTTCTCGCCCGCCCGAGCCGCGGTGGTTGTCTTGCTGCCCTTCCTTATTTCTTGCCCGGCCCCCATGGACGACTTCGTAGTCATCTTCATCACCTTGCCACCGATAGCCATCCATGAATTGAATGAATCTATGGTGGAAATGAGGTGAAAAAGAGGAGGCACCCGAGACAAGGCGGAGGTGGAGAGAATGAAGTGGGGAGAAAGTGAGTGTGGGTAGGAGAGGCTGTCCAAAATATCTTGTTGCTGCCCACTTACTAATGTCCCAGGGTGCGCCATTAGTATGTTTGGATAGGCGCACTAGTTAAATTTTTTTTGATACTAATGGCGCACCCTGGGCCTGGTGCGCCATTACTAGTTACAACTAGTAATGGCGCACTGTGTCTGGATGCGCCATTAGTATGTTTGGACAGGCGCACTAGTTTAAAAAAAAATTGATACTAATGGCGCACCCTGGGACAGGTGCGCCATTACTAGTTACAACTAGTAATGGCGCACTGTGTCTGGATGCGCCATTAGTATGTTTGGACAGGCGCACTAGTTAAAATTTTTTTTGATACTAATGGCGCACCCTGGGCAAGGTGCGCCATTACTAGTTACAACTAGTAATGGCGCACTGTGTCCGGATGCGCCATTAGTATGTTTGGACAGGCGCACTAGTTAAATTTTTTTATACTAATGGCGCACCCTGCGCCTGGTGCGCCATTAGTAGTTTCAACTCTAATGGCGTATCAGAAGGTGGTGCGCCATTAGTATATACTAATGGCGCACCGCTTGTCTGGTGCGCCATTAGTGTCAATCCCATCTATAGCCCTTTTTCTAGTAGTGATCGACCTGATCATTGATGCAACGGCGGGTTGTGAGATTTTATGCTTCCTCGATGCTTATTCTAGTTATCATCAGATCAAGATGGCAGTTAAAGACCAAGAGAAAACGTCCTTCATCACACCTTTTGGGGCTTTCTGCTATGTGTCTATGCCTTTTGGGCTCAAGAGTGCTCAAGCGACTTATCAGCGCTGTGTCCAGAATTGTTTTCATGGTCAGATTGGGTGCAACGTTCATGCTTATGTGGATGATATTGTAGTCAAGTCAAGCAAGAAGGAGACTGTACTTGCTGATTTGAAGAAAACTTTTGACAATCTCCGGGTCTACAAGATGATGCTTAACCCGACCAAGTGTATCTTTGGTGTGCCTACAGGTAAACTGCTGGGGTTTCTGGTCTCAGAACGGGGCATTGAGGCTAACCCGGAGAATATAAAGGCCATCACTTCACTTTCTAAGTCGGCATGTGTCAATGACGTCTAGTGTTGGCAGGTCGCATTGCGGCCTTAAGCCTGTTCATAAGTCGCCTGGGAGAGAAGGAGATTCCTTTATATCAGATAATGAAGAAGACGGATCACTTTGTTTGGAGTGATTCCACTAATGAGGGGTTTGAGGCACTCAAAAAGCACCTGGCTGAGCCGCCCATCTTGGCTGCTCCTATAGACAAAGAGCCTTTGCTCCTGTACGTGGCGGCTAATAATAAGGCAGTCAGTGTAGCAGTTGTTGTGGAGCGCAATGAGGTAGGGAAAGAGTACCCAGTCCAGCGGCCGGCTTACTATGTCAGTGAGGTCTCGACTAAATCCAAGCAAAGATATCCACATTGGCAGAAGCTGGTGTTTGGGGTGTTCATGGCGAGTCGCAAGTTGAAGCATTATTTCCTTGGGCATCCTATTACAGTGGTCAGCTCTGCTCCTTTGGGGGATATTATTCAAAATAGAGAAGCCACTGGCCGGGTTGCTAAGTGGGCAATCGAGCTTGGACCTCATAATCTGAAGTATGTGCCAAGAACAGCTATCAAGTCTCACCCTTTGGTGGACTTCATAAATGACTGGATATAATTGCAAACACCTGAGGAGAAGCCTGATAAAACATATTGGATAATCCACTTTGATGGGTCCAGGCAATTAGAAGGCTCGGGGCTGGAGTTATTTTGACTTCCCCATGAGGTGATAAATTTTGTTATGTTTTAAGACTCGTGTTTCCTTGTACTAACAATGCAGCTGAGTACGAAGGTTTGCTCCATGGGCTTCGTATGGCCAAGGTGATGAATTTAAGTCGAGTCAGATGTCTGGGCGACTCAGACCTTGTGGCTCAGCAAGTTTCAGGCAAGTGGGACTCTAAATACCCACTCATGGCGGCTTATTTTTAGGCGGTTTATAATATTGCTGGTCATTTTAAGGGTTATCAGGTGGATCACATTGATCGACCGGAAAACGAGGCGGCTGATGCACTGTCCCGGCTTGGGTCTCAACGTAAGTCGGTGCCCCCTAATGTATTCCTCGATGTCTTACACAATCCTTCGGTTAAGTTAGCATCTGAGGAAGATCTGGCTATACCTGACCCGGAAGGACAATTGGTGGCGGCTCTTCATGCTATTCCTGACTGGACCCTGCCTTATCTGTCTTATCTCACTCGTGGCAAGTTACCCGAGGATGAAAATTTGACGCGGTAGATCACACGACATTCTAAGTCTATGACTAAGAATGCACCAATGGCTCTCTCCCACCCCACCCCGGCGATCTCCACCACCTCCGGCGATCTCCACCACTAGCCACCAAATTTTAGTTCCTCTCCAATAGATCTCTTCGGCGTCTCCTGATCTACACACCCATACCCATCTCATATGGGTTGTGATGGATCTACCCTTGGCTTGGACTTCTCCAAGGGTTTGGCTTTTGCAGATAAGGTTTTCCAATCAACTAGTTTCTCAGTTCACCCCATGGATGACTTGGGCTTGTTTACCATGGTGGTTTCCTTTGGTCGTCATGATTTTCGTCTCAATGAGGATTCAGTGGCGGCGGCACTTGAGGCTGCCATTGGTGGTTCGGCCATTGAGCTCCTGGTTTTCTCTATCAAAGATAAGGTATTTGGATTTCAAGTCTCCTGCAAAGGAGTAGCAATGATATTCTTAGTCTCGGATCTTTTTCATGTGATCATTTTAAATGTTACTTCCATCTTTGGGGTAACGGTGGCCCAAATTGGGGTCGTGAGTAGATACGTCTCCAACGTATCAATTTCTGATTATTCCAAGTTGTTATATTATCAATCTTGGATGTTTTATAATCATTTTATAGTCATTTTATATCATTTTTGGTACTAACCAATCGACATAGAGCCAAGTGCCAGTTGTTGTTTCTGCATGTTTTTTTACATCGCAGGAAATCAATACCAAACGGAGTCCAAATGCAACAAAACTTCACGGAGATTTTTTTTGGAACAGAAGACACCTAATGGGCCCTGGCTGCGCCTGGGGGGTGCTCTGAGGAGAGCACAACCCACCTCGGGTGCCCCCCGGACTGCCTCTTTGCTCTATAAATACCCCAATATTCCCAAAACCCTAGGGGAGTCGACGAAATATTGATCCAGCCGCCGCAAAGTCTAGAACCACCAGATCCAATCTAGACACCATCTCGAATGGGGTTCACCACCTCCATTGGTGCCTCTCCGATGATGCGTGAGTAGTTCTTTGTAGACCTTCGGGTCCGTAGTTAGTAGCTAGATGGCTTCCTCTCTCTCGCTAAATTCTCAATACAATGGTCTCTTGGAGATCCATATGATGTAACTCTTTTTGCGGTGTGTTTGTTGGGATCTGATGAACTTTGAGTTTATGATCAGTTATATCTTTTTATATCCATGAAAGTATTTGGGTTTCTTTGATCTCTTTTATGCATGATCTCTTATAGCCTCGTATTTCTTCTATGATATTTGGGTTTTGTTTGGCCAACTTGATCTATTTATCTTGCAATGGGAAGAGGTGCTTTGTAGTGGGTTCGACCTTATGGTGCTTGATCCCAGTGACAGAAGGGGAACCAACACATTTGTATCGTTGCTACTAAGGATTAAACGATGGGGTCTATCTCTACATAGATAGATCTTTTTGAGGGAGTCCTGGACTACGGGATCCTCGGGCGTCCGGGCTATGCGACATGAGCCAGACTTATGGGCCGTGAAGATACAAGATGGAAGGCTTTCCCCCATGTCCGGATGGAACTCTCCTTGGCGTGGAAGGCAAGCTTGGCGTGCGGATATGAATATTCCTTTCTCTGTAAACCGACTCTGTACAACCCTAGCCCCCTCCGATGTCTATATAAACTAGAGGGTTTAGTCCGTAGAGGCAATCATAATCATACATGCTAGACATCTAGGGTTTAGCCATTATGATCTCGAGGTAGATCAACTATTGTAACCCATATACTCATCAAAGTCAATCAAGCAGGAAGTAGGGTATTGCCTCCATTAAGAGGGCCCGAACCTGGGTAAACATTGTGTCCCCTGCCTCCTATTACCTTCGATCCTTAGACGCATAGTTCGGGACCCCCTACCCGAGATCTGCCGGTTTTAACACCGCCACTTGTCTACATCATGTCATCGTTCTTATTGCATTACTCCGTTTCTCCATGAACTTAATACACTAGATGCATGCTGGGTAACGGTCGATGTGTGGAGTAATAGTAGTAGATGCAGGCAGGAGTCGGTCTACTAATCTTGGACGTGATGCCTATATAATGATCATTGCCTGGATATCGTCATGATGATTTGAAGTTCTATCAATTGCCCAATAGTAATTTGTTTACCCACCGTTTGCTATTTTTCTCGAGAGAAGCCACTAGTGAAACCTATCGCCCCCTGGTCTCTTTCTCATATATTTGCCTTTGCGATCTACTTTTCCTTTGCATTTATTTTCAGATCTATTAAACCAAAAATAAAAAAATACCTTGCTGCGTTGTATTCCTATTTATTTTATTTGGCCTTCGTTCTATCAATCTACTACAATTTTATCTCACGTTCGTTTGCCAATTTCTGGCGCCGTTACCCGGAAGGGATTGACAACCCCTTTAACATGTCGGGTCGCGAGGATTTGTTATCTGTGTGCAGGGGCTGTTTACGTTGTGTTGCTTGGTTCTCCTACTTGTTCGATAACCTTGGTTTCTTCACTTTGGGAAAGACCTATCATCGCTGTGCTGCATCATCCCTTCCTCTTCGGGGAAATACTGACGTAGTCCTTTCGGACATCAAAAGGAATTTCTGGCGCCGTTGCCGGGGAGGATCTTCAACATAAACCAGGTTGCTAACCACAAATCTCATCTCCTCGCAATTTACATTATTTGCCATTTGCCTCTCGTTTTCCTCTCCCCCACTTCACAAAAATTTGTCGTTTTATTCGCCCCTCTTTTTGCGTTCACCGTTTTCTTGCCGGATCTGTTTTAGAGTGCAATCTTGCTGTGTGGTCATCATGACTCAAGAGAACACCAAGTTATGTGATTTCTCAAATACCAACAACAATGATTTTATCGGCACTCCGATTGCTCCTCCCGCCACTAGTGCGAAGTCTTCTGATATTAATACTGCTTTGCTGAATCTTGTTATGAAAGATCAATTTTCCAGTACTCCTAATGAGGATGTCGCGTCCGATCTTAATACCTTTGTGGAATTATGCGATATGCAAAATAAAAAAGATGGGGACAATGATGTGGTGAAGATGAAATTATTTCCGTTATCTTTGCGTGATTCTGCAAAAATTTGATTTTCTTCTTTGCCTCACAATAGTATCGATTCTTGGAATAAGTGCAAATATGCTTTTATCACTAAGTATTTTCCGCCCGCAAAAATTATTTCCCTTAGAACCCAGATCATGAATTTCAAGCAACTTGAACATGAGCATGTTGCACAATCTTGGGAAAGGATGAAGATGATGCTAAGGAATTGCCCAACTCATCGGTTAAATCTTTGGATGATCATACAAATTTTTTATGCGGGATTGAATTTTGTTTCTCGTAATCTTTTAGATTCCGCCGCGGGCGGTACTTTTATGGAAATTACTTTGGGTGAGGCCACAAAATTGCTTGATAATATTATGGCAAATTATTCGCAATGGCATACCGAAAGAGCTCCTACTAGTAAAAAAGTTAATTCGGTTGAGGAAATTTCTTCTTTGAGTGAAAAAGTTGATGCTCTTATGAAATTGGTTGCTAGTAAAAGTGCTCCTATTGATTTTAATGATATGCCTTTGTCTACTTTGATTTAGCAAAATAGTGATGCCATAGATGTGAATTTTATTTCTCGAAATAATTTCAACAACAATGCTTATAGAGGTAATTTTAATCCTAGGCCTTTTCCTAGTAATTCCTCTAATAATTATGGTAATTCCTATGGAAATCAATCTTATAATCATTATAGGAACACCTCTGATCTTGAGAATAATATTAAAGAATTTATCAACACACAAAAAGTGTTCAACACTACCATAGAAGAAAAGTTGAATAAGATTGATGATTTGTCTAGAAGTGTTGATAGAATTTCTCATGATGTGGAAAACCTCAAGATGAAAATTTTTGTGCCTAAGGTCGATGAATCAATTAAAGCTCTTTATGTTTCTATGGATGAAAGTAAGAAAAGAACCGCTATGCTTTGAGCTAAAAGAGAATTTTTAGAAAATCATTTTCTAGTTATTACTTTCGCAAAAGTGATGAAGATCTTAAAATGATGGGTGTTTCTTCTATTGATTCCTTGTTTAGTAAAGTTAATATTGATGAAAAAGGGACTGGAGAAGAGTCAACTTTAGCTAGAAGGCGTCCCGATATTTCGGAGGGTGAAAATCTTGTTGAGAAAATTGATGAAAGTGGGTTTGAAGAGGTCAAAACTTTAGCTAGTGATGTGCCCACTCTTTTGGATTACAAAGACTTCAATTATGATAGTTGTTCTTGATTGATTGTATTTCTTTGTTGCAATCCATGATAAATTCACCCCATGCTTATGAACAAAATAAAGCTTTTACTAAACATATTGTTGATGCTATGATGAAAGCTTTTGAAGAAAAATTGGAATTGGAAGTTTCAATTCCTAGAAAATTGCATGATGAATGGGAGCCTACTATCGAAGTCAAGATTAAAAATTATGAGTGTTTTGCTTTGTGTGACTTGGGTGCTAGTGTTTCTACAATTCCGAAATCTTTATGTGATGTGCTTGGTCTTACTGATCTTGAAGAATGCTCTTTAAATTTGCACTTGGCGGGTTCTACTATTAAAAAGCCTATGGGAAGAATTAATGATGTTCTTATTCTTGCAAATAGAAAGTATGTGCCCATAGATTTTATTATTCTTGATATTGATTGCAATCCGTCTTGTCCAATTATCCTTGGTAGACCGTTTTTACGCACTATCGGTGTCGTGATTGATATGAAAGAAGGCAATATTAATTTCCCCTTTGAGGAAGGGTATGGAACACTTTCCTAGAACAAGAATTAGGCCACCTTATGAATCAATCATGAGAGCATCTTATGGATCTCGAAACAAAGAAGAAAAAACTTAGATCTTTGCTTTATGCCAAGCTAAGGGCGTAAAACTATAGCGCTTGTTGGGAGGCAACCCAATGAATAAATATTTTTTGCTTTTTTCACAATTATGCTACTGTTATGATTGTGTTTTTTTTAATTAGTGTTTGTGCCAAGTAAAGCCTTTAGGATCTTCTTGGGTGATAGTTGTTTGATCTTGCTGAAAAACAGAAACTTAAGCACTCAGGAAAATAATTTTCTTAAATCACAAAAACGTGCTTTTACCCTGATTATTTTTTTGGAAGATTAATATACAAATTACTTAGGTCGTCCTAATTTTTCAGAATTTTTGGAGTTCCAGAAGTATTCGAACAAATCAGATTGCTACAGGCTGTTCTGTTTTGACAGATTCTGTTTTCTTTGCGTTGTGTGCTTATTTTGATGGCTCTATGGTTTTCTTTGATGAGTTTTTCCATAGAAAAGTTGGAATACAGTAGATATAATGCAAAAAAATGAATTGGTTTGATACAACACTTATAGTAGTGATTTATCTTTCTTACACTAACGGATCTCACGAAGGTTTTGTTGAGTTTTGTGTGATTGAAGTTTTCAAGTTTTGGGTTATCTTACGATGGATGAAGGACTAAGGAGTAGGAAGAGCCTAAGCTTGGGGATGCCCCGGCATCCCAAGCTTTTATCCAAAAATGAGCAAACAACTAAGCTTGGGGATGCCCCCACATGGCATCCCCTCTTTCTTCTAACGACCATCGGTATTTTACTCGAAGCTATATTTTTATTCGTCACATACTATGTCTTTTGCTTGGAGCGTCTTGTATGATATGACTCTTTGCATGTTTTGTTTTGTGTTTTAAGTCTTGATTCCTTGCTGGAAACACCTATTTGAGAGAGACAAAATTATGTCATGACTTGTTAGAATTGCTCTCTATGCTTCACTTAAATCTTTTATGAGCTATGGACTTGCTCTAGTGCTTCACTTATATCTTTTTTAGCACGGCGTGCTTTAGTATTTTTGAAGAAATGCTCTCTTGCTTCACTTAGATTTATTTGAGAGTTAATAAAATTTTCAAGAAATTCTCTCTTGATTCACTTAAATTAATTTGAGAGAAAGAAAAATTATGCTCATGATCTTCACTTATATTTGTTTGAGCTTGTCAAAAGCAACATATTAAAATTAGTCCCAAAGTGATAGATATCCAAGAAGGATATAATGAAAACTTTCATGAAGATCATTGGACAAAATAAACTTGATTCTTAGTAATAGTTTTGAGATATGATGATGTAATATGTAAGTTATGTTGATGAGTAATTATGCTCTAGTAAGAATATTGGTGTTAAGGTTTGTGATTCCCTATGCAAGCACGAAAGTCAATAATTATGCAATGAAATTATATCCTACTTGTGGTGCATTATTCGGTGTTAATTATGCTTAATGCTCTCTTATGAGATTATTCATTTCTTGGTTGGTCGCTTCTCAATCTTTTGCTAGCCTTCATTTTGCAGTAAGTATGATCTCTACATGTGCATCCAAAAACCTTTGAACCAGTTTTGCCACATGAGTCCACTATATCTACCTATATGCGGTATTCTTTTGGCGTTCTAAGCAAATTTGTATGTGCCATCTCTAATTTTAAAAATAAACTTCTCTTTTGTGTGTTCGTTCCGCTCGCGGAGCGGTGAGGGGTGGCTAATATTTTCCATGCTAGATGTGTTATTCTCACGATGAGAGTTCATTCACTTGTCATTTCACGAGATTAAGGCAAAGGTATTAGGGATGCCCAGTCCCGAAATGAAAAATGAATTTACTTTATGTTTGTCAAATAATAAATTCCTTGGAAAGTGTTGTTATCGAGGGCAACCGTGGATACGGCTAGCCATGGAAAGTGAAAGTATGGTTGAAAAAGGAATAAACTTTATTTACTGTTTGGGAACCGCCTATGATATATATAGCATGGAAAGTGTTGGTAACTCTAAGTCGTTTTCGTTGGTGGGAAGGATACACCTCCCAAAATGTTTTTATCACCAAGTTTTTCGCTTTGAGCTCTGGCACCTCTACAAATCCCTACTTCCCTCTGCGAAGGGCCTTTCTTTTACTTTATGCAATTTTTATTTTTAATTTGAGTCTCCATATTCTCTTATAAAAGCACCAACTAGGAGGCAATATGATCGTACTTGAGTATTGGGTGTAGTTAATATGCGAGTGTGTTTCATGACTGGTTCAATGGTTGAGCATGATGGGCTAGGGATAACTTATTTTAGCGTTGATATTTTGAAAGACTTGGTTGCTCGTTGATATGCTTGAGTATTTAAATTATCATGTCTAAACTAGACTATTGCTTTGAATCACATAAAAGTCCAAATGTCCATATGATATGACATGTTAGGCAGCATTCCACATCAAAAATTCTGTTTTTATCACTTACCTACTCGAGGACGAGTAGGAGTTAAGCTTGGGGATGCTGATACGTCTCCAACGTATCTATAATTTTTGATTGTTCCATGTTGTTATATTATCAATCTTGGATGTTTTATAATCATTTTATATCGTTTTTTGGAACTAACCTATTGACATAGTGCCAAGTGCCAGTTGTTGTTTTCTGCATGTTTTTTACATCGCAGTAAATCAATACCAAATGGAGTCCAAATGCAACAAAACTTCACAAAGATTTTTTTGGACCAGAAAACACCTAATGGGCCCTGGCTGCGCCTGGGGGGTGCTCCGAGGAGAGCACAACCCACCAGGACGTGCCAGGAGGCCTAGGCACGCCCTCGTAGGTTGTGCCCACCTCAGGTACCCCCCGAACCGCCTCTTTCCTCTATAAATACCCCAATATTCCCAAAACCCTAGGGGAGTCGACAAAATATTGATCGAGCCGCCACAGAGTCTAGAACCACCAGATCCAATCTAGACACCATCTCGGATGGGGTTCACCACCTCCATTGGTGCCTCTCCAATGATGCATGAGTAGTTCTTTGTAGACCTTCGGGTCCGTAGTTAGTAGCTAGGTGGCTTCCTCTCTCCCGCTGAATTCTCAATACAATGGTCTCTTGGAGATCCATATGATGTAACTCTTTTTGCGGTGTGTTTGTTGGGATCCGATGAACTTTGAGTTTATGATCAATTATATTTTTTATATCCATGAAAGTATTTAAGTTTCGTTGATCTCTTTTATGCATGATCTCTTATAGCCTCTTATTTCTTCTCCGATATTTGGGTTTTGTTTGGCCAACTTGATCTATTTATCTTGCAATGGGAAGAGGTGCTTTGTAGTGGGTTCGATCTTACGGTGCTTGATCCCAGTCACAGAAGGGGAACCGACACGTATGTATCGTTGCTACTAAGAATAAAACGATGGGGTCTATCTCTACATAGATAGATCTTGTCTACATCATGTCATCGTTCTTATTGCATTACTCCGTTTCTCCACGAACTTAATACACTAGATGCATGCTGGATAGCGGTCGATGTGTGGAGTAACAGTAGTAGATGCAGGTAGGAGTCGGTCTACTAATCTTGGACGTGATGCGTATATAATGATCATTGCGTGGATATCATCATGATTATTTGAAGTTCTATCAATTGCCCAACAGTAATTTGTCTACCCACCGTTTGCTATTTTTCTCGAGAGAAGCCACTAGTGAAACCTACGGCCCTCGGGTCTCTTTCTCATATATTTGCCTTTGCGATCTACTTTTCCTTTGCATTTATTTTTAGATCTATTAAACCAAAAATAAAAAATACCTTGTTGCGTTTTATTCTTATTTATTTTATTTGGCGTTTGATCTATCAATCTACTACAATTTTATCTCAAGTTCGTTTGCCAATTTCTGGCGTCGTTACCTGGAAGGGATTGACAACCCCTTTAACACGTCGGGTTGCGAGGATTTGTCATCTGTGTGCAGGGGCTGTTTACGTTGTGTTGCTTGGTTCTCCTACTGGTTCGATAACCTTGGTTTCTTCACTGAGGGAAATACCTACCGTCACTGTTCTGCATCATCCCTTCCTCTTTGGGCAAATATCGACGTAGTCCTAGCCGACATCATGAGTTTAAGATTTGGAAATTAGAATGTGATGCCGAATGGGTCATTGTGAGTCCCTCAAAAAGGCATGCTGCTCTTGGTTTGTTGGCTATGCATTCTAAGCCGGTGAAGCCTTCAATTAGATCTGATCGTTCTGTTTGCAAGAAATTATCTTTTGCCGTCTTCCAAAATTATCCGACTTGTCATGGTTATCGTTACCCGGCCACCCAAAATTGTATTCAAACTACTGAAGATGCCGGTTATACGATTACTAGGCGTGAAAGGGTGGTCATTTACCCCACGCCGCCGGCTAATCTCCGGTGGACATCGACAATGTCGCCGATATCTTTTGGAACGGTGCAAGACTTGATTTCTCCGGCTGATCGTGCGCCGTCATCTTCGGGCAGGAATACCGCTGATTCAAATGTGGGCGTTACAGGCCATGTTGGGCCATCAAATGTGCGTGCCACGGGCCGGATCGAGCCTGAAAATATTAATGGGCCTTCTGACGTGCCATCTTCTCAGCAGGCCCGGGATGATTTTCATGCTATGGTCTCTGAAATGGTTCATGAAATTCATACGTGCCAAAAGTGTCTACGGAAGGGTCATTTTGCCTCAGCGTGCACGTCCAAACTCCGGTGTATTGCTTGTTCACGGGTTGGCCTTACCAAAAAGGATTGCAATAGATTTGCAAAGATTTTGGGTTTGGTTTGGCAACCAAAACCTACTAACGTTGCGACTTCCGAGGATAGCCTGGTTGGCAGCGGGAATATTTCTATGACAAGGCTTTTACCAAACTTGACCCTCCCTTGCACTTCCACATTTACTCCTGCGGCCAGTTCCATCAGCCCTGGCCCTAAGACACCATCGACTGCGCCGCCCGAAACCCCACCACCACCGGAGTGCTCGCCGTCAAGGGCGAGTCCTTCCTCTAGCCTTGCTCCGATGGCCAACTTTCACCTTGATCTGATGCTGTACATGCCGGTGGGCCATCACATTGTGGATGGTGGAGAAGCTTGGGTGCCTCGGACTTTTGTGACGCCACATACCCCGATTGTGCGCCGCCATGAAGAGTTCATGCTCGTTGAGGTAATGCCAATCCTCCGCCTGATCATATTGGGTCTGCTAGGGAAGAAGTAGTTCAATGGCTTCAAGCCCATGGGGTTTTTGTGAGGTTTGTGCACCCATGGATTCATGCTCTTGGTCTGTTTGAGCTTAGAGATGTTGCGGTCCGCTACCCGCTTTTGCAACTGCCGCCTCAAGCACTTGGCAATGATCGCCTTGTTAGATTTGTGAAGCATGACGAGGGAGAAGCTTTTCGTGGTGCTCAGGGTTTTCGTCAAGGGCTGCTCATGTTCTTGGTGATTGTCGGTGTCAAAACCGGCGGATCTCGGGTAGGGGGTCCCGAACTGTGCGTCTAGAATCGATGGTAATAGGAGACAGGGGACACGATGTTTACCCAGGTTCGGTCCCTCTCTATGGAGGTAATACCCTACTTCCTGCTTGATTGATCTTGATGAATATGAGTGTTACAAGAGTTGATCTACCACGAGATCGTAATGGCTAAACCCTAGAAGTCTAGCCTATGAGTATATGGTAATGAATATGTCCTATCCGGACTACGCTCTCCGGTTTATATAGACACCGGAGAGATCTAGGGTTACACGAGGTCGGTTACATAAGAGGGAATCTTCATAATCAATCGCCCAGCTTGCCTTCCACGCCAAGTAGAGTCCATTCCGGACACGGGTATAGTCTTCGGTCTTCGTGTCTTCATAGCCCATCAGTCCGGCCCATGGATAACAGGCCGGACGCCCGAGGACCCCTTAGTCCAGGACTCTCTCAGTAGCCCCTAAACCTGGCTTCAATGACGAGGAGTCCGGCGCGCAGATTGTCTTCGGCATTACAAGGCGGGTTCCCCTTCCTCCGAACTCCGATATAGTCTTCGGATGTGATGATTGTATCCGGACCTGTGTACATAATTGCAGAAAATACAATACTCCACGAGTCCAATCGGTCGACTACTGTTGCGACGTTTCATCATGCCCGCCCGGTTATTATTTCCAACCGTTGGCTATCCTATCGCCCCATGTCTCGGGAAGCGGTTTTATTGGCACATCTTGTCAAAGCAGAGATCGTGTCCCCTTATTCACGGGATTTTCAATAATGTTGGTATGGGTAACCCAACCGTCCCCTGGGTACAACTCTTTGAGGATAGGTAAGTTTCAAGACCCAGGAGGAGACGCTCGATATTCTGGGCCTTTATATAGGGACCCGGACTTGTCTTTCTCTTCTGCACTTGCTTCTTCCTCAATCCCAGCGTCCTCGAGTTCTAGCCCTTGAGTTCCAATCACCAGCCGCCCCAATCATGTCCGGGCCCAGCCGTACAGGCCGGTGGGTGGCCTCTTCTGTCACGGAGGAGGATATTGCGAAGCTCCGCGTAGCGAGGTACCTAACCCCAAAAATCCTTCATCGGCTTCCTGCCGAGGGGCAGATTATTCCCATCCCCAAATCTGGCGAGAGGGTAGTATTTGTATCCCACTTCCTTCATGGGCTAGGGTTCGCACTTAGCCCCTTTGTCCGGGGGCTCATGTTCTACTATGGGCTAGACTTTCACGATCTGGCCCCGGACGCCATTCTTCTCATCTCGACATTCATCGTCACGTGTGAGGCCTTCCTCCGGACTCCTCCGCACTTTGGTTTGTGGCTCAAGACTTTTCATGTGAGACCGCAGGTGACAGAGGAGGAGCAGGCAGACTGCGGCAGCGTTGCTATAAGCAAGCTTGCCAGCGTGGGTTAGTTTGAAGGATCTTTCGCCGAGTCTTCCGAACTATGGCAGCAGGGATGGTTTTATGTCAATGAGCCGCGGGGCTCCAAGTGGATGGCTACTCCTGCTTTCCGACCCGGCCCTCCAATTCAACTCGCTTCATGGATCAACAAGGGATTGAACGGGGGATCCGTTAATGAGGTGCAGACTCTGCAAAGTCGCATCCGAAGCCTTATCGAGAGAGGCATCAAGCTTGTGAACATTGTTCAAGTAATGCTAGTCCGCCGGATCCTGCCATGTCAGCGGCGGCCTATCCATATGTGGGAGTTCAATCCAGAAGGGCGGCGGACCCTTCAGCACTTCTTTGGCACGACGCACGAAGGAATTTGGAAATTATATTTCGGGGAGCGAGAGCAATGGTTGGACACCATCGAAGATGTTGGCCTCGACTGCAATCACCCGGACACTTCGGTAAGTATTCAACACCTTTTGTTTCAACATCTTTTTACAAGATACTGAGCACTCCGCCCCTACGCAGGACTGGATAAAGAAAGCGGTATTAATTTGGAGTCCGGCGCCCCTTCCCGAAGATCCCGCATCCACCCTGCTGACGCGGATGTCAATTCCGACACCGTACCGGGTGTCTGCAGAGGGGGGTGAGAGCGTGGAGCCCAAAGGAGATGCCTGCCACGGCAAGAAGAGGGCTGCCTCTGGAGGCCAGGAGGGGAGACTTTCCAAGAAAAGACAAATGCCATCATCGGTCGGCTTGAGCCAGGCGACCGATGTCAATGTGGAGCCTGATGATGAGGACCAACCTCTGGCCAGACCGTAAGTTAAGCGAGGTACTTTAACCATACCTCATTCTTTTCTTATTACTGAAGTAGTTCTCCGACATGTGCACGTCCTCGCAGGTTAACGCCTGGTGTTTTTCAATCGTCCTCCTCCTCGGGGGACCTTCTTCCAGAGATGATGGAGGTGTCGTCCCGGAGGGCCCCTCCCGACCGGGAAGTAGCACAGGAAACGAGGAAGGAGTTACCCGAAGGTGGTGCCTCTGTCATTCTGGGTTCGGGGGTCAAGAATGGTGGCCCCGAACTGTCCGGCTCACAACCGGAGATGATTCTGGAGGCAATTAAGCGGATTCCTTTAAAGGAATATCGTGCTCCGGCAACGGTGTTCAAAGACCCAGGAGTGCCGAAGACGCTGACGGACATGCTGCGACAGGCGTCCGTTTCAGAGGAGCACCGCGCCTTAATGGTTACGGTGGTCGAAAAGGTTCTCTCCGCGAAGAGCGGGTTGAATGAGGCCTTCATGAGCCTTCTAAGGGGTTTTGAGGTTTGTGATGTAATTTTGTCAATGGAATATTATTGACCGAATGCACCTGTTGTATATGCAGTAGCCCCTGAGACTCGGATTGCCTTCCAAAAGAAGCGATCGGAGGATCAAAAAGACACACTCAAGTACTGACCTTGTTTTAACTTGGAATGTAGACTGTCTCGCTTCCCGGGGCTACCCATGGTACAGAAGTGGCCGAACTGCAGCGAAAGCTGGATACGGCGGAGGCTGATATTACATTGATCAACAGGCGTCTTGATGACTCGCAAGGTATGTTTTGTGGGCATTCCTTACACCAGTGTGCTTTGTAATTTAAGCCTGACTCTGAAAAGAGTTTTATATGGAATATGCATGAATGCAGATGGTGCTGCCGCCGTGGAAGCCCTTCGGGCGGAGCTAGCCCAGGCCAAGGAACAGGCCCGGTTTAGTAATGTGGCCGCCGAAAAGGTATCGGCCGAGTTGAGGGCCGAACAAGCCGCGGCGCCAGGACAAGGACGCCATGTCCACCATGGCGCGCAAGTTAGAAAATGCAGCTGGCCGCTGTAAACTTCTTGAGAAGGAAAATGAAGCCAAAACGGCTGAACTTGACAAGGCCTTACGAGAGGCAAGAGAGGCGCGGTCTGAATCTAGAGCAGCCTGTGAGGAAATCCGGCAAGCTGGGGATATTGTGGCTGGCAAGCCCTTTTTGCTACAGGCTAAGTTCGGCGATCCGAACTATGCCAGCTTAACCAAGTATGGAGTTCTCCGGACAATTTTTTAGACTTGCCGAAGAGTTCTTCCGATGCGGCGCAGTTTATCAGGCACAAGAGGGGTGTGCAACGGAGAAGCTTTTCTGGTCGCAATTCGGCGCGTCGAAGCGCCCTCTGTTGCTGAATGAACATATGTCCCAGTGGGCCAAGCTGCATAGGATATCCGGCGCTGCCATGAAGAACGTTGTAGTCCATTTGTGGCCGACTGAACCTGTTCCGAGTAGTTACTTCGGCCTGGTGCAGTGGCTTGCTGACGCGGTGCCGCGTATCGATGCTATGAAGCGGTCGGCGTGCATTGAAGGTGCACGGATAGCCTTCGCCCGAGTCAAGACGTTCTGGGGGAAGATGAAGGCCATCAATATTGCGACGAAGAGTCCACCCGAAGGCAAGGACCGTCCGGAAACGGAGCATTATTTTGGAGACGTCCTAGAGGCCGCCCGCTTGATAGAGGGTCAGTGCTCGAAAGACATAATATTCGAGTGATGTGTACAAGGGTTGTAACAGACAACTTTATAGTTAATCTATTTTTTTGCTCGAAAGCTGGTATTCCTCCTGTGCGGCCGTTTTTAATGTAATTTGAAAGTTTTCCAGTCATCGGCTTCAGCCCCCTCGTAGGAAATACGGGGGTGTTTGGAAAAGCATTGAATCACTCTTTATCCAACGTCTTGGTCCATAAAGGAGGTGATAATGCGGCGAACCAGGCAATCGGACTATAGGACGTTAACACTTTCACTTAGCCATAGGAGTTTTATGGTGGGGCTACGACATAGCCCCTAGTATGTATGCTGCGTATCATAATATTGTGCCTTACATGTTTTGATCTGAAAAAGACCCTTCGTGTGACACGGGGAATCGCTAAAGATTCGAATAAGTCGTCAAGTGGTTGACCAACTCTCGCTGCATCATGACAGTCAGTTTTCGGCTTTCTCTACTGAGGTGCTCATCCTATCAAAGCCAGGGCACAATCGCAGTAGTTCTCCCTTTACTACCCTAGCTGATAGAGCGGAACGCAGGGTAGCAAACACAGGAGCCGGGAAACCCAACTATTGACCAAAGACAATGATTCGGAGCTGATGCATATAAGGCCAAACTTGCGATGCCGAAGTATGCTATAGAGTTGTTCGGGCTTTTATTGGCAACTCATTTGTTCCCAAACCGAGCCCCTGGCTGGTTATGCCGAGGTGCGTCTTGTAACACCACCGTTGCGGCGTTACTTATTGTAAAAAGATTATAGAAGATTAGTTCGGATGAAGTTTACTGGGAGTGGAGCAATAAGCCAATGATAAATTCATATATAAAAAAGGAAAAATCCACAATCCTGCCATTTGACATGCTCAGGGTCAGGAACGGAGGAAAAAGGCATAGTACAGGCTCGAAATAAAGAGTGCGGTCTACAAAAACTATTTTGGACCTCCTGTCGCACGTCTGCGCCGCCCATCCTCTGGGAGGGGAGTCCTTATCTAAAGTAACCCCTTAGGTGAGTGTGCGGATCCGAACTCCGACAGAGTCCGTTGTATATGCAGTCATGTCGGTCACCTGTTTATTATAAAGAAAAGTAAAGAAGAATGGATAAAAAACGTTACGGGAATGCTTGCAGGGTTGTCCGTATTGTGCTTCCGCCGATGCCCATGGTATCTTGAGCGCGTAGTGATGTACGCGTGGTGTAAATCCTGCCATCATAGTGGGTGGGTGGCGGAAGCCGAACTGCTATTTCCGCTCCGGTAGTGGTCGAACGTCGGAGGGAAACTGCTTCTGGCTCCCGGTGTTCGGCTGGCGAGCCTTGCCGTCGTCTTTATCGCTTGGTGGCCTGCTCCCCTTGTATTCGGCATTAAGCTTGCCTGCCTGCTTGAAGACCCAACAGTTTGTGTTGGTGTGATCATTAGCTGGCTTATTAGGGTGGCCGTGAATCTGACAAGGTCGGTCCAATATCCTGTCAAGGGCGGATGGTCCGTCCTGTTTGGCCTTAAATGGCTTCTTCCGTTGACCGGGTTTCGGATTGTGAAATCCGGCGTTGACTGCTATGTTACGCAATCTTTCGTTATTGCTGCGACTGTTATGCTCGTTTAGTCGTGGCTTGCCATTGCCGTCTCGGATTTTGGAAGTGCCCGGGTCGCTGGCGTTGTTGCTTTTGCGAGCGAGCCAGTTGTCTTGTCCCGCACAAAAGCGAGTCATGAGAGCGGTAAGGGCTGTCATGGATTTGGGTCCTTCCTGGCTGAGGTGACGTGCTAGCCATTCATCCCGGACGCTATGTTTGAAGGCCGCTAGGGCTTCCGCGTCTGGACAGTCAACAATTTGGTTCTTTTTGACTAAGAACCTATTCCAGAGTTCCTTGGCTGACTCGCCGGGCTATTGGACAATATGACTTATGTCATCGGCCTCTGATGGCCGGACATATGTTTCTTGGAAGTTGTCACGAAAGGCGTCTTCCAGATCTTCCCAGCTGCCAATAGAATTTTCTGGCAAACTGTTTAACCAGTACCGTGATGGCCCCTTGAGCTTGAGAGGCAGGTCTTTAATGGTGTGAAGGTCATCTCCGCGAGCCAAGTGGATATGGAGGAGGAAGTCCTCAATCCATACTGCGAGATCTGTTGTTCCATCGTATGATTCAATGTTGATGGGTTTAAACCCGTCTGGGAATTCATGCTCCATTACCTCGTTGGTGAAGCAAAGAGGGTGTGTGGCTCCTCTATGTTGGGCCACACTGTGAAACACATCCGGCGGGCTCCGCTTACGGTTTTTGGACCGAGCGTGCTCGGGTCTGTTGTGTCCGAATAGATAACCGTTATTGCTGGGCGGGGCATGTCTCCGTGATCTGTGTGTCGATTTTGTGTGTCCGGTTCTAGCCTCCAGTTCTTGTTGGATGTCGCGAGTGTCCCCCCGAGCCTCTTTATTCTTGCTTGGACGGCCGGATGGGTTTGTATGGTGCTCTGCTGGGGCTGCTGCCTTGCCCGGACCGAACTGTGGTCGGCCTACCGGCTTATTCGATGGTGGTGTGGGCTCCAAAGCCTTGCCATCGTATTGAGGGAGCCACCTACTGTTGTGGTGGCTTTTGTCTGGGACGCTAAGGCCGTATTCTTCGGCGGCCAGGACCTTGGTCCATTTACTGTTCAGCAAATCTTGGCTCACTTGATGCTGCAGCTGCTTCCTCCTTAGGCTCCTTGCCGTGGCTATGAGCCGACGTTTAAAGCGCTCCAGTTCTAGAGGTTCCTTGGGCACGATGAATTCCTCGTTGCCGAGGCTCTCTTCTTCCTCGGAGAGTGGAAGATAATTACTATCCTCCGAGTCTCCGTATGTGGCCTGTTCATCAGGGCTATCCTGCCCGCTTTCCTGGTCCTCCTGTTCGGATCCTGTCTGAATAGGGTCTTCGTTGTCCGGAGTACTATCACCTCTGATGCTAATATTGTTTTCCCTTGAGTGACGTGACCGAGAGTGGCGCCGGTGTTCGGACTTTGTACGAGGAGGCTTATCCTCGACTGGATCCTCTTTGTCATCGTTGAGATCGTCGTTGGGTGTGTCCACCATACATACGTCATACCAGGAAGTGGTCGCCCCATGTGTAGCGGACAGTAAGCTCTGGTTTTGCCCCTCATCGTCGTCCAAACCGCTGATGTCTTTGGAGCGGGGGTCAGGCGTGTTGGTTGGTTCGTCGACGGTGGCTATGGAGTGGGTGGCGGGTGGGAAGCAAAATTCTCCATCGTCCGCCGTAAGGCCGAACTGAACATAGTTCGGTGATGAGCCGTCTGGCAGGGATAGGTTTTTTAGTGAATTTAGTAGGTCGCCCATGGGCGAGTGTTGAAAGATATCCGCGGCGCTGAACTTGAAGATTGATAGCCGATCGAGTTCGGTATCCGCGGGCTCGCTGGGTTCGGAACTCGATATCGGAGACAAGTCCGGGGTTCCGTTGATGCAAGTATCGTACGAAGTGGAATCTGCATGCGGCTCCACCGCCGCCGAGTTGTTAGCCCCCATGATGGGGTTGAGTTTCCCATCTTCGGACGACTTGATCTGCTCCGGCTCTAAGGCCAGAGTTGTTATAGGAGCTATCTCCTGGATGCGGCCCGATGACAGGTTTAAGCCATGTTTATCGGGGCGAAGGGGAGCGGTTGCCGCGGTCTCGAATCCGTCGAAGATCAAGTCTCCACGGATGTCCGTGACGTAGTTAAGGCTTCCGAATCTGACCTGATGGCCAGGGGCATAGCTATCGATCTACTCCAGATGGCCTAGCGAGTTGGCCCGCGGTACGAAGCCGCCGAATACAAAGATTTGTCTGGGGAGGAAGGTTTCTCCCTGGATCACGTCATTACTGACGATCGAAGAGGCCATCGAATCCTTTCGTCGACTGCACAGCGGAACTCTCAATGAAAGCACCAATGTCGGTGTCAAAACCGGCGGATCTCGGGTAGGGGGTCCCGAACTGTGCGTCTAGAATCGATGGTAACTGGAGACGGGGGACACGATGTTTACCCAGGTTCGGGCCCTCTCTATGGAGGTAATACCCTACTTCCTGCTTTATTGATCTTGATGAATATGAGTGTTACAAGAGTTGATCTACCACGAGATCGTAATGGCTAAACCCTAGAAGTCTAGCCTATGAGTATATGGTAATGAATCTGTCCTATCCGGACTACGCCCTCCGGTTTATATAGACACCGGAGAGATCTAGGGTTACATGAGGTTGGTTACATAAGAGGGAATCTTCATAATCAATCGCCCAGCTTGCCTTCCACGCCAAGTAGAGTCCAATCCGGACACGGGTATAGTCTTCGGTCTTTGTGTCTTCATAGCCCATCAGTCCGGCCCATGGATAACAGGCCGGACGCCCGAGGACCCCTTAGTCCAGGACTCCCTCAGTGATACCTTTAGATCTTCGTAATACTGAATGCATTAGAGCTGCAGTGAACATGTTTGGTAAATTCCATCACTGGAATAATGAAGACCCCTATTTGGTGAGAACTTTGGTGTTTGCTTCATTCCCAGAAGACATCCTTGTACCAAGGGATGTGGTTTTCATGGACTTTGCAGCTTGGGGAGGTGCTAGGGTGTCGTGGGCAGTGCCTCTGTACATCCTTGGTGCTAATTTTGCTAAGCAAATGCCCAGGATGAGGACTGGATGCCCATCAAAAGCAATCCTCATCCTATACCTGGTGTGCCCTTCCCAAACCGAGCCCCTGGCCGGTTATGCCGAGGTGCGTCTTGTAACACCGCCGTTGCGGCCGTACTCATTGTAAAAAGAGTATAGAAGATTAGTTCGGATGAAGTTTACTGGAAGTGGAGCAATAAGCCAATGATAAATTCATATATAAAAAAGGAAAAATCCACAATCCCGCCATTTGACATGCTCAGGGTAAGGAACGGAGGAAAAAAGGCATAGTACAGGCTCGAAATAAAGAGTGCGTTCTACAAAAACTATTTTGGACTTCCTGTCGCACGTCTGCGCCGCCCGTCCTCTGGGAGGGGAGTCCTTATCTAAAGTAACCCCTTAGGTGAGTGTGCGGATCCGAACTCCGACAGAGTCCGTTGTATATGCAGTCATGTCGGTCACCTGTTTATAATAAAGAAAAGTAAAGAAGAATGGATAAAAAACGTTACGGGAATGCTTGCAGGGTTGTCCGTATTGTGCTTCCGCCAATGCCCATGGTATCTTGAGCGCGTAGTGATGTACGCGTGGTGTAAATCCTGCCATCATAGTGGGTGGGTGGCGGAAGCCGAACTGCTATTTCCGCTCCGGTAGTGGTCGAACGTCGGAGGGAAACTGCTTCTGGCTCCCGGTGTTCGGCTTCCGTGAATAGGGTGCCAGTAATCCCTATTGAAGATGACCAGCCAGTTGCTATGGTAGATGTTCAACCAGATGTGGCAGCCAACAATTGGGCAATTTTTGTTTATCAACCTCCAGTGATCAGCATTCCTTCCTTGGAAATTGAGTCTGTGGCTATACCATTTGGGCCACCTCTGCCCCCTGAGATGGTTTGGAGAAGATCTTTTGAAAACCTTTTGGAAGCACCAACTATTTTTGAAGTACCCAAACCTCTTATGTTTCAGCCTGCAACACCAGTGATCCTGCTAAGAGGAACTGGGATTTTGCTTTTAGCCAGGACACTCCTCCTTTGCTGACATGGAAGGAGCAGGATGCTATCAGACCTGTTGCTAGAGCTCTCTTTTCTGAAAATGTTGAAAAGGAAGCACCTGTTGTCTCCCCCACTGCTTTAAGCAAAAAATCAAGGAAACCTCGCAAGACGTTGGCACCAACCCCACTTGTGGAAACTTCTGTTCGTAGGTGCACACGGAGCTCTGTTTAGCGTGATGGGTTCAAGCCCACTTTTCAGGAGCTAGCTCTGCAGCCCAAGCGCAAGAAGCCCAAGGCCAAGCCCATCTCTGCAGAGATGCTAGATGATCCAGCACATGCAGATATTCCCCCAGCAACTCCAGTCAGTCGTCTGCAGGCAATTGGGAAGGAACTTGAATTGATGCAAAGCTTCTCACTCTGGATGCACTTATGGTGGATCCACTAAATGCTGGAAACACTACTCCTAATGAATAGTGTAATCATGTCTTTTTGGGTTTGGCAAGCCTCTATATGTGATGTTGATCTTCAATGGTTATGGTCTTTATATTTTGGAAAGCTTTTATGTAATAATGGTGGAACAGAGCTGTTTATGTTATGTGGACATGTGGTAGTGTGTGTCATGTCGTTTGTGGACTTTATGTTTTGCTATCTTAATGAGTAATCATTGTAGAAATTGGAATGTTCTTTGTTGGAATGTCAGGGGCCTAAATGTTGAGACTGGGCAGAGGGCTGTGAGGCCAAAAATTGATGAGATCCAATGTGTTGTTGCTTGCTTACAAGAAACTAAGTACTCCACTTTTGATTCTAGGACAAGTAAAAATTTATGTCCAAAGAGATTTGACTATTTTGCATACTCCCCTTCCATGGGTGCCTCAGGAGGAATACTTGTGGTCTGGAATTCCTCTGTTTTTGTTGGGATTTTGTTAGAAGTTCAACAGTATGATGTGGTTATTGAATTTGTTTCCAGACAGAATAATGAAAAGTGGACTTTGGTTTCTGTATATGGGCCTTGCCAGGGTGAAGCCAGAGATAATTTTGTTACTTGGCTTTATAACTTGCACATCCCTTTGGAAGAAAATTGGCTCCTGTTAGGGGATTTTTAACTTCATGGGGTCTCTGGATAATAGTAATTTGCCTGGAGGGGATTTGAATGATATCTTTGATGAGATAATTGGGCATTTTAGTCTGTTAGAGTTGCCTAACAAGGGTAGATCTTTCACATGGTCAAATATGCAAGACACACCACTTCTTGAACAACATGATTGGTTTTTCACTTCTGTGGACTAGATCACTGACTATCCTATGACTGAGGTGCTCCCTCTGGCTAGAACTGCATCTAACCATGTCCCATGTGTTGTTTCCATCAAAACTTCCATTCCAAAATCAAACCTCTTTATGTTTGAGAATTATTGGTTAGAACTGGAGGGTTTTATGGAGTGTGTGGAGAAATCCTGGCAGAAACCTTCCTGGAAGGGTCACATTACTGCTAGGATTGCAGATAAGTTTAAAACCTTGAGAATGTGTCTCAAGAGGTGGCAAATGAGTGTTTCTAAACTCAAAATCTTCATCACTAAATGCAATCATGTAATCCTGTTGTTGGATGAGCTTGAGGAGTTTAGGCCTCTGTTTAGGCAGGAGTCTAATTTTAGGAGACTTGTAAAGCCCATGTGGAAAAATTACTCCATCTCCAATTTCTCTACTGGAAGAAAATACTTAGTTCTTTCATGCAATGCCGCTGAGAGGCATAGGAGGAATTCAATTTCTAGTCTGAAATTGACAGATGGAACAGTGGTCACTGAGCATTCTCAAATGGAGGGAGTGATTTGGAATTGTTTTTAAAACATAATGGGTACTTCAAGAGGAATTAGGATGGATTTTGACCTGTCTGCTCTCATCACTCCCATGGAGGGACTTGAAGTGCTCACCCAGCCTTTTGAGAAGGAAGAAATGGATAATGTTGTGAAACATATGCCAGTGGATAAAGCCCCGGGGCCAGATGGTTTCAATGATTTTTATGAGTTAGCACATGCTTTTTATGATGGTTCTGCTGTACTGGAAAATATTATGGCTCTTACATTACACTGGTGCCTAAAAAGCTCTCACCTGAGGAAGTGGGGGATTTCAGATCCATTTCATTAACTGGGATGGGCCTGAAGTTCCTCTAAAAAATGGCAGCTAACAGATTTCAGAATGTGATTATGCAATGTATACACAAGAACCAGTATGGTTTTATCAAAAGCAGGACAATTCAGGATTGCATTGGCTGGATGTTTGAGTATTTGCATCAGTGCCATCAAGCCAAGAGGACCATTGTTATTCTTAAACTAGACTTTGAGAAGGCCTTTGATTCTCTGGAACATGAGGTTGTTGTTCAAATTTTGAGGCACAAAGGTTTCAATGATAAGTGGATATTGTGGATGAAGCAGTTGCTATCTACTGGGACCTCTTCAGTGCTCCTTAATGGTGTTCCTGGAAGAAAGTTTATCTGCCAGAAGGGAGTGAGGCAGGGGGATCCTATCTCTCCTCTTCTTTTTGTTATAGCTGCTGATCTTCTGCAGACAGTAATCAATCACATGTTTAGAAAGGGGATTCTACAGCTACCTATTCCTTGCCATGACCAGGATTATACAGTGACACAATATGCAGATGACACTTTGATCATTCTACCTGATGACAAGGCTCGACTTATTGCTTTGAAGGATATGCTTAAGGTTTTCTCACAGTCCACTAGTCTTGATGTGAATTATCATAAGTCCTTCATTATCCCAATTAATGTTGACCCTGCTCACATGTCTGACCTAGCTACTGCTTTTGGTTGCCAAATTGGAAAAATGCCTTTCACCTATCTTGGGTTGCCAGTGGGTACCACAAGGCCAAAGATGGTTGATTCTATGCCCTTGGTTGACTGTATGGAGAGAAGAATGACTGCCATTTCATCTTTTTTGAATCAAGGAGAAAGATTACAGTTTCTAAACTCCGCATTATCTTCTATGCCTATATTTTTTCTCTGCAGTTTGGCCATTCCTGCTGGGATTTCGAAGCAGCTGGAGAGAATACAGAGACAGTGCCTCTAAAGGAAACAAAGGGATGAGCCTGCTCCCTCTCTTGCTGCTTGGGAGCTTATTTGTAGGCCCAAAAATAGAGGAGTACTTGGTATCCTAAACTTCGGGGTACAAAATGTTGCTCTTCTTTTAAAGCATGCAAATAGTTTCCTGAATAAGAAAGATCTTCCTTGGGTGTCTTTAATTTGGGACACATACTACCATGGTAGGGTGCCCAAGGAACTTCAGACTGTGGCTCTTTCTGGTGAAGAGATGTATGCAAAACAATGCAGAGCTTCAAAGATTGTTCATGGGTTCAGATTAATGAGGGAGACAATGCACTGTTTTGGTCTGACAATTGGAATCTAGGTCAAGAGGTGACTACATCGCAGTCCAGATATCCTAGGCTATTTTCTTATGCCAAGGATCCTTTGATTACTGTCAAGGTGCTTTTTGAGACTCGTGACATCTTCCAAAACTTCCACCTTCCTCTCTCAGCACAGGCCTATGAGGAGATGATTAATTTGCAATCTCTGATGGAGAACCATAACAGAGTACCTGGGTCCAAAGATGCATGGTTCTGGCAATGCTCTACCAAAGAGTACAAACCAAAGATGTTTTACTCTCACACTTTTGCATCTGAATCTTTTAATCCATTGACCACTTGGATAGGGAAATCCTCTTGCACCATGAAAATTAAAGTGTTTGCCTGGATGCTCATAATGGATAGATTAAACACTAAAGATACGGTGGAGAGGAGACATTGGCATTTGGATGATGGGGTGACTTGTGTGTTGTGCCCTTTGCAAGCAAGAGAAACCAGAGACCATCTCTTTTTTAACTCCAATTTCAGTGTTAGAGTGTGGAATTATCTTCAGATTGATTGGTCTGCAGGGGATTCAATGACTGATTTGGTGATTCAGGCCAGGAGAAGTTTTGATAAGCCTTTCTTCACTGAAGTGGTGTTCATTGCCTGCTGGAATATTTGGATCATTCGAAATGCCAAAGTTTTCAGGAGTGAAAGGGCTAGCTTCAACAAATGAAGAGGTGCTTTCATCCATGACATCAGCCTCATGCAATACAGAATCAAGGATGCCTACAAGGATGATCTGCTGAGATGGGTTTCTTTTTTGCCTCCTTGAGGCCTTGTTTTTGCTGTTTTTTGTTTATTTGTCTTCTATAGACTAGCTTGCCTGATTACCACTTGTAATCCCTATTATGTTTTTGTAACTCCTTTTATTTATTAATAAAGCTCTTGATAGGCTGTGGCGGTTTTGCCCCACAGTTCCCAGTCAAAAAAAACGGCGAGTTACATCAGTGCAGTGTGACTCGTGTTTTCCAATGTTGTATCTCTCCTGAAGAGGGTCATGAGATTTTACAAGAAATACATGCAGGTGACTATGGTCATCATGCCAGCTCACGATCGTTGGTGGCTAAAGCGTTTCGTCATGGATTCTTCTGGTTGACGGCTGATGCGGCTTGAAGCTACGTCAGTATTTTCCCAAAGAGGAAGGGATGATGCAGCACAGCAGTGGTAGGTATTTCCCTCAGTGATGAAACCAAGGTTATCGAACCAGTAGGAGAACCAAGCAACACAACGTAAACAGCACCTGCACACAAATAACAACTACTCGCAACCCGACGTGTAAAAGGGGTTGTCAATCCCTTCCGGGTAGCGGCGCCTCAAGATGGAAATTGTAGTAGATTGATAGATCGAACGCCAAATAAAAAATAAGAATAAAGTGCAGCAAGGTATTTTTGTATTTTTGGTTTAATAGATCTGAAAATAAAAGCAAAGGAAAAGTAGATCGCAAAGGCAAATAATATGAGAAAGAGACCCGGGGGCCGTAGGTTTCACTAGTGGCTTCTCTCGAGAAAAATAGCAAAATGGTGGGTAAACAAATTACAGTTGGGAAATTGATAGAACTTCAAATAATCATGACGATATGCAGGCAATGATCATTATATAGGCATCACATCCAAGATTTGTAGACCGACTCCTGCCTGCATCTACTACTATTACTCCACACATCGACCGCTATCCAGCATGCATCTAGTGTATTAAGTTCATGGAGAAACAGAGTAATGCAATAAGAACGATGACATGATGTAGACAAGATCTATTTATGTAGAAATAGACCCCATCATTTTATCCTTAGTAGCAACGATACATACGTGTCGGTTCCCCTTCTGTCACTGGGATCAAGCACCGTAAGATCGAACCCACTACAAAGCACCTCTTCCCATGGCAAGATAAATAGATCAAGTTGGCCAAACAAAACCCAAATGTCGGAGAAGAAATACGAGACTATAAGCAATCATGCATATAAGAGATCAAAGAAACTCAAATAACTTTCATGGATATAAAAACATAGATCTGATCATAAACTCAAAGTTCATCCGATCCCAACAAACACACCGCAAAAAGAGTTACATCATATGGATCTCCAAGAGACCATTGTATTGAGAATCAAATGAGAGAGAGGAAGCCATCTAGCTACTAACTACGGACTTGAAGGTCTACAAAGAAATACTCACGCATCATCGGAGAGGCACCAATGGAAGTGGTGAACCCCTCCGTGATGGTGTCTAGATTGGATCTGGTGGTTCTGGACTCTGCGGCGGCTGGAATTGATTTTCGTCGACTCCCCTAGGGTTTCTGGAATATTGGGGGTATTTATAGAGCAAAGAGGCGGTCCTGGGGCACCTGAGGTGGGCACAACCCACCAAGGCGCGCCTGGGCCTCCTAACGCGCCCTGGTGGGTTGTGCTCCCCTCGGAGCACCCCCCAGGCGCTGCCTTGGCCCATTGGGTGTCTTCTGGTCCATAAAAAATATCCGTGAAGTTTCGTTGCCTTTGGACTCCATTTGGTATTGATTTCCTATGATGTAAAAAACATGCAGAAAATAGCAACTGGCACTTGGCACTATGTCAATAGGTTAGTACCAGAAAATGATATAAAATGATTATAGAACATCCAAGATTTATAATATAACAACATGGAACAATAAAAAATTATAGATACGTTGGAGACGTATCAACGGCTCATGCGGATGCAGAGGATATTGTTAGTAAGTGCGATGGATGCCAAAAATTCACAAGGCAAGCTCACGTGCCAGCTCAGGAACTACGGATGATCCCAATCACTTAGCCGTTTGCGGTCTGGGGGCTTGATATGGTTGGACCTTTCAAGAGATCTAAGGACAAGAATATCCACCTTTTGGTGGTGGTTGACAAGTTTACTAAGTGGGTTGAGGCAAAGTTGGTCAGTAACTGTGAGGCGGCTACTGCAGCTCAGTTTGTCAAGAAGCTGATTTTCCGCTTTGGTTATCCTGATAGTATCATCACTGATAATGGCACAAATTTGTCTAAAGGTGCAATGAAAGAATTTTGTCAAAGAGAGCACATCAAGCTTGATGTTTCATCAGTTGCACATCCTCAGTCCAATGGTCAGGTAGAACATGCTAACCAGGAGATCTTGAGAGGAATCAAACCCCGAATCATGGTTCCTCTAAAGAGGACTCCGGGTTGTTGGGTAGAAGAGCTTCTTTTGGTTCTTTGGGGCATCAGGACCACCCCCAACAGATCAACAGGTTATACACCCTTCTTCATATCTTATGGAGCGGAAGCAGTTCTCCCAAGTGATATTCATCATGACTCGCCCAGAGTGGCGGCTTATGTGGAGGCTGACAATGAGACGATGCGTCAGAATGCTTTGGATGCTCTTGAGGAGGAGTGTGATCATGCGGCGGCTCGTTCAGCAATCTATCAGCAAGACCTACGCCGCTATCACAGCCGTAGGGTTCGAAGCCAGACCTTTCAGAAGGGCGACTTAGTGCTCCGTTTGATTCAAGACCAGACAGGGATGCATCAGCTTTCACCTCCTTGGGAAGGACCTTTTGTGGTCAGCAAAAACCTCAACAACGGGTCATACTACCTCATCGACATACATGAGAAGAAAGATTCCCGCACATCTGAGGAGGAGACCAACAGGCCGTGGAACATTGCTCAACTTCGGGCTTATTACACTTGAGCCATTGGCTCCCAACATTGTATATACCTTCATCAATGTACATATCTTTTTACGGTCAACATAATAAAGCCGTCATCCCCAAATTTCGGGGCCTCTGTCATTTCATCTCATATTTTCTGTGCATGAGTCTTTATTGGTTGATCATAAGGTCACTTTGGGGGCTTCCAACTCACTAAGTTTAGCTTTAATACTCTCTTGACCGGCTTTATATGCCATATATGGGTTAAACCTGCCTGTTTGCAACTTGCTACTCCGCCAGGTGACCCGTCGTACTCTTGACAGTCAATCTTTTATGACCCTGAACTTGTCAAGGTTAAAACAACGACTTATGTCACGTGAGAGCCGGCTTATAGAGAGCCAGGATAAACTCACTTGTCTGCTTGTTGCTACTCCGCTATGTGGCCCGTCGTACTCTTAACAGTCAATCATCTCGGATGACCCTAAACTAGTTAAGGTTAAAATGACGGATTTATGTCACGAGAGAGCCAGCTTACGGGATGAACGGCTATCATGCCAAGTTTCTTTGAAGCAAAATTTGAGTTTTTTCAAAACCAGTCTCTTTTGGTCATGCCTTGCAAGCCGGCTTAACAAATATTTGAGATATACATGTTTATATTCTCTGTTTCTGTTTTGCAGAAATTTTTAATATCCTTTCATCATGATTAGCACATGATGAGTTTCCGGGTCATACGGATCTGGGTTATATTGCTCTCCATTGAGCCTATTATGGCTTTGTAAGCCGCCAAAGTAATCTTTTCAAACATTGGAACTGACAATGAGTCATTGGGTTATTAACTCGCCCTAGATTTTGAGTATATGTGGCCAGTATAAGACTTGATGAATCTTCTACGAATTGTGTCAAGGCAAAGATATTGACAAGCAACACATGCATCCACAACTTCATTAGGCATATAAAGAGGTTCAGCTGCTCAAGCACAAGTTGATAAGAACATGCACGAAGGCATGGCAGGGCGGATAACTGTTTTTAACTACTCTATTACGAGGCTACAGCTGAGCCCAAAAGTTTTTTAGGAATTGAATCACTCCTTTGAGCCGGCCTCAGAGCCGTCCGGGTTAGAACCAGCCAAGTTAATGTCTACATGGTGCCTTGCACTTGATGTTTCCAGGTCATCCCGTGCCGGCTCTTCATTGATTGCAATCTGGAGATTGGCCGATGTCCAATCAATGCCAGTTAATGCTTCAAAGGTTTCTTCATGATTAAGAATAAGAGAAGGGTCAAGGTCAGGGGCAAAAACTTGCTTATGCCTTTGAGGAGTTAAATCCACAATTTCATGTGAATGTGTCTTGATACGAGCATTATTGCTGTCATAAGCTGCCTGATACTTGGTCAAATCCCCAGCTCGTGCGCAAGTTGACATGCTAAAGGCCTCATCTCTCTGACACATCTGGCAAAGTCTACTTCTTCACAGATAGATCCATCATCATTAAATTATAGACACTCAATAGCCATCTCTGTTGGATCCAGCTCTGGTTGCCAAGCTTTTGCCCGGCTTAGGGCAGTAATGGCTCCTAAGCGGGCGGCTGGTCGTTTCAGCTCCTCAATCTGCCCTGGCACCGTTGATAGATGATCCAACATAGTCTTGATGAGTGTTGGAGGCTTCTTGTTGTTTGATACGGACACAAGTGTTCGCGGGCTTCCAGCGTATAGCTTCTCCGTTAAGGAGTAGACAGCTTTAAGCTTTAACAACATATTTTGACCAAGATTGGCACTCTTGGTACCTGTCATATAGTCAAGGAACAAGTCGGGCGGGTTAGAAATCAATTATTTTGAGTCGCCAGGACAGTTAAAAGCGCAAGTAGTTTCTAAGTTGCTTCAATTGAACACAAGTTAAACTTACCAAAGATGGCGGCTATCATTTGAGAAATATGTTGTTTTAAGCCGGACAACTCTTCAGTCACATGTTTAAGCTGGGCTTCAGCATCTTCTGCTCTCTTCAGAAGCGTGGCCTTCTTAGTTTCCCAGACGGCTCTTTCTACATCAAAGTTGGCTTTGATCTTCTCAATATCTTCTAAAGATGATTTCAGGATTAATTCAGCCTTGGCACATTCACTTTGTTGCGTCTCCAAGCTCTTCTTTAAATCAGCGATGTTTGACTTGCTCAAACTTAAAGCTTCCTGCCAAGGATCACAAGAAATAATAGTGTTCAAATAAGTGCTAAGGTGATTGAGTTCATATTCAACAATAGTATTTAAGTCCCAAGCACATTGCAAGCAATATCCTTGGCACTTCGGGGCTAATGTATAATGAAGTTTTAACTCGATGATACAGAAGACCCGGCTCATCTTTGTAAGATAAGCTGGCCCTTGGGGGCTACAAATGATTTGTCAAAATTTTCAAATTAGAAGATCCGGCTCATCTTTGAAAGATAAGCCGGACCTTGGGGGCTACATTTTGGAAATTTTCACAAGTCTCAGGCATACTCAATATTATTCCTATACTTAAGACTTGGGGGCTATATGGACATATATATGCAAGACTAAAAATGGTTAAATGCATTCGTACCTCATACTTTTGCTTCATCAAATTGACTAAGCCGGCCTCCATATCGCGGCTTGTATGAAGGAGTCTTAAATAGCCCGCGTGAAACTCGCTTACGTTGAACGTTGGATAGTTCTCCAGGTCCAATTTGGCTTTACCCTTCTCCAACAAGGGTGTTTCTTCCTTAGCTGAGTGTTTATCTAGCACTCAAGAGACTTCGAGCGCCTTAAAAGACGACCCGATAATAGCAATATCATCAACGTTATCATCAGCAGGGTTCTTGTTAATCGGTTGGGCAGGAGAAGAAGGTTTAGGACTTGGCAGGTCAGGGTTACCCGCTGGGTTGGCATCAACATGCATAGCCTCTGAAACTGATGCCTCGATCTGTGGAGGCGGGTCATCTTGTTTGCTTTGAGGTTCCTCAGGCTGTTCAGAATTGATTTCTGGAGTTACTAGTACCTGCTCTTCTGATTCGGAAATTTGGTGGGCCTTGGAAGAGTCGCCAATTTTTCTTTTATTCTCCTTGGCTTTGGCCCTATGGTCACGTTGAGAATTAAAGACATGTTTGATAGCAAAAGTTGTATGGCTATAAGTAAAATCAAAGGCTCACCCTCAGTTCACAATGAAGGCAGGCAGTTGCATTTCAGATGAGGCGCCTGAAGACGGAGGCGACTCCTAATAATTGTAGTCGGAAGGGTTAAGAGGATGTCTTGTAAGACCAGCTTTGGGTAAGGAAGAGGTTGAACTATGAGACACCTCAGCAGGGCGTTTTCGAGCAGAGGGTTCATGACTTAACCCGGCCATTAAGTCACCTGAGCCGCCACTCCATGTTTGGCATTTCACATCATATTGTGCCTTCTTCAAAACAAAGTTGGGGTCTAAATAAGCATTTGGGTGAGAAATGGTACTTTCCGGACTTCCCTTTGGAGGTGGTGAGTCTGAGATGGAAGAGATAGAAATTACCTATCGATTGACAGCCCGGCTTGATGCACTCTCATCCTGTGAGTAAGAAGTGTCAGCTAAGTCATTAAAGAGACGGCCAAGAGAGTCAAGTTCTACCTCAGATTGCTCATCAATTTCCACTGACTCACTTGCAGCGGCCAACTTAGCCATAACAACTGGCTGGGTTTTCTTTGGTTTCAGGCCACTCTTCTTTTTGGGTGCAACAGATTTTATCTTCCTTTTCCAAAAGGCATAATCGGGCTACATAGTAAGAACAGATTAAAAAAGTAAGCCACAAAACAGAATAAACGGTATTTTAAACCGGACATAAAATAATACTTACAGCTAGTGGCGGGTTAGCCTTGAAGAACGGAGGCAATCCTATCTTGTTACAATTTTCTTGTGTCTCCCCAAGCAAGGAGTTCACAACTTGGAAGACCTCTTCGACAGAAAAGTTGTCAGAACTATATCTTTGAGGGTCATCTGACTCGCCCGAGTAGTCGCACATTAAACTGGGCTGACGACTTAGGGAAAGGATCTTCCAGGAAACCCAGCAGCGGGTTAAATCGACCCCTCTCAACCCATTGGCTAGCAAAGCTTTTATCTCGGGGCATTGGAGAGCCTCAGTGTGTTCAGTTGGAAGGAGTTTGCTTGGTGGATCAAAGTCGATGGGAAGACGATCAACTCAATAACCCGGCAGAGGGTTCTCATTGGTTGGGGCAGTGTTTTTGCCGTAGAACTAGGTTTTAACCCATCCCTTGGGATGGCTCAACAGAACAGCGGCAGGAAAGCAGCCGTCTCGGGATCTCTGAATTGAGATCCCGCCTAGTTCTTGAAATGGAACTGGCACACTCAGTCTGGCGATTCAAATACAAGTACATTTATAAGCCGCCCAAAAGGCGAAAGGTGGTTCAACTATCTAAGGATCCAAGATTGCTGAATTCTGCTAAGTATGGGAAAAACAAGTTTCACAGTGTGCAGATATATTTCCGGATCTACGTGCAGTGTAAAAATGCAAAATAATTATTAAACCTAGCAAGCAGTGGCGGAAGATCTATCAAGATATCAACTGATTCTAGAGAGGAATATAAGTTGTCCAGTGATGTCTACTACACAACTTTATTCTTGTAGACACGTGTTGGGCCTCCAAGCACAGAGTTTTGTAGGACAGTAGCAATTTTCCCTCAAGTGGATGACCTAAGGTTTATCAATACGTGGGAGGCATAGGATGAAGATGGTCTCTCTCAAACGACCCTGCAACCAAATAATAAAAAGTCTCTTGGGTCCCCAACACACCAAATACAATGATAATTTTTATAGGTGCACTAGTTTGGCGATACAAGTGTAATATGGATAGTAGATATTGATTTTTGTAATAAGAACAATAAAAAACAGCAAGGTAGCATTATAGAATAGAGCACAAACGGTATTGCAATGCTTGAAAATGAGGCCTAGGGTCCGTACTTTCACTAGTGTGATCTCCTAATAGTGCTAATATAATTGGATCATATAACCATCCCTCAAAGTGCGATGAAGAATCACTCCAAAGTTCCTATCTAGTGGAGAATATAAGAAGAAATTGTTTGTAGGGTACGAAACCACCTCGAAGCTATCCTTTCCAATCGATCTATCCAAGAGTTCATACTAAAATAACACCAAATAATTTCATATTCATAATACTCAATCCAACACAAAGAACCTCAAAGAGTGCCCCAAGATTTCTACCAGAGAAACAAAGACAAGAACGTGCATCGACCCCTATGCATAGATTACCCCAATGTCACCTCGGGAATCCGCGAGTTGAGTGCCAAAACATATATCAAGTGAATCAATACGATACCCCATTGTCACCACGGGTATTCATAGCAAGACATACATCAAGTGTTCTCAAATCCATAAAAGTATTGAATCCGATAAAATGAAATCTCAAAGGGAAAACTCAATTCATCACAACAAGATAGTGAGGGGAAAACACCATATGATCCGACTATATTAACAAAGCCCGCGATACATCAAGATCGTGCCATCTCAAGAACACGAGAGAGAGAGAGAGTGATTAAACACATAGCTACTTGTACAAACCCTCAGCCCCGAGGGTGAACTACTCCCTCCTCATCATGGTGGCCACCGGGATGATGAAGATGGCCGCCGGTGATGATTCCCCCCTCTGGCAGGGTGCCGGAATGGGGTCTAGATTGGTTTCTCGTGGCTATAGAGGCTTGCGGCAGCGGAACTTCTGATCTAGGGTCTCCCCGAGGGTTTTTGGACTATTTGGGAATTTATAGGGCGAAGAGGGGGTGCGGGAGGCCACCGAGGTGGGCACAACCCACCGGGGCGCGCCAAGGGGCCCAGGCATGCCATGGTGGGTTGTGCCCCCCTCGGGGTACTGCCCAAGTGCTGCTCTGGCCCATTGGATGTCTTCCGGTCCATAAAAAATCCACAAAAAGTTTCGCTGCATTTGGACTCCGTTTGATATTGATTTTCTATGATGTAAAAAACAAGCAAAAAACAGTAAGTGGCACTGGGCACTGTGTCAATAGGTTAGTCCCAAAAACTGATATAAATTTGCTATAAAATTATTGTAAAACATCCAAGAATGATAATATAACAGCATGAATACTTCATAAATTACAGATACGTTGGAGACGTATCAGCATCCCCAAGCTTAATTCCTACTCGTCCTCGAGTAGGTAAATGATAAAAGAAATAATTTATGAAGTGTGAATGCTAGCAAAGTGCATAAGTTTGATCAATGATAATTTCAATCACTTTTCCTAGCATCATAACATCAACTCTTTCACATAAAACTCATCATGACAAAGTAGCAACCAATTCAAATGTTAAGGTTCAAACAATGAATTCTCTTGAAACTCAACAACATATATTCTTAGTCACCAAACAATTGCAATTCAACTTATTCAACAGAGTCTAAGTAAGAGCTCCGCATACTCAACCATCATATAGTCTTCTATGATTGCTAACACTCACCGCATACACATGAGAAAAATGTTTCAACTGGACACATAGAAATATAGGGGCTTATAATTTGCCTCCCAACGTATTCACCTCAAGGGTGATGTCAACAATAATAACTCATGCTACCCATATCCAACTGGACATATGTGCCTAGATCTTTCCTCACCACAGGATGCTTGCCAAAAGATAAAAATAAAAAGGAATAGAGAGAAAAACTTTGACTCTTGCATGAAAGTAAATACATAAAAGTAAAAGGTAGGCCCTTCGCAGAGGGAAGCAGAGGTTGCCATGCGCTTTTTGTTTGTATGCTCAATCCCTTAGTGCAAAAGAACATCGCGTTATATTGCCCCTTATGATACCAACCTTTATTATGCAGTCTGTCGCTTTTATTCTTTGCCATCACAAGTTCGTACAACGCTCAATTTTCTCTTACACTCAATGATCTAACACTTTAGAAGAAATTTTTATTGCCTTATTGCACCGATGACAACTTACTTGAAGGATCTTACTCAATCCTTAGGTAGGTATGGTGGACTCTTGAAAATAAGATTTGGGTTTAAGGGGTTTTGGATCCACAAGTAGTATCTCAACTTGGTGCGGAATTTTTGGCTAGCAAAGATGGGGGGAAAACACCACATGTTGAAGGATCTATGACAATATTACTTCTATCTGAATATGAACAAACATAATTCATTACGTTGTCTTCTTTGTCCAACATCAACAATTTTGGCATATAATATTTTGATGGGGGCTCACAATCACAAAATATTTCCAAGATAGTGTATTTGCATGTGAAAGTTCTTTTCCTTATAGTAATCATCCAGGAATTGCTTGTATGACCAATATTGTGATTGTGAAGCTTCAGAAGATTTCACTTTCTAAACCTAATGTGAAGCTACCACTAGGCATGATATGAACTTATAATTTCAACTTCATGATATTCAATTCATTCAACAATTTACTCATAGGATATAAGTGAAGCACAAGAGTAAATGACAAACTACTCCAAAAACGATATAAGTGAAGATCAAGCGAATAGTATGTAAATGGGTAGCTATTTGAGGACTCTCTTTTATTTAAAACTTTCAGATCTAAGTATCTTATTAAAACAGCAAGCAAAACAAAATAAAATGACATTCCAAGGATAGCACAACTCATGTGAAGAAGCAAAAACTTAGGCTCAACCGATACTAACCGATAATTGTTGATGAAGAAAGGTGCGATGCCTAACGGGACATCCCCAAGCTTAGATGCTTGAGACTTCTTGAGATATTATCTTGGGGTGCGTTGGGCATCCCCAAGCTTGAGCTTTTGCGTCTCCTTAATTCCTTTTATATCACGGTTTCCCTAAATCTTAAAAACTTCATCCACACAAAACTCAACAAGAACTCGTGAGATAAGTTAGTATAAGACAATGCAAAAACCATATCATTCTCTACTGTAGCAAATCACTAAAATTATTATTCAACATTGCATACTAAATTCCTCTGCATATTTAATACTCCTATCCTCAAATAGAATCATTAAACAAGCAAACATATGCAAACATAACAGCAATCTGCCAAAACAGTACAGTCTGTAAAGAATGCAGGAATATCAATACTTCTTTAACTCCAAAAATTATGAGAATTTACCACACTGTAGAAACTTTATCAGAGCTTACTGTGCAAAAAGTTTCAACATTTTATCACCTTCTGACTTTTCTCGGGAATTTTTGCAACATCGATAAACTTTCTATTTTGAAACAGCAACTCATATACTTGCAAAATAAGCATGGTAAAGGCCATCCTTGACATTTTTATTGAAAATGAAGATGCAAAACATTATTCTAAATAACAGCAAGAAAATACTAGCAAAAGAAATTGACGCTCCAAGCAAAACACATATCATGTGACGAATAAAAACGTAGCTCCAAGTGAGGTTACCGATAATGTTGGAGACGAAATAGGGGATGCCTTCCGGGGCATACCCAACCTTAGTTGCTTGGATCTTCCTTGAATATTACCTTGGGGTGCCTTGGGCATCCCCAAGCTTAGGGTCTTGTCACTCCTTATTCTCCTCATATCGGCATCTCACCCAAAACTTGAAAACTTCAATCACACAAAACTTGAAAACTTCAATCACACAAAACTTAATGGAACTTTGTGAGATAGGTTAGTATGATAAGAGCAAACCATTTCACTTGGGTACTGTCAAAGACAAAATTCATAATTGTTTCCACACAATGCCTATAGTATCATATCATTTCCACAATTTATATTTAGCAACATAAGCCATAGAAACTAGGAAACAGGCAAACTATGCATTGAAAACAGAATCTGTCAAAAACAGAACAATCTGAAGTAATCTATACTCCAACCATACTTCTGCTACTCCAAAAATTCTGAAAAGTTAGGACAACGTAGATAACTTGTATATCTATCGCCTGTAAAAAATTCAAATCAAAAGCACATTCCAGCGAATTTTCATAATTCCTGGACTAAGTGCAAGAGTTTTTGTTTTTGCACAGATTCAAGTCAACTATCATCCACACTATCCCAAAGGCTTTCCTTGGCACTTTATTGAAACAAAATAAATAAAACATGATTACTACAGTAGCTTAATCATGTTAACACACAAAAACAGTAGGGGTAAATGTTGGGTTGTCTTCCAACAAGCACTTATCTTTAATGCCTTTTAGCTAGGCATGATGAGTTCAATGATGCTCGCATAAAAGATAAGGATTGAAACATAACAAGAGCATCATGAACCATAACTTCCTCTCTCATAATAATTTTCAGTAGCATCATGAATAGATTCATCAATATAACCATCACATAAAGCATTCTTTTCATGATCCAAAAGCATAGAAAATTTATCACTCTCCACATAAGCAATTTCATTCTCATTCACAATAGTGGGAGTATCATATGAAACTCGAATACTAAAAAAAGTTTCCACATTAAGAGAGTAATGTTCAGTGAAGGGATATTAAAAATTATGACAATAATTATCACTACTTTTTATAACATAAGTATCATCACAATAATCATCATAAGTAGCAACTTTGTTCTCATCATAGATAGGAGGCATGCAATCATCATAGCAAATTTGATCATTCAAAGTAGGGGGACTAAATAGATCATCTTCATTAAGCATATCATCGCCAAGCTTGGGACAAACATTAATTGCAGCAAATAAATTCTCAAACATGTCATTGTCATCAAACATAGCATCCCCAAGCTTGTGGCTTGGCATATCATAAGCATAATCACTCTCATCATTAATCTCAATAGCACCAATGGTATAACAATTTATATCATCATAATTTCCCAAGTTGGTGCCAAAAAGATTTCCGATATTATAAGTAGTATCATTATCTTCCTAATCATAATCATCACAACAAGCAATAGGCAGAACAAAATCATCATCAATAGTGTTCTCGAACATTGTGCCATAAGACATAGAAGCAATATCATCATCAAGTGCATCATCTTCCACAATTATTTTTGATTCATTTTCATGAGGCACAACAATAATAGGAGCAACATTATTTGGGAGAGATACCTTTTTACCTCTATTATTTCTTCTTCTTCACCACATCATGTGTGGGTTTAATTAATTTTTTCAGGCTTCTTATTGATGAGATTGGCTGAATAGGGAGCTCCTCCTCGTCACCTATTTCATCATGAGAGACAGCAGGAGGGAAACACTACAAGAATCAGCTATTTTGCCGTCTGCCATGGCGGACGGCAAAGGCATGAACGGCGGACGGCAAAGGCCTTTGCCGTCAGCCGCGGACGGTAAAAGGCTCCGGCAAAGTAGGCTACGGTAAAGAGCTACTTTGCCGTCTGCTTCCGGGCGGCTGACGGCAAAGGGCCTTCGCCGTCTGCAGCGGACGGCAAAGAGAGCAGACGGCAATAATTGCACTGGCAGTCCGTTAAGTGGCTAACGGCGGGCCTTTGCCGTCCGCCGCTGACGGCAAACTTTCTAGTGTCTTTGCCGTCTGCCACTGTAGGCAAACTTTCTAGTGTCTTTGCCGTCCGCCGCTGACGGCAAACTTTCTAGTGTCTTTGCCGTCTGCCAGTGTAGGCAAACTGACCAAATGGGTCAGCTCCCAGGAAGCACAGTTGGCTGCCACGTGGCTTCTTTGCCGTCTGCGGCTGACGGCAAAGAGCCCGTTGCCGTCGGTTGCAGACGGCAAAGAGCCTGCATATTGGCTCTTTTTTCTGTTTTTTATTAAATCCAACAATTTTCATAGCAAATATATATGACATATATAGATATATTTCACAGGCCTATTTAACAGCAAACATATCACATATATCCAGCACATAAGTTCCATCCATTCATACATAAGCAAGTTCCATCCATTCATACATAAGCAAGTTCCATCCATACATATTGCATAAGCAAGTTCCATCCATCCATTCATACATAAGCAAGTTCCATCCATACATAAACAAGCACTCCATAGCAAGCTAGCTTCCATGAAGTGAATGAAATCTGCAAAATGGCAAAATAAGAAAGTTAGAAATAGGTGACTAGAATAAGAAGACTAGAACAAGAAGAGTAGAACAAGAAGAAGACTAGAACAAGAAGAGTAGAACAAGAAGAAGACTAGAACAAGAAGTATATGTCATTTATGAGCTAACTTACGTGAAATGGATCATATATGAGCTAACTAAGTTGAAATGGGTCGTTTATGAGCTAGCTAAGGTGAAATGGATCATTTATGAGCTAACTTAGTTGAAATGGGTCGTTTATGAGCTAACTAAGGTCAAATGGATCATTTTTTAGGTAACTAAGGTGAAATGGATCGTTTTTTAGCTAACGTAGGTGAAATGGATCATTTATGAGCTAACTTAGTTGAAATGGATCGTTTTTGAGCTAACTTAGGTGAAATGGATCATTTATGAGCTAATTTAGTTGAAATGTATCTTTTTGAGCTAACTTAGGTGAAATGGATCATTTAAGAGCTAATTTAGGTGAAATGGATCGTTTTTTAGCTAACTTGGTGAAATGGATCATTTATGAGCTAAATTAGTTGAAATGGATCGTTTATGAGATAACCTAGGTAAGATGGGTCATTTTGGAGCTAACCTAGGTGAAATGGGTCATTTTAAAGCTAACGTAGGTAAAATGGATCATTTAGGAGCTAATCTAGGTAAAATGGGTCATTTTTGAGCTAACTTGGATGAACTGGATCATTTATAAGCTAACCAAGGTAAAATGGGTCATTTTAGAGCTAGTTAGGTAAAATGGATCGTTTATGAGCTAACTAAGCTAATTATGCAATTTTTGACATAAGTAAGCTAAGTACAGATCGTTTTAGAGCTAACTTAGGTAAAATGGATGGTTTTGGAGGTCAGTAAGCTTATTAAGTCATTTTGGAGGAGAAGAAGCTAAGTCTAGGTCATTATGGTAAGCATTGGAGGAAATAAAGCTAAGTCTAGGTCTTTATGCATGTGTTAAGCAAAACACTAGATAAACTTACCATGATCCAGGAGGTCTAGGAGCGGGCTGGCTCGTGTCGGTAGCTGGAGAAGGATCGTGCGATGCTTGTCTGGAGTTACGCTGCACCAAAGATCATTTCCAATGTCTTGTTAGCATGATGACACTCAAATGTTAAGACTAGCAAGTAATGTCCATTCAAATTAAACTCACCGTGGTCCCAGGAGCAATCACTGGCATCGGCGGAGCGGTCTGACCGGTCTTCTCGCACACAGACTGCACATTTGGTTTTGACGACTCAGTCATACTAGTTAGTAATGAGACAAACACTACATGAATGTTTTGGCTAATCTGCAGAAGAAACTTACCACAAGGAGCTCCTACATGGCCCTTGCCTGCATGTCATTCCGTGCCCTCTCCTCCTCCAACATCTTTGTCGTCCTCTCCTCCAACTCCCGCTGCCTCTCCGCCGCCTCCGCCAGAAGTTTCTCCGTTCTATCTCTCTCACTCTGTATAGCAGCCTGCAACACCACTCACATGACCATTTGTAATCATTGATGGAAGCGCACACAATGTAATGGAGAAAGATAGCTGAGTACGTATCACTAACCTTGATGGCGAGTTGGACTGGCCGTTCACGAGGACTTATCTTAGGAGTGGAGCTCGACTAGCGCGCCTTGATCTCCGGGAGAGTGCTAGGACAACGGATAAGTCCATCTCCAATGGCTATGGAGCCATGGGACCTCCCGCCACCAGATATCATCACCAGCTCTGGATCAATGGGACCCTGGCTCGGGTTAAAGTCCTCCCCTTTCCTCGCCTTCCCCTCATCTCTATATCTCACGAGCTTGTTGTGGGAGGAGATGTTGGTGAAGTTGTTTGCATCATCGAGGTCAGATGGAGAGAATGCCTTGACTTTCTTGAAAGAGGCAGTGTGGGCCATGGCATACGGGTTGTACACCTCTGGCACCTTATCAACCTTATTGTAGCGTGCCTGAAAGAGAGAAACAATGTAAATTAGTAATTAAAGGGCTCAAGCTAGCATGATGAATGAATTGCATGAATCATGAAGCAAACCACATACCCAGTTCCGCCCGAACTGATATAAGTTGGAGCTGCCTTGATGGTGTGGCACACCTTCCATTTGGGCACGTTTGTCCTTGGCCTCGTTGTGGAGGGCTAGCCATTCTTTTGAGCACCACTCATTGACCAACACCTCCCAACAATCCATCCGATCCGCACACCATCTCGGAGGCGCCTAAGTTAGCAAATAGAAACTTGAGCGCTACGGCTAAGAATTACTAAATGAAGGAACTTAAGTAGAAGGCCTTAAGAATTACCTTCATGTACTGCTCCTTACTCAGGAACTTATCGCGGCACGCCGGCTTGGTCTTCTTGATACCACGCAAGGCGTAGTAGTCTCGAACAGCCTGCACCCGAGCCTCGTGCCGTAAGTTCTGTAGTAGGCGCTTGCAGACGTTCTCGATAACATGTGCCGCGTCCTCCTCGTATCCCTCCTCACACCTGTAGAATGTCTGCAATCAAATGAGACAATATTGATTAGTACAATTAATAACTAGCTAGTTGAACATTTTTAAATGTGTAAAGGAGAAATTACCCAGAACTTTCTGATCACCACGTCTGCCCTCGTGTCGCACAAGACACCGTCGATAATCTCATCCGGCGGGGCCGGGGCAGCCAAGTAGTGCTCCCAGCTCAATCCAAGCTCTGGAAGCCGACCCTCACCAGGCAACGTGACAAACCCTGGGAAGTTTTGCCGGCAAAGAACTCCATGGACGGAGTTGGGCCGGCGGACACTATGATGGTGGTCCCAACCCCTGCAGCATGACAAGGCCAACGCATTAGTTAGTTGAAGAAACGTGAATGCAGAAGGTACAAAAATATTAAATGCACTTACCTCTCCCCATCAGGGAAAATCAACCACCTCTGCTCGCAGTCGCCGGCACGGACGGGAGCCGTGTAGCTCCACGCTGGTAGACGGTGCCCCCCTCCTCCTCAGTATCAGTCGGCTCCCCGCCATCATCAGCATGGCCACTCGGCTCCTCGGGCTGATCCGGCCAGGTACCCCATCCAGACGTGTGCTCCTCCGGGGTCTCGTGGGCCGAACTCTCGTGGGCCGAAGGCCCGTCGACCCGAGGCTCGTGGGCCCAAGACCCGTGGACCGAAGGCTCGTGGACCGGAGTCCGTGTAGCCTCCTCCTCGGTCGAGTCCACCCTAGCAGTCACGTGCTCGGGTGAAACAGCTGGGGGTGGCGGCGAGAAGGCGCCGTAGCAGTCACCCTACCTCCTCTCCCGCGACCACGTGCCCCACCTCCTCTCTTCCTACCTCGTCCCCTGCTGGGCACCGCGGTCGACGAAGAAGGGCCCGGCGGTGTCGCCATACTGTCCAGCAACGCTCGGCGGAGAGGTGCGTGTGGAATGGAAGACCTCACACCACGCGCCGACGAAGAAGGGGCCTTGGCACGCTCCCGACCAGCGCCCACCATCTTTCAACACCTGCCATGACAAACAGTAAACGAAATTAGTACAACATAAAAAAAGACCGACATGAATAATAATATGTGTATCAATTAAGTGTATCATCATCAAGTACAACATAAAAAAATTTAATACCTGACACTACTAATAATCTCGATCAGTATCATCAATAAATGCATAATCATCATCATCTCTATAATCAATGACGGGCTCATAGGGTTCAGTGGCATCAACATGTGGAAGGCCACCTTGACGTAATCGGTCAAGCAATGACAGGTCATCCGTAGCAGTAACCTCTTCTTGTTCCGGCTCTTCTTGTTCCTCCTCTGGGGTGATGTCGGATTCACTATCGCTGTCTACTTCAATGTTTTGGGGTGAAGTATAGCGGTTCTTGAAACGCTTTTTGGAAAGACGTGTCTCTTGGAAGAATTCTCCTTCATATGTGTCTGGGTTAATGTGAGGTTCATAATCCTCTTCCTTTGGGGGAGATAGTCTAGAACGTGGCGGCACTTCATAAACGACATCCCAACCTTTCAGATTTGGATTAGTTTGGCAGGCCCACGGTAGATAGAATACTTGGGTCGCCTGCTGAGCCGTAATATAGACATCAGGAACATCTAAATGGGTGCTTTGGTTGATTTCAACTAGCCCTATATGTTCATGAGTCCTTCTAGTCTCCTTCGGCTGAAACCAATAACATTTGAAGACTACGACATTCGGTGGGTTTTCACCATAGAAAAGAAGTTCATAAATTGCTTCAACTCTCCCATAATACTCGGTACCTCCTTCGCCGATAGCAGATACACAACAATTTGTAGACTTTCAGTCGGCCATAGATAGCTCTTTGCCATAGGTACGAAAGCGATACCCGTTGATGTCGTATTTGTCAAATCAACGGACCTTATAGTCAAAACCATTAGCGACTTGTCTCAATTCGGCGTCCATAGACTCTGAATTAGCCTACAAGTTTAATATGAAAGGATTGTTGCATTACGCACAAATTAGCGAATGAAATGAAATTGTCTAATAGAAATTACCGTTTGTTTGAACCAAGAGATGAAACCGGGATAGCCGCCTCCTTGCTTTGCGAGAAGCTCATACTCTTCGACAGAATCCTTTTGGATCACCGCTCCATACGAGAATAAGGCGACGTATCGACTGTATGAAATATCCAGGAATAAGAGCAGTTCAAAGGAAATAGAAGTTGCGAAACAATGTACCAAGAACTTACTCGATGTACGGCCGCACTTCTATCAGGTTGTTGAAGATATACAGCGAAATGGTCCGCCATTCTTCGTTATCCAAAGATACTGGATTTGAAACACTGGCTGGTGCGAGATTCCCTTTGAATAGGCTGAGGTTGGATCCACCCTTTTTAGGGTCGTTAGCATTGTACCGAGGCTTCGGATTATGCAAATGACGATTTTTGGCTTCGTAGTGTGCTGTCACGAAGTTTGCCGCCTCCTCAGTGATGAATGCCTCAGCCATCGATGCTTCAATTCTACGTTTATTTTTACATTTTTGTTGAAGCGTCTTCTGCATCCTCTCAGTTGGGTAGCACCAACGATTTTGCACGGGCCCCCCAATCTTGCCTCGGTCGGGAGATGCAAAATCAAATGCTGCATTGGATTAAAGAAGCCCGGTGGAAAGATCTTCTCTAACTTGCAGATCAACTCCGGCGCCAACTCTTCCATTTCTTCTAGCACGCCAGGCGATAGTTCTTTCGCACAAAGAACACGGAAGAAATAGCTGAGTTCTGCCAGTACTAGCCATTCATCCTCAGGGATGAAGCCACGCAACATCACCGGCATTACCCGCTCAATCCATATGTGCCAATCATGACTCTTGAGACCAAATATCTTCAATTTATCAAGACTGGCTCCCCTCTTTAGATTCGCTGCATACCCATTGGGGAACATCAACTGCATTTTCACCCACAAGATAATTTCCCTCATAGCTGGCCTTCCAAGATTGAACCATGCCTTTGGCTTCGTCCAGTTCTGCTTTCCTTTCGGTTCTTTCATGTTTTGTAACGGCCTATCACATAGCGCCTCCAGATCGACTCTAGCCTTAGTATTATCCTTTGACTTCCCATCTATGCCGAACAATGTACCAAAAAGTGCCTCGGCGATATTCTTCTCAGTGTGCATCACGTCGATGTTGTGTGGTCAAAAGAGGTCTTTGAAGTAAGGCAGATCCCATAAGCATGTTTTGTGAGTCCAGGCGTGCTTAGAATTATACCCCTTGAAGTACCCTGGACGCTCTGGATCTGGCTCGAGAGCGTTTAACTGATCCAGGGTATGTTGGCCTGTCAATGCAGGTGGTGCAGAGTTTTTGACAACTCTACCTCTGATGAAGTTCTTCTTGTCTTTCCTGAACTTATGGCGAGGATTCAGGAACTGTCTATGCATGTCGAAGCAAGAAAACTTGCGACCGGCCTGAAGCCAACGAAACTCAAGAGCTCCCTTGCATGTGGGGCACGGGAACCTTCCATGCACACACCAGCCAACGAATAGCGCATACGCCGGCAAGTCATGCGTCGAGTACATGTACCAGACACGCATTATGAAGTTCCGTTTGCTATAGGCGTCGTACGTCTTGAACCCATTATCCCAGGCTTCTTGCAATTCGTCCTTAAGCGGCTGCATGTACACATTCATATTTTTCCCCGGATAGTTGGGCCCTGGAATTATCAACGTCAGGAAAATGTTCTTTCTTTGCATAATCTGTCCGGGGGGGATTGAGTGGAAAGACAAATACGGGCCAACAGCTGTATTGGGCTGCCGTCATACCAAACACACTGAACTCATCCGTGCTGATGCCGACTCGAGGATGCCTCGGATCTGCCGCTTTGTCAGCATGTAATTCATCAAACTTTTTCCACGCAACACCATCCGATGTGTGTACGATCATCAGATTCCCATCTGCATCTAGTTCGGTTCTTTTGCCCGTTTTGTGCCATGTCATCTGTCTGGCCGTCTCTTCGACCATGAAAAGACGTTGAAGTCTTGGTATGATTGGCATATACCGAAGAACACTAATGGGGATTTTGGTCTGTGTCTTCTCACCCATACCGTTGTCTACCACAACATACCTGGAAGACTTGCAAATGGGACAATAGTTCAAGTCCGCATAGTCAAGCCTAAACAAGACACATCCTTTCTCACAGGCATATATCTTCTCATAGGGCATCTTCAGTGCACGGAGGATTTTGTCCGACTGGTACAGGTTTGCAGGCATTACATGGCCTTTGGGTAGAAAGCGTCCAAATACTGTCATCATTGCATCGTAGCATTCTCTGCCCAAGTTGAACTGAGCCTTCAGAGCCATTACTTGTGAGATGGCATCCAACTGACAAAGCTCAGTGTGCTCATGGAGCGGACGTTTTGAAGACTCCAACATTTCATTGAAGGCCTTTGCAGATTCCTCCATCTCCTCGTCCGAATCCCGAGCATCATCGAAGTCTTGCACCATGTTTTCCATCCCGGTACCATGCTCGTCCGTGTGACGATGATCCACCTCAGCTCGGTCACGTTGGGCAGACTCACCATGAAATGTCCACACCGTATAATCGGGCGTAAAACCACTCTTCTGCAGGTGTTTGCCCATTTCAGCCTCTGTCCTCTTTTCCCAATTGCCGCACCGTAAACAGGGGCACCAGGATTTCCTCTGGCCATTTGCAAATGCGGCTTGCACAAACCCCTTGGTTTTTGTGAACCATTCAGTGCTCCATTTGTTCTGACCAGTGTGACCGGTGTACATCCACGCACGATCACTCATCTTGACTTTCAGAGCTACTAGACACACAACAAATATATATATATATAATTCACCATGTATATATTCATCAGTTGATCTACTTTGTCAATTTTATTACGTCCATGCAACCTACACTCTAATAGGTAATGATAGGTCCTAATCCCACCCGAGTATGTTTAGATTGGGTTCATTTTCCCATGCTATGCTCCGGATCCTACGCAAAATTTCGGCAGCACCTCCCCGCTGTTCTCCTGATACACGTCTCTGCAATAAACAGAGAGGATGTGTACCCGGAGAACAACAGGGGAGGCACTGACGAAACTTATGCGTCAGATCCGGAGCAAAGCATATGGGAAAACGAACCCAATCTAAACATACTCGGGCTGTCCATGGATAGCGTTGGACAATTCGAAAGAATCAAGGTTATAAATATGCAAATGCATGCATATTTATAACTATGACGCTTTCGAACGGGAGACACATATTGGTTACGCATACTGATGATTCAAGACACATATATAGCTAGCTATCAAGTTTCATCGGCACGAACACCGGAACAGAGCAAATAATTAACGGGGGAGGAGGACATGTCATTTGTGCTCACCCACGAACGAAGGGGCAGAGCTCGTCAAACGCACGGCGAGGTCGTCGACCACCAAACCTCGCAGCGATGAAACAACTGCACATTTAAATCTACCCGATCAACACAATTATATATGATGTTTTCATAACAAAATCGAAAAATATATGACCTAACTAATAATTCACAAATATATGACCCCATCGGCCTCTGCAAGGCCAAAGAACACCTTTTCGGGAGGTGTCGGGGGTCGGGGTGTCATGTCGGTGTCGGGGTGCCGTGTCGGGGTCGGGGTGCTGTTTCGGGGTCGGGGGGTCGGGGTGTCGTGTCGGGGTCAGGGGGATCGGGTGTCGGGGTGGAGTCGGGGTCGGGTGTCGGGGTGTGGTGTCGGGGTTGGGGGGTCAGGGGGGTCAGGGGGTCGGGGTGTCGGGGTGTCGTGTCGGGGTCGGGGTGTCGGGGTGTGGTGTCGGAGTCGGGGTCAGGGGGTCAGGGGGTCGGGGGGTCGGGTGTCGGGGTGTCGTGTCGGGGTCGGGGTGTCGGGGTGTGGTGTCGGAGTCGGGGTGTCGGGGTCAGGGGGTCGGGGTGTCGTGTCGGGGTCGGGGTGTCGTGTCGGTGTCGGGGTCGGGGTGTCGGGGTCAGGGGTCAGGGGGTCGGGGTCAAGGGGTCAAGGGGTCGGGGTGTTTCCTTCTATCCTTCTTCTTTCTTTCTCTTCTTCTTCTTCTTCTTCTTCTTCTTCTTCTTCTTCTTCTTCTTCTTCTTTCCTTTCTTCTTCTTCTTCTTTCATCTTTTTTCTACTTTTTTACTTCTTTTCGTTTCTTCCTTTCTTCTTCTTCTACTTCTTCTACTTCTTTTCTTCTTCTTCTTTTTACATCTTTTTTGTACTTCTTTTCTTTTCTTCCTTTCTTCTTCTTCTACTTCTTTTCTTCTTTTTCTTTTTTCATCTCTTTTCTACTTCTTCTCTTTTCTTCTTCTACTTCTTCTACTACTTCTACTTCTTCTCATTCTTTTCTAACACTAACACAATCTAGCACTAACAATTAAACAGAAAAAATGAAAAAACAGAAGAAAAAAAAGAAGTAGTCCCTCACCGGAGCAATGGGACGGTCGGCGTGGGCGGTGGCGGGGGGGCGCCGGGCGGCAGGGGCGGTGCCGGGGGCGCCGCCGGGCGGCGGGTGGCGGGGCGACGGGGCGTCGGGGGCGGTGCCGGGGGCGGCGCCGGGCGGCGGGTGGCGGGGCGACGGGGCGTCGGCGGGTGGGGTGGGGGCGGAGGGGTGGGGGCGAAGGGGCGGAGGGGGCGACGGGGCGGCGCCGGGCGGCGAGTGGCGGGGCGACGGGGCGGCGGTGGGCGGCGGGGGGCGGGGGCGGCGGCGGGCGGCGGTGGGGTGGGATCTGGTGGCGGGGCGCGTCGGGGAGGAGAGAGGGAGAGAAGAGAGAGTAACGGGCGGGGGGTGGGGGCGTTAGTTAGTCTGCTCTTTGTCGTCTGCCAATCTTTGTCGTCCGCCTTTATGTCTCTTTGCCGTCTGCTAGCAAACGGCAAAGAGGTGGGACGTTAAGTTTTTCTAAACGGGCGGGGGGTGGGGGCCACCTCTCTCTTTGCCGTCAGCCAGCGGACGGCAAAGAGCCGGCAGATGGCAAAGGCCTGTTTTGTCGTCTGCCATTTCTTTGCCGTCTGCTTTTGGGTAGCTGATGGCAAAGAGCTTCTTTGCCGTCAGCTAGCAGACGGTAAAGAGCTGGCAGATGGCAAATTAGCTGATTCCAGTAGTGAAAGTGGAAATCTTTACCCTTTCATTATTATTCCTTTTGTATTCTATTGGTTTTCCCATCTTTCTATAGTTGGCAATATAAGCATTCTCATTGCAATTTACCATGCAAAACATATAGATATTTTTTAGTTTAGTTTCAATGTCGTTGTGAGAATGAATACTTCAAACCAACTATTTTATGTGTCAATTCTTCACTCCCCAAAAATAGACAAAGCTCATTATAAAGTTCAAGCGTGATCAAGTCATTACAATATATGGCCATGATTCGATCATGAAAAAGTTTGCATTGGAAATTAAGATGACCATCCTTATTGCAAAGTTCACAAGTAATAGGACAAAGAGAACATAATTTTGTAGCAAATTCATCTATCACTTTGAGCAAAAAATTGGTCCTATCATGCTTATGCTTCTTACAAAATCTATCTTCCCTATAAGGCACGTCTTCACAAAATCTTTCCACTCCACAAAAATTGACATGCTTATAAGAAACATTTTTGTCATGACTTGTGCAATCATCATTAGCATTTTAGATATTCAAAGAATTCACACTAACAACATTGCAATCATGCTCATCATTCAAATATTCTATGCCAAACATTTTATTGAATTCTTCTTCTATCAATTGAGCACAATTTTCCTTTCCATCATTTTCAAGAAAGACATGGTAAAGACGAATAATATGAGACCACCTCAATTCCATTTTTTGTAGTTTTCTTTTATGAACCAAACTAGTGATAAAACAAGAAACTAAAAGATTCAATTGCAAGATCTAAATATATACCTTCAAGCACTCACCTCCCCGGCAACGACGCCAGAAATGAGCTTGTTGTCTACTATGCAACTTTATTCTTGTAGACACGTGTTGGGCCTCCAAGCACGGAGTTTTGTAGGACAGTAGCAATTTTCCCTCAAGTGGATGACCTAAGGTTTATCAATCCGTGGGAGGCGTAGGATGAAGATGGCCTATCTCAAACAACCCTGCAACCAAATACTAAAAAGTCTCTTGTGTCCCCAACACACCAAATATAGTGGTAATTTGTATAGGTGCACTAGTTCGGCGAAGAGATGGTGATACAAGTGCAATATGGATAGTAGATAGTGATTTTTGTAATAAGAATAATAAATACAGCAAGGTAGCAATTGATAAAACGGAGCACAAACGGTATTGCAATCCTTGAGAATGAGGCGTAGGGTCCGTACTTTCACTAGTGTGATCTCCAAACAGTGCTAATATAATTGGATCATATAACCATCCCTCAAAGTGTGATGAAGAATCACTCTAAAGTTCCTATCTAGCGGAGAATATAAGAATAAATTGTTTGTAGGGTACAAAACCACCTCGAAGCTATTCTTTCCGATCGATCTATCCAAGATTTCATACTAAAATAACACCAAATAATTTCAGATTCATAATACTCAATCCAACACAAAGAACCTCAAAGAGTGCCCCAAGATTTCTAGCAGAGAAACAAAGAGAAGAACGTGCATCAACCCCTATGCATAGATTACCCCATTGTCACCTCGGGAATCCGTGAGTTGAGTGCCAAAACATATATCAAGTGAATCAATACGATACCCCATTGTCACCACGGGTATCCATAGCAATACATACATAAAGTGTTCTCAAATCCATAAAAGTATTCAATCCGATAAAACGAAATCTCAAAGGGAAAACTCAATTCATCACAACAAGATAGTGAGGGGAAAACACCATATGATCGGACTATATTAACAAAGCCCGCGATACATCAAGATCGTCCATCTCAAGAACACAAGAGAGGGAGAGGGAGAGAGATTAAACACATAGCTACTTGTACAAACCCTCAGCCCCGAGGGTGGACTACTCCCTCCTCATCATGGTGGCCGCCAGGATGATGAAGATGGCCACGGGTGATGATTCCCCCATCTGGCAGGGTGCCAGAACGGGTTCTAGATTGGTTTCTCGTGTCTATAGAGGCTTGCGGCGGCGGAACTTATGATCTAGGGTCTCCCCGAGGGTTTTTGGAATATTTGGGAATTTATAGGGCGAAGAGGGTGTGCGGGAGGCCAGAGGTGGGTACAACCCACCGGAGTGCACCTGAGGGCCCAGGCACGCTCTAGTGGGTTGTGCCCCCCTCGGGGCACCCCCCCAGGTGCTGCTCTGGCCCACTGGATGTCTTCTGGTCCATAAAAAGTCCACAAAAAGTTTTGCTGCATTTGGACTCCGTTTGATAGTGATTTTCTGCGATGTAAAAAACAAGCAAAAAACAGCAACTCGCCCTGGGCACTATGTCAATAGGTTAGTCCCAAAAAATGATATAAAGTTGCTATAAAATGATTGTAAAACATCCAAGAATGATAATATAACAGCATGAATACTTCATAAATTATAGATACGTTGGAGACGTATCATCCATATTCAAGATGGTACTAAAAACTGCTACCGCAATGTTTCTCTATTATTCTTGGAACAAAGATGGCTTCCGTTCAAAAAGATGTGATGAACTAGGATGAACTCCGATTAACTCTATGAACTCAATTGACCTAATGCATATCTGAAAGAGGATAGAAGTAGTACTTGTTTGCGGTGGAGAATGGCGGAGGCGCGCCGCTAGACCTTGCCGGCAATAGGGCAGTGTTGCGGCGTCGACTGAAGAAGGCTGGTGCAGTTCATTGAGTGCGGCGGAGCTCCGGTCGTGATGGGCGTCGCGGGGGTGAAGAATAAGTGGAGGCGATGGGCTGAAAAGTGAGAAGGGCAGACCCCCGCCCCCGTTCCTATTTATAAGGAAAAGAGGGCACAGTAACAGGCGTGTGCGAGAATCGAGGAGGCATGATAACTTCTACAATGAAAAGGGCGCCTCGATTTTCGGAATGGTTGATTAATGCAAAAGATCCATTGTGACGTCATGAGGATTTTTCTGAATTTATAAAGATGACATCATCCGTTCATATGGCGGGTTATGAAGATCTGCTCAAACTTAAACATTTAAAAGAACCAAGGAAGACTCGCCAACAAGAGGCATCGAAGATTGACATGAACAAGTTCAAATCAATCTGGGGCCTAGTGTTGGGGCTATGACCCCACGATGTAACCTTCCCTAAAAGGGCCGGGTTAGGCTGCTGGCGACTTAACAATGAAGCCGTAGACAGGCCCAAGAAACCAAGACGTGGAGCCAGGGAGGTGCTACCTCTTGAGCATGCATTGGTTCTCCCTTGAAGAGGAAAGGGTGATGCAGCAAAGTAGTGTAAGTATTTCCCTCAGTTTTGAGAACCAAGGTATCAATCCAGTAGGAGACAACACACAAGTCGCCTAGTACCTGCACAAACAATCAAGAACCTTGCAACCAACGCGATAAAGGGGTTATCAATCCCTTCACAGTCACTCGCAAAAGTGAGATCTAACAAAGATAGTAAAGTAAATATTTTTGGTATTTTTGTTGTATAGATTGGAAAGTAAAGATTGCAAAATAGTAAACGAGATGCGATGTAAATAAAAGAGATGCAATATAATAAGAAATAGACCCGGGGGCCATAGGTTTCACTAGTGACTTCTCTCAAGATAGTATGTATTACGGTGGGTGAACAAATTACTGCCGAGCAATTGATAGAAAAGCGCATAGTTATGAAGATATCTAAGGCAATGATCATGAATATAGGCATCACGTCCGTGTCAAGTAGACCGAAATGATTCTGCATCTACTACTATTACTCCACACATCGACCGCTACCCAGCATGCATCTAGAGTATTAAGTTCATAAGAACAGAGTAACGCATTAAGCAAGATGACATGATGTAGAGGGATAAACTAAAGCAATATGATTTAAACCCCATCTTTTTAACCTCAATGGCAACAATACAATAGGTGCCTTGCTGCCCCTACTGTCACTGGGAAAGGACACCGCAAGATTGAAACCAAAGCTAAGCACTTCTCCCATTGCAAGAAAGATCAATCTAGTAGACCAAACTAAACCGATAATTCGAAGAGACTTGCAAAGATATCAAATCATGCATATAAGTATTCAGAGAAGAACCAAATAATATTCATAGATAAACTTGTTCATAAATTCACAATTCATCGGATCTCGGCAAACGCACCGTAAAAGAGTATTACATCGAATAGATCTCCAAGAACATCGAGGAGAACTTTGTATTGAGAATCAAAGAGAGAGAAGAAGCCACCTAGCTAATAACTATGGACCCAAAGGTCTGTGGTAAACTACTCACACTTCATCAGAGAGGCTATGGTGTTGATATAGAAGCCCTCCGTGATCGATTCCCCCTACGACAGATCGCCGGAAAAGGCCCCAAGATGGGATCTTACGGGTACAGAAGGTTGCGGTGGTGGAAAAGTGGTTTCGTGGCTCCCCCTGATGTTTCTAGGGTATAAGAGTATATATAGGCGAAAAAAGTACGTTGGTGGAGCTACGAGGGACCCACGAGGGTGGGGGCGCGCCCTCCTACCTCGTGGCCTCCTCGTGGAGTTCCAGACTTCAACTCCAAGTCTTCTGGTTTGCTTTCGGTCCAAGAAAGATCATCGCGAAGGTTTCATTCCGTTTGGAATCCGTTTGGTATTCCTTTTCTGCAAAACTCTAAAATAAGCAAAAAAACAGAAACTGGCACTGGGCCTCCGGTTAATAAGTTAGTCCCAAAAATAATATAAAAGAGCATATTAAAGCCCATTAAACATCCAAAATAGATAATATAATAGCATGGAACAATCAAAAATTATAGATACGTTGGAGACGTATCAAGCATCCCCAAGCTTAATTCCTGCTCGTCCTCGAGTAGGTAAATGATAAAAAAGGAATTTTTGATGTGGAATGCTACCTAACGTAATTATCAATGTAATTTTCTTTATTGTGGCATGAATGTTCAGATCCGAAAGATTCAAGACAAAAGTTTAATATTGACATAAAAATAATAATACTTCAAGCATACTAACAAAGCAATCATGTCTTCTCAAAATAACATGGCCAAAGAAAGTTATCCCTACAAAATCATATAGTCTGGCTATGCTCTATCTTCATCACACAAAATATTTAAATCATGCACAACCCCGATGACAAGCCAAGCAATTGTTTCATACTTTTGATGTTCTCAAACTTTTTCAATCTTCACGCAATACATGAGTGTGAGCCATGGACATAGCACTATAGGTGGAATAGAATGGTGGTTATGGGGAAGACAAAAAGGAGAAGATAGTCTCACATCAACTAGGTGTATCAACAGGCTATGGAGATGCCCATCAATAGATATCAATGTGAGTGACTAGGGATTGCTATGCAACGGATGCACTAGAGTTATAAGTGTATGAAAGCTCAAAAAGAAACTAAGTGGGTGTGCATCCAACTCGCTTGCTCATGAAGACCTAGGGCATTTTAAGGAAGCCCATCATTGGAATATACAAGCCAAGTTCTATAATGAAAAATTCCCACTAGTATATGAAAATGATATCATAGGAGACTCTCTATCATGAAGATCATGGTGCTACTTTGAAGCACAAGTGTGGTAAAGGATAGTAACATTGTCCCTTCTCTCTTATTCTCTCAATTTTTTATTTTTTTATTTGGGCCTTTTTTATGGCCTCTTTCTTTCTCTTTTTTTTTTAATTTTCCGTCCGGAATCTCATCCCGACTTGTGGGGGAATCATAGTCTCAATCATCCTTTCCTCACATGGGACAATGCTCTAGTAATGATGACCATCACACTTTTATTTACTTACAATTCAAGAATTACAACTCGATACTTCGAACAAAATATGACTCTATATGATGCCTCCGGCGGTGTACCGGGATGTGCAATGAATCAAGAGTGACATGTATGAAAAATTATGAAGGTGGCTTTGCCACAAATACGAAGTCAACTACATGATCATGCAAAGCAATATGATAATGATGAAGCATGTCATAATAAATGGAACGGTGAAAAGTTGCATGGCAATATATCTCGGAATGGCTATGGAAATGCCATAATAGGTAGGTATGGTGGCTGTTTTGAGGAAGGTATATGGTGGGTGTATGATACCGGCAAAATTTGCGCGGTATTAGAGAGGCTAGCAATGGTGGAAGGGTGAGAGTGCATATAATCCATGGACTCAACATTAGTCATAAAGAACTCACATACTTGTTGCAAAAATCTATTAGTTATTAAAACGAAGTACTACGCGCATGCTCCTAGGGGGATAGATTGGTAGTAAAAGACCATCGCTCGTCCCCGACCGCCACCCATAAAGAAGACAATCAATAAATAAATCATGCTCCGACTTCATCACATAACGGTTCACCATACGTGCAAGCTACGGGAATCACAAACTTTAACACAAGTATCTCTCAAATTCACGACTACTCAACTAGCATGACTCTAATATCACCATCCTCATATCTCAAAACAATCATAAAGAATCAAACTTCTCATAGTATTCAATGCACTTTATATGAAAGTTTTTATTACACCCATCTTGGATGCCCATCATATTAGGACTAGTTTTATAGCCAAAGCAAATTACCATGCTGTTCTAAAAGACTCTCAAAATAATATAAGTTAAGCATGAAAGATCAATAATTTCTATAAAATAAAACCACCGCCGTGCTCTAAAAAGATATAAGTGAAGCACTAGAGCAAAATTATCTAGCTCAAAAGATATAAGTGAAGCACATAGAGTATTCTAATAAATTCCGATTCATGCATGTCTCTCCCAAAAGGTGTGTACAGCAAGGATGATTGTGGTAAACTAAAAAGCAAAGACTAAAATCATACAATATGCTCCAAGCAAAACACATATCATGTGGTGAATAAAAATATAGCCTCAAGTAAAGTTACCGATAGACGAAAACGAAAGAGGGGATGCCTTCCGGGGCATCCCCAAGCTTAGAATTTTCGTTGTCCTTGAGTTTTACCTTGGGGTGCCTTGGGCATCCCCAAGCTTAGGCTCTTTCCACTCCTTATTCCAAAATCCATCAAATCTTTACCCAAAAACTTGAAAACTTCACAACACAAAACTTCAACAGAAAATCTCATGAGCTCCGTTAGTATAAGAAAATAAACCACCACATTAAGGTACTGTAATGAACTCATTCCTTATTTATATTGGTGTCAAACCTACTATATTACAACTTCTCTATGGTTCATACCCCTCGCTACTACTCATAGATTCATCAAAATAAGCAAACAACACACGAAAAAACAGAATTTGTCAAAAAAGAACAGTCTGTAGAAATCTGTATCATTCGAATACTTCTGTAACTCCAAAAATTCTGAAATAAATTGGTGGACGTGAGGAATTTGTCTATTAATCATCTGCAAAAAAGAATCAACCTAAAATCACTTGGCAGCTAATCTCGTGAGCGCAAAAGTTTCTGTTTTTTACAACAAGATCGCAAAGACTTCACCCAAGTCTTCCCAAAGGTTCTACTTGGCACAAACACTAATTAAAACATAAAACCACATATAACCAGAGGCTAGATGAATTATTTATTACTAAATACGAGCAAAAAGCAAAGAACAAAAATAAAATTGGGTTGCCTCCCAACAATCGCTATTGTTTAACGCCCCTAGATAGGCATAAAAACAAGAATAGATCTAGGTATTGTCATCTTTAGTATGCAATCCATAAGTGGCTCTCATAATAGATTCATAAGGCAATTTAATTTTCTTCCTAGGAAAGTGTTCCATGCCTTTCCTTAACAGAAACTGGAATCTAATATTTCCTTCTTTCATGTCAATAATTGCACCAATCGTTCTAAGGAAAGGTCTACCAAATATAATAGGGCATGTAGGATTGCAATCTATGTCAAGAACAATGAAATCTATGGGCACATAATTCCTATTTGCAACAATAAGAACATCATTAATCCTTACCCTAGGATTCTTAATGGTGGAATCCGCAAGATGCAAATTTAAAGAACAATCATCAAATTCACAGAAACCTAGCACATCACACAAGGTTTTTGGAATCGTGGAAACACTAGCACCCAAATCACACAAAGCATAGCATTCATAATCTTCAATATTAATTTTAATAGTAGGTTCCCACTCATCATAAAGTTTTCCAAGGATAGAAACTTCTAGTTCAAGCTTTTCTTCATAGGATTGCATTAAAACATCAACGATATGTTTAGTAAAAGCTTTATTTTGATTATAAGCATGAGGAGAATTTAACACGGATTGCAACAAGGAAATACAATCTATCAAAGAGCAATTATCATAATTAAATTCCTTGAAATCCAAAATAGTGGGTTCATTGCTATGTAAAGTTTTGACCTCTTCAATCCCACTTTTATTAATTTTTGCATCAAGATCTAAAAACTCCGAATCATTGGGATGCCTTTTAACTAAAGTTGACTCATCTCCAGTCCCATCTTTATCAAGATTCATATTGGAAAACAAAGATTTAATAGGAGTCACATCAATCACTTATAGATCATCATCATTATTATCATGAAAACTAGAAGAACACGCTTTCACAAAGCAATCTGTTTTAGCACGCATCCTAGCGGTCATTTCCTTGCACTCATCAATGGAAATTCTCATGGCTTTGAGAGACTCATTGATGTCATGCTTAGGTGGAATAGATCTAAGTTTCAAAGAATCAACATCAAGAGAAATTCTATCCACGTTCCTAGCCAACTCATCAATCTTAAGCAATTTTTCTTCAACCAAAGCATTGAAATTCTTTTGCGAACTCATAAATTCTTTAACACTAGTCTCAAAATCAGAGGGCATCTTATTAAAATTTCCATAAGAGTTGTTGTAGGAATTACCATAATTATTAGAGGAATTACTAGTAAACGGCCTAGAATTAAAGTTTCCTCTATACGCGTTGTTACCAAAATTGTTCCTACCAACAAAATTCACATCCATAGATTCATTATTATTCTCAATCAAAGTGGAAAAAGGCATATCATTAGGATCAGAAGAAACACTTTTATTAGCAAACAATTTGATAAGTTCATCCATCTTTCCACTCAAAACATTAATCTCTTCAATCGCATGAACCTTTTTACTAGTGGATCTTTCGGTGTGCCATTGAGAATAATTAACCATAATGTTGTCTAGGAGTTTAGTAGCTTCTCCTAAAGTGATTTCCATAAAAGTGCCTCCCGCGGCCGAATCTAAAAGATTTCTAGAAGCAAAACTCAATCCGGCATAAAAAATTTGTATAATCATCCACAAATTCAAACCATGTGTAGGGCAATTACGTATCATTAATTTCATCCTCTCCCAAGCTTGTGCAACATGCTCATGATCAAGTTGCTTAAAATTCATAATATCGTTCCTAAGAGAGATGATCTTAGCGGGAGGAAAATACTTAGAGATAAAAGCATCTTTGCACTTATTCCATGAATCAATACTATTTTTAGGGAAAGAAGAGAACCAAGTTTTAGCACGATCTCTAAGAGAACGGAAATAGCTTCAATTTAGCAATATCATTATCCACATATTTCTTCTTTTGCATATCACACAAATCAACAAAGTTGTTTAGATGGGGAGTGGCATCTTCGCTAGGAAGGCCAGAAAATTGATATTTCATAACAAGATTCAACAAAGCGGTATTAATTTCACAAGATTCAGCATCGGTAGTAGGAGCAATCGAAGTGCTAATAAAATCATTGTTGTTGGTATTGGAAAAGTCACACAATTTAGTATTATCTTGAGCCATCGTGACAAACAATCAATCCAAGACACAAGAACACAAGAAGCAAGCAAAAAGAGGAGAACGGAAGAGGGGCAAAGAAAAGGCAAAGGTTTTCGAAAATCCTTTTAGAAGTGGGGAGAGGAAAACGATAGGCGGATGGCAAATAATGTAATGCGAGGGAGAAGAGTTTATGATGGGTACTTGGTATGTCTTGACTTGGCGTAGATCTCCCCGGCAACAGCGCCAGAAATCCTTCTTGCTACCTCTTGAGCATGCGTTGGTCTTCCCTTGAAGAGGAAAGGGTGATGCAGCAAAGTAGCGTAAGTATTTCCCTCGGTTTTTAGAACCAAGGTATCAATCCAGTAGGAGACAATGCAGAAGTCGCCTAGTACCTGCACAAACAATCAAGAACCTTGCAACCAACGCGATAAAGGGTTTGTCAATCCCTTCACGGTCACTCGCAAAAGTGAGATCTAATAAAGATAGTAAAGATTGGAAAATAGTAAACGATGTGTGATGTAAAAAAAAAGAGATGCAATATAATAAGAAAGAGACCCGGGGGCCATAGGTTTCACTAGTGGCTTCTCTCAAGATAGCATGTATTACGGTGGGATTGATAGAAAACCGCATAGTTATGAAGATATCTAAGGCAATGATCATGAATATAGGCATCACGTCCGTGTCAAGTAGACCGAAACGATTCTGCATCTACTACTATTACTCCACACATCGACCGCTATCCAGCATGCATCTAGAGTATTAAGTTCATAAGAACAAAGTAATGCATTAAGCAAGATGACATGATGTAGAGGGATAAACTCAAGCAATATGATATAAACCCCATCTTTTTATCCTCGATGGCAATAATACAATATGTGCCTTGCTGCCCCTACTGTCACTGGGAAAGGACACCGCAAGATTGAACCCAAAGCTAAGCACTTCTCCCATTGCAAGAAAGATCAATCTAGTAAGCCAAACTAAACTGATAATTCGAAGAGACTTGCAAAGATATCAAATCAATCATATAAGAATTCAGAGAAGAACCAAATAATATTCATAGATAAACTTGTCCATAAATTCACAATTCATCGGATCTCGGCAAACACACCGTAAAAGAGTATTACATCGAATAGATATCCAAGAACATCGAGGAGAACTTTGTATTGAGAATCAAAGAGAGAGAAGAAGCCATCTAGCTAATTACTATGGAGCCGAAGGTCTGTGGTAAACTACTCACACTTCATCGGAGAGGCAATGGTGTTGATGTAGAAGCCCTCCATGATCGATTCCCCCTCCGGCAGATCGCCGGAAAAGGCCCCAAGATGGGATCTCACGGGTACAGAAGGTTGCGGTGGTGGAAAAGTGGTTTCGTGGCTCCCCCTGATGTTTCTAGGGTATAAGAGTATATATATAGGTGAAATAAGTACGTCGGTGGAGCTACGAGGGGGCCACGAGGGTGGGGGCGCGCCTACCCCCCCCTGGGCGCACCCTCTTGCCTCGTGGCCTCCTCGTGGAGTTCCAGACGTCAACTCAAAGTCTTCTGGTTTGCTTTCGGTCAAAGAAAGATCATCGCGAAGGTTTCTTCCGTTTGGACTCCGTTTGGTATTCCTTTTCTGCAAAACTCTAAAATAAGCAAAAAAACAGAAACTGGCACTGGGCCTCCGGTTAATAGGTTAGTCCAAAAAATAATATAAAAGAGCATATTAAAGCCCATTAAACATCCAAAACAGATAATATAATAGCATGGAACAATCAAAAATTATAGATACGTTGGAGACGTATCAAGAGGCAGCTTACGAGGAGGGCCACTTGGAGGCCCAGGACCAGAAGACGGTGCGTGACCCGGAGGTGTAAGCCGCCCGACGGCGACTTGCCAAAGAAGGCAAGGCGATTTAGAGCCAGGATCGGTTACGAAGTATAATCAGACCCGGACTCTTGTAAGCCCAGGGCCTCGACCTGTGTATATAAAGGCGAGTCCCTGCGGCGGGTATACTTAAGTTACAATCAATCGATAGCTAGGTAGAGCGAATTTGCTCCCCTGTAATCGATACTCAAGCAATAGCAACAAGAGCAGGAGTAGGCTTTTACCTCCACCATGAGGGGCCGAACCTGGGTAAACTCGTGTCCTTCGTCCCGCTCGACCCCTTCAAGCTAATCACTGTAGCGATGGCCTCGCACCTAAGTCCTTTCACTAGGGCATCTGCCGTGTTTACCCCACGACACATCCCTTTACATTCTTGCACTTGCATGCTTTACTCTTTCCTCTGTTGTCGGGGATATACCCCGCGGTATGAACCGGCCGGAAATATGATCGGGCCGGACTTGGCGACTCACCAGAGACCCGGCTGGAGCTTGGCGACTCACTGGCGACCTTCCCGGACCTGGCGGTTTACGGACGGCCCGCCTAATATTGCGACTCACTGGTGACCCGGCGGGTGGGTTAGACGGACGACAAGGCCCAAGGCCCAGACGGTCGGCTCATGTTATGGTGGGCCGGCTTAAAAGAAAGTATAAGGAATATTCCCTTACAAAGGAAGCAAGACTAGGACTCCACTTGTAATAGAGTAATCCTAATCCTACTAGGACTAGTCATGTAACCCGCCCCTTCAACTTATATAAGGAGGGGCAGGGCACCCCAAGATGGAGAGGTTGAATAATCTTGAAGGCTAGACACAACTAGAGGAGAGCCGGTTTATGCGGCGACTCCCTGATGAGCATAATGAGACCTAGCCATAAACAGCATGTATGGTTATTACCGGATGATGTTTCCCGGGGCCCGAAGCTGTCTAAACCCTTGTCTTGTGTGTTAACCCGCCTCGCGTCTCTCATCCCGATCAATCCCTCTCAATCTACCACATAGATGCATTGGCCTCACGACTAAGTCCTCACACTAGGACATCTGCCGTGACAAATCCACGACAGTTGGCGCCCACCAAGGGGCCTACGCACAGTGGTGTTGTCTTGGAGGGATCTTTTTCAGGAATCGAGGAATTCGCAATTTTTTGGATGAAGAAAGGATCTGCGTCAACGACGAACAGTCGGAAGAGCATATACAAGATTACGATCGAGAGAGAGCTAGGGTTGCGTCCGCTCCTCCGCTGCCGTTCGAAAAAATCACGGAGATCAAGATTAAACTTTCTTATGCAATTTTTCCTTCCCGGATTACACGGCGTATACGTCGAGGCTGACATAAAGCAGACTTGCATTGTGGTCTAAGTCATCATAGTCCCTGTTTTCCTCCAATCGACCAAGTTGGGCATGCGTACATACAAGGGATCAGACCAGCTACCATGTGAAAGCTTGCAAAACAATGGGAGGGGCCCACAGTAGCAATGGTACGGCCAAAATCACTGTTCTAACCTTTTCAGCAATCTTTGCCACAAAGTGAACTCGGCATGAAAGTATTTCATGATCTGACCCTTTTAGTAACGCCACAGTCTGTGGCATTTCTTCTCCATATAGAAACGCCGAGATAGCTCGCGTTTCAGCTCCACATTCAAACACCGAGCTAGCTCGCGTTTTTGCTCCACATGTAAACGCCATGATAACTGGCGTTGCTGCCCAGGCGGAAACGCCATGAGCTTTGGCGTTTCTAGCTGGTAGCTTGCTGAGTTTACTGTGTCCTATGCATGCATACGTTTCTATCCCCAATAAATGACACCTACCTGCTCCTATCCAAGAACTAGGATCGTAGCCCGTGCAACTCAGCAAAGCTAAATCACCTCATGCAAGAATATCTACTGTCTTATATGGTACATACGTACTAGTAGTACAGTGTAGTACAAGAGCTAGCCGGCCTGTGGTTAAAGAAAATGCAGCTAACCATGAGCTAGTACTGCAGTCTACACTGACGCAACGAGTAGACAAGATGTATGATGTATGCATGCCATGCTTCGATGCATGCATGTAAGGCTCCGTGAGCACTTAAAATAAATGTAGTACTCCACGGTCTCTTAAGCTAGCATGCAAAGAAAGCCAACTAATGATTAGAGTACTATTAGAAGAGTACTATTTGCATGCACAGCTAGAAACGCCAAAGCTCATGGCGTTTCTGCCTGGGCAGCAATGCCAGCTATCATGGCGTTCACACGTGGAGCAAAAACGCGAGCTAGCTCGGCGTTTGAATGTGGAGCTGAAACGCGAGCTATCTCGGCGTTTCTATATGGAGAAGAAACGCCATGTGCTATGGCGTTGCTAAAAGGGTCAGATCGTGAAATACTTTCATGTTGAGTTCACTTTGTGACAAAGATTACTGAAAAGGTCATAATAGTGATTTCGGCCCAATGGTACTACTTCATTAGTATTCTGCTATGTGATGGCCAAGTTGATCTACAACTCCAAAAAAATTATTGGCCAAAACTGTTACATGGGGACGCGACCAGATGGGATCTGCTTTGGTAAATTCATATAGGAAATATACATCAAGAAGACTGTCACGAGATCAAAAGGCAAAACACCAGGGATTAGCGAAGTTTAAAAAGAAAAAGAAAAAATATGGCCACGACCCGGAAACGGAGCCGGCCACGATCCAGATTCCTCCTGCGCCCGCGACCTAGTTTCGAGGCGCCCGCCTTTGCTGCCTGGCGTACGCCCCGGCGGCTTCCGAGTCGTCGCCGTCCTCCACACCGCGGCCTACCTCCGCCGCCCGGCTCCAGGCCGCCGCCGCGGCCTCACCGTCAAACCGACGCAGCCTCGCGCCACCTCAAGCACCACCCCTGTGCTGCTCCTCGGCGAGTCGCCGTTCGCCTCACACTTCGTTGCCGGCCGGCCGCTCTCTGCCCCGCGTTGAGCCGCCGTTCGCCTCAGACTCCGTCGCTGGCCGGCCGGTCTCTGCCCGCTGAGCCGCCCTGGCCAGGCGCCCCTTGCAGTGCTTCATCTGGAGCCGCCCCGCTGGGCCGTGCCCCAAGTCGCTCCGACGGGTTGCTGCTGCCGCGAGCCGCACCGGTTTGTGCCTCGCGCCGTTGTCGAGCTGCGGGTGCGCCCTCGCGCCTGCCTGAAACCGCCTGTCACGCCGCCCTATTAAACCGCCGTGGAGCACCTCTGACTCGCCATTGCCGCAACCTCGTCTGCGACGACAAGCCGCCTCTGCTACCGCCAAATTGCTGCCTATTGGTCATTCTACGTGAGGAGTAAAAACCACGAATCTGTATGAGACCTGAAGTTGCGAAAAGGAACAGAGGTGGCTCAAGCTATATGATCAGCCGTTCTGCTATCATGGCCGATTCGCAACAGCAGCTGATCTACTGTTGTTGCCAGTTAATTATGCCTTGTCCAATGACTGGCTCGACAATCCATAGAAACATCATGTGCTATCCTCCTTATGAATTTTATCAGCACATTTTATTTGAGAACAATTACTCTGGTCTATGGTATTGTTTCGCTGGAAAATTGTTCATTACAAATGAGGCGTTATACTGCGGATATGGAGCATGCACTGGCAATGTTCTGCCACGACGTTTTCGTCCGAGCCACACTACCCGATGAACGGACGTGCGCAAGTCGCTGCCCCTGTGGCCCGGTCTACATCAACTCGCCCATCCGTGCGGCTTACTGCGCCTGCGATTACTCGCCCGTCCGCATGGCTTACCGCGCCTGTGATTGACTCGCCCGTCCCTGCTAGCTTACAACGCCGCCACTGGCACATCTATCTGCTCTCGCAGCCGACTTGGTCGTGATTGATTTCAGCTTCACCTGGTGATCATCAACTCCGCGGTGGATAATTTTTGGCCTGACATATCAGGTGAAATCCATCAAGTATATTTTTATATTATATACTGCTTTCTTTAAAAGAGCAATTACTCTGGCTTGCAAGTTTCTCCAATGCAGGACAAGTTGTCTACTGCAAAAGGAACTATTATATCACTGAGCTGTTGAATGATTCATACCAGTTTATATCACGGTTAAATATGAAGAATCTCATGACAACTCCTTGAGTCGTCTTAAGACTCGGGGGGCCACAATGACATGACTCGGCAGAATTGGTCGGTTTCAGTGAATTCAAGATCTCCGGGTCATTGGAGGGAAAAATAACCCGGCCCCGGAGACTACTGCTACATTGATGAAAGTTTAAAGGCCGTCAGAAAATTCCGGCTCAAAATGAAGAACTCCGGTATAAAATCCGACTCAAGGGAAATCTGTTTTTCACAAAGCTTTGAAGCTCTCAAATTCCGGTTCAAAAAGAATTCATCTCTCGCAAGTTCGAGTTCTCAGAAAAATTAAAGGTTGCCAAAGAGAACTTGCTGCCATGATGCATGGTTCAAATATGGGTATCCTGCCTTATGGGCTCATTTTATTATGGTCACTTGGGGGCTTCCTGCTCATTGAGCATAGCTATGACTACCCTCTTGATCCGGCTTGTACGCCTTGATTACAAATAACATGGGGGCTTCCTGCTCATTGAGCATAGCTATGACTACCCTCTTGATCCGGCTTGTACGCCATGATTGCAAAATACATGGGGGCTTCCTGCTCATTGAGCATAGCTATGATTACCCTATTAATCCAGTTTGTACGCCTGGAATAAAATATTACTTGGGGGCTCTTTGTCCAACGGACAAGAGTTTTTGTGACCCTTGTAATAGGCTTGGTAGCCAGGCTTGGAAGCTAGGTGTATTCACTTAAAAACCCGGGTTATCCTGCCTTTTTAAGTCTGCCACTCCGCCCAGATTGACTGGAATGACTCACCGTACTTTTGACAGTCAATCTTATACAGACCCTGAACTTGTCAAAGTTAAAACGACGATTGGTCATGTGAGGCCCGGCTTATAAGGTTGCATGAAGGTTTAACTCAGCGGCTGTGCGGCCCATTTGAAAGCACTTGACTTGAAGGTTTGGCAGCCTGTGAAAGCCTTGTTTTTTGCTTTTTAAATTTCTATTTGATTTGAACTTTTTTTTGAGGTTCATCTCTTGTGATATGTTAATACATGGTTGAAAACTGATGAGGGCTATGTTGCCTTATGGTTCATATATGAATCTATCCGGAGTTTATTAACCCGGCCTGGCTTTGGAAGTTAAGTCGCCGGTGTCTGATGATTATGTGCTTGGAGTTCTGGCTCTAAGTTTTGGGATGTTACCCCTTACTACCTTTGGCTTTATAAGTCGGCGTTATAAACAAACTGAATAGGGTGTTGTGCTCTCAATATTTGGGTTGTAACCCTTACTGCACGACATATGATGAGTCGGCGGTGTTAACAAATATCACAGGTATGATATTTATTTTGTTATAATTATATGAGGTTTTTCTAAACTGGCCCTCGCTATGGACTTTAAGTCACCAGTATATTTTGGATTGCGCCATTGGAATCATGCGCTTATAAATCATTGGATTACTGCCCTCATTGGGTATGGCGATGTAAGCTAGCGGTATAAATCAATCTTACAGGTATGTTTTCCTGGTTATATGAATATGCGAGATTTGATAAACGGCCCTGGTTTTAAACTTTAAGTTGCCAGTATGTTTAGGCTTGAATGGCCTTAATGCTAGTCTTTTCCATATTTGCATAAGACTATATTATGTTTGGGTTGTTACCCGCCCTGGCTTTTGACGTTAAGTCGCCAGGGCATATGTTGTTTTAAACTTTGTGTAGAACATGCAGAGCTTTACACATAAGAATACTGCTATTGCTCATATGAATCATTGAGTTTAAAACCCATCATCTGGCCATCTGAATATATTGCCGGGTTATCCAGATCCGGGTTATATTGTTCAATATTGAGTTTATTGAGGCCATGAGCCGCTAAAGTGATCTTGTTAAAAACTGGACATGCATGACTATGAGCCTCCATGGATGGGGTTATCAGTTCAAGCCGTCGGGTTACAAAATTCCGGCTTACAATGAATGCGCATTAAGTCGCCATGGCCAAGAGCCGCCGGGTATTGAACTCCGGATTTACTTATCAACAGATAAGGTATTCAAATCTTTAATAGCCAGACTGGGCTGGATTTTCATTATGGTATGGAATGATTGAGGTTTTCATACCAGATTATATTATTCAAATATTGAATAGCCAACATGGCTGGATTTTTGTTATGGTTATCAATAACCAGAATTATGATTGAGGTTTTCAAAGTCACTTTAGCGCAATGGCTATTATTTCTTTATCAATGGATATGATTTATTCTACAATGGAAGGAATAGTCCCGAGTCGTTGTAGGCTTACGACCCGGCACTTGGGGGCTACATTATTCAACTCATGATTATATCAAATATGGAAGTCCCATGTCGCTGCAAGCATGCACCTGTTGGGGATCGTAGCAGAAACTTAAAATTTTCTACGTATCACCAAGATCCATCTATGGAGTTTACTAGCAACGAGAGGGATGGAGTGCATCTACATACCCTTGTAGATCGCGAGCGGAAGCGTTCAAGTGAACGGGGTTGATGGAGTCGTACTCGTCGTGATCCAAATCACCGATGACCGAGCGCCGAACGGACGGCACCTCCGCGTTCAACACACGTACAGAGCAGCGACGTCTCCTCCTTCTTGATCCAGCAAGGGGGAAGGAGAGGTTGATGGAGATCCAGCAGCACGGCGGCGTGGTGGTGGAAGTAGCGGGGATCCCGGCAGGGCTTCGCCAAGCGCAAACGGGAGGGAGAGGTGTCACGGGAGGGAGAGGGAGGCGCCAGGGGCTAGGGTACTGCTGCCCTCCCTCCCCCCCCCACTATATATAGGCCCCCTGGGGGGCGCCGGCCCTGGGGATCCCATCTACATGGGGGGCGGCGGCCAAGGGGGGAAACTTGCCCCCCAAGCCAGGTGGGGCGCCCCCCACCCCCAGGGTTTCCAACCCTAGGCGCAGGGGGAGGCCCATGGGGGGCGCACCAGCCCACCAGGGGCTGGTTCCCCTCCCACTTCAGCCCATGGGGCCCTCCGGGATAGGTGGCCCCACCCGGTGGACCCCGGGACCCTTCCGGTGGTCCCGGTACAATACCGATAACCCCCGCAACTTTCCCGGTGGCCGAAACTGGACTTCCTATATATAATTCTTCACCTCCGGACCATTCCGGAACTCCTCGTGACGTCCGGGATCTCATCCGGGACTCCGAACAACTTTCGGGTTTCCGCATACTAATATCTCTACAACCCTAGCGTCACCGAACCTTAAGTGTGTAGACCCTACGGGTTCGGGAGACATGCAGACATGACCGAGACGACTCTCCGGTCAATAACCAACAGCGGGATCTGGATACCCATGTTGGCTCCCACATGTTCCACAATGATCTCATCAGATGAACCACGATGTCGAGGATTCAATCAATCCCGTATACAATTCCCTTTGTCAATCGGTATGTTACTTGCCCGAGATTCGATCGTCGGTATCCCAATACCTTGTTCAATCTCGTTACCGGCAAGTCTCTTTACTCGTACCGTAATGCATGATCCCGTGGCTAACTCCTTAGTCACATTGAGCTCATTATGATGATGCATTACCGAGTGGGCCCAGAGATACCTCTCCGTCATACGGAGTGACAAATCCCAGCCTCGATCCGTGTCAACCCAATAGACACTTTCAGAGATACCTGTAGTGTACCTTTATAGTCACCCAGTTACGTTGTGACGTTTGGTACACCCAAAGCACTCCTACGGCATCCGGGAGTTACACGATCTCATGGTCTAAGGAAAAGATACTTGACATTGGAAAAACTCTAGCAAACGAACTACACGATCTTTGCGCTATGCTTAGGATTGGGTCTTGTCCATCACATCATTCTCCTAATGATGTGATCCCGTTATCAATGACATCCAATGTCCATAGTCAGGAAACCATGACTATCTGTTGATCAACGAGCTAGTCAACTAGAGGCTCACTAGGGACATGTTGTGGTCTATGTATTCACACATGTATTACGATTTCCGGATAACACAATTATAGCATGAACAATAGACAATTATCATGAACAAAGAAATATAATAATAACCATTTTATTATTGCCTCTAGGGCATATTTCCAACAGTCTCCCACTTGCACTAGAGTCAATAATCTAGTTACATTGTGATGAATCGAACACCCATAGAGTTCTGGTGTTGATCATGTTTTGCTCTAGGGAGAGGTTTAGTCAACGGATCTGCTACATTCAGGTCCGTATGTACTTTACAAATATCTATGTCTCCATTTTGAACACTTTCACGAATGGAGTTGAAGCGACGCTTGATATGCCTGGTCTTCCTGTGAAACCTGGGCTCCTTGGCAAGGGCAATAGCTCTAGTGTTGTCACAGAAGAGAGTCATCGGGTCCGACGCATTGGGAATCACCCCTAGGTCGGTAATGAACTCCTTTATCCAGATTTCTTCTTGTGCTGCCTCTGAGGCCGCCATGTATTCTGCTTCACATGTAGATCCCGCCACCACGCTTTGCTTGCAACTGCACCAGCTGACCGCCCCACCATTCAAAATATACACGTATCCGGTTTGTGACTTAGAGTCATCCAGATCGGTGTCGAAGCTAGCATCAACGTAACCCTTTACGACGAGCTCTTCGTCACCTCCATGAATGAGAAACATATCCTTAGTCCTTTTCAGGTACTTCAGGATGTTCTTGACCGCTGTCCAGTGTTCCATGCCGGGATTACTTTGGTACCTTCCTACCAAACTTACGGCAAGGTTTACATCAGGTCTGGTACACAGCATGGCATACATAATAGACCCTATGGCCGAGGCATAGGGGATGACACTCATCTTTGCTCTATCTTCTGCCGTGGTCGGGCATTGAGCCGTGCTCAATTGCACACCTTGCAATACAGGCAAGAACCCCTTCTCGGACTGATCCATATTGAACTTCTTCAATATCCTGTCAAGGTACGTACTCTGTGAAAGACCAATGAGGCGTCTTGATCTATCTCTATAGATCTTGATGCCTAATATATAAGCAGCTTCTCCAAGGTCCTTCATTGAAAAACACTTATTCAAATAGGCCTTTATTCTTTCCAAGAATTCTATATCATTTCCCATCAATAGTATGTCATCCACATATAATATGAGAAATGCTACAGAGCTCCCACTCACTTTCTTGTAAACACAGGCTTCTCCATAAGTCTGTGTAAACCCAAACGCTTTGATCATCTCATCAAATCGAATGTTCCAACTCCGTGATGCTTGCACCAGCCCATAGATGGAGCCCTGGAGCTTGCATACCTTGTTAGCATTCTTAGGATAGACAAAACCTTCCGGCTGCATCATATACAATTCTTCCTTAAGAAAGCCGTTAAGGAATGCCGTTTTGACGTCCATTTGCCATATCTCATAATCATAGAATGCGGCAATTGCTAACATGATTCGGACGGACTTCAGCTTCGCTACGGGTGAGAAAGTCTCATCGTAGTCAACCCCTTGAACTTGTCGATAACCCTTAGCGACAAGTCGAGCCTTATAGATGGTCACATTACCATCCGCGTCTGTCTTCTTCTTAAAGATCCATTTGTTTTCTATGGCTCGCCGATCATCGGGCAAGTCAGTCAAAGTCCATACTTCGTTTTCATACATGGATCCTATCTCGGATTTCATGGCTTCTAGCCATTTGTCGGAATCTGGGCCCGCCATTGCTTCTTCATAGTTCGAAGGTTTACCGTTGTCTAACAACATGATTTCTAGGACAGGGTTGCCGTACCATTCTGGTGCGGAACGTGTCCTTGTGGACCTACGAAGTTCAACAGTAACTTGATCCGAAGATTCATGATCATCATCATTAACTTCCTCCCCAGTCGGTGTAGGCACCACAGGAACATCTTCCCGCGCTGCGCTACTTTCTGGTTCGGAAGGGGTGACTATCACCTCATCAAGTTCCACTTTCCTCCCACTTATTTCTTTCGAGAGAAACTCTTTCTCCAGAAAGGACCCGTTCTTGGCAACAAAGATCTTGCCTTCGGATCTGAGGTAGAAGGTATACCCAATGGTTTCCTTGGGGTATCCTATGAAGACGCATTTCTCCGACTTGGGTTCGAGCTTTTCAGGTTGAAGTTTCTTGACATAAGCATCGCATCCCCAAACTTTTAGAAACGACAGCTTAGGTTTCTTCCCAAACCATAATTCATACGGTGTCGTCTCAACGGATTTCGACGGAGCCCTGTTTAAAGTGAATGCGGCAGTCTCTAAAGCATAGCCCCAAAATGAGAGCGGTAGATTGGTAAGAGACATCATAGATCGCACCATATCCAATAGAGTGCGATTACGACATCCGGACACACCATTTCGCTGAGGTGTTCCAGGCGGCGTGAGTTGTGAAACGATTCCACATTTCCTTAAGTGCGTACCAAATTCATGACTTAAATATTCCCCTCCACAATCTGATCGTAAGAACTTTATTTTTCTGTCACGTTGATTCTCAACCTCACTCTGAAATTCCTTGAACTTTTCAAAGGTCTCAGACTTGTGTTTCATTAGGTAGACATACCCATATCTACTCAAGTCATCAGTGAGAGTGAGAACATAATGATAGCCACCGCGAGCCTCAACACTCATTGGACCGCACACATCAGTATGTATGATTTCCAATAAGTTGGTTGCTCGTTCCATTGTTCCGGAGAACGGAGTCTTGGTCATCTTACCCATGAGGCATGGTTCACACGTGTCAAATGATTCGTAATCAAGAGACTCCAAAAGTCCATCTGCATGGAGCTTCTTCATGCGCTTGACACCAATGTGACCAAGGCGGCAGTGCCACAAGTATGTGGGACTATCGTTATCAACTTTACATCTTTTGGTATTCACACTATCAATATGTGTAACATCACGTTCGAGATTCATTAAGAATAAACCATTGACCAGCGGGGCATGACCATAAAACATATCTCTCATATAAATAGAACAACCATTATTCTCGGATTTAAATGAGTAGCCATCTCGAATTAAACGAGATCCTGATACAATGTTCATGCTCAAAGCTGGCACTAAATAACAATTATTGAGGTTTAAAACTAATCCCGTAGGTAAATGCAGAGGTAGCGTGCCGACAGCGACCACATCGACCTTGGAACCATTCCCGACGCGCATCGTCACCTCGTCCTTCGCCAGTCTCCGTTTATTCCGCAGCTCCTGTTTTGAGTTACAAATATGAGCAACCGCACCGGTATCAAATACCCAGGAGCTACTACGAGTACTGGTAAGGTACACATCAATTACATGTATATCACATATACCTTTGGTGTTGCCGGCCTTCTTGTCCGCTAAGTATTTGGGGCAGTTCCGCTTCCAGTGACCACTTCCCTTGCAATAAAAGCACTCAGTCTCAGGCTTGGGTCCATTCCTTGGCTTCTTCCCGGCAACTGGCTTACCGGGCGCGGCAACTCCCTTGCCGTCTTTCTTGAAGTTCTTCTTACCCTTGCCTTTCATGAACTTAGTGGTTTTATTCACCATCAACACTTGATGTTCCTTTTTGATCTCCTCCTCTGCTGATTTCAGCATTGAATATACCTCAGGAATGGTCGTTTCCATCCCCTGCATATTGAAGTTCATCACAAAGCTCTTGTAGCTCGGTGGAAGCGACTGAAGGATTCTGTCAATGACCGCGTCATCCGGGAGATTAACTCCCAGCTGAGACAAGCAGTTGTGTAACCCAGACATTTTGAGTATGTGCTCACTGACAGAACTATTTTCCTCCATTTTACAACTGAAGAACTTGTCGGAGACTTCATATCTCTCGACTCGGGCATGAGCTTGGAAAACCATTTTCAGCTCTTCGAACATCTCATATGCTCCGTGTTTCTCAAAACGCTTTTGGAGCCCCGGTTCTAAGCTGTAAAGCATGCCGCACTGAACGAGGGAGTAATCATCAGCACGTGACTGCCAAGCATTCATAACGTCTTGGTTCTCTGGGATGGGTGCTTCACCTAGCGGTGCTTCTAGGACATAATCTTTCTTGGCAGCTATGAGGATGATCCTCAGGTTCCGGACCCAGTCCGTATAGTTGCTGCCATCATCTTTCAGCTTGGTTTTCTCTAGGAACGCATTGAAGTTGAGGGCAACGTGGGCCATTTGATCTACAAGACATATTGTAAAGATTTTAGACTAAGTTCATGATAATTAAGTTCATCTAATCAAATTATTCAATGAACTCCCACTCAGATAGACATCCCTCTAGTCATCTAAGTGAAACATGACCCGAGTTAACTAGGCCGTGTCCAATCATCACGTGAGACGGACTAGTCAACATCGGTGAACATCTTCATGTTGATCGTATCTTCTATACGACTCATGCTCGACCTTTCGGTCTTCCGTGTTCCGAGGCCATGTCTGTACATGCTAGGCTCGTCAAGTCAACCTAAGTGTATTGCGTGTGTTCCGAGGCCATGTCTGTACATGCTAGGCTCGTCAACACCCGTTGTATGCGAACGTTAGAATCTATCACACCCGATCATCACGTGGTGCTTCGAAACAACGAACCTTCGCAACGGTCAGTTAGGGGGAACACTTTCTTGAAATTATTATAAGGGATCATCTTACTTACTACCGTCGTTCTAAGCAAATAAGATGTAAAACATGATAAACATCACATGCAATCAAATAGTGACATGATATGGCCAATATCATTTTGCTCCTTTGATCTCCATCTACGGGGCGCCATGATCATCTTCGTCACCGGCATGACACCATGATCTCCATCATCGTGTCTTCATGAAGTTGTCATGCCAACGATTACTTCTACTTCTATGGCTAACGTGTTTAGCAATAAAGTAAAGTAATTTACATGGCGTTATTCAATGACACGCAGGTCATACAAAAAATAAAGACAACTCCTATGGCTCCTGCCGGTTGTCATACTCATCGACATGCAAGTCGTGATTCCTATTACAAGAACATGATCAATCTCATACATCACATATATCTCATTCATCACATCCTTTTGGCCATATCACATCACAAGGCATATGCTGCAAAAACAAGTTAGACGTCCTCTAATTGTTGTTGCAAGTTTTTACGTGGCTTCTATTGGTTTCTAGCAAGAACATTTCTTACCTACGTAAAACCACAACGTGATATGCCAATTTCTATTTACCCTTCATCAGGACCCTTTTCATCGAATCCGTTCCGACTAAAGTGGGAGAGACAGACACCCGCTAGCCACCTTATGCAACTAGTGCATGTCAGTCGGTGGAACCTGTCTCACGTAAGCGTACGTGTAAGGTCGGTCCAGGCCGCTTCATCCCATGATGCCGCCGAAACAAGATAAGACTAGTAGTGGCAAGAAAAATTGACAACATCTACGCCCACAACAAGTTTGTGTTCTACTCGTGCATAGAAACTACGCATAGGCCTGGCTCTGATACCACTGTTAGGGATCGTAGCAGAAATTTAAAATTTTCTATGTATCACCAAGATCCATCTATGGAGTTTACTAGCAACGAGAGGGAAGGAGTGCATCCACATACCCTTGTAGATCGCGAGTGGAAGCGTTCAAGTGAACGGGGTTGATGGAGTCGTACTCGTCGTGATCCAAATCACCGATGACCGAGCGCCGAACGGACGGCACCTCCGCGTTCAACACACGTACGGAGCAGCGACGTCTCCTCCTTCTTGATCCAGCAAGGGGTAAGGAGAGGTTGATGGAGATCCAGCAGCACGACGGCGTGGTGGTGGAAGTAGCGGGGATCCTGGCAAGGCTTCGCCAAGCGCAAACGGGAGGGAGAGAGAGGCGCCAGGGGCTAGGGTACTGCTGCCCTCCCTCCCCCCCCCCCCCATTATATATAGGCCCCCTGGGGGGCGCCGGCCCTGGGGATCCCATCTACATGGGGGGCAGCGGCCAAGGGGGGAAACTTGCCCCCCAAGCCAGGTGGGGCGCCCCCCACCCCCAGGGTTTCCAACCCTAGGCGCAGGGGGAGACCCATGGGGGGTGCACCAGCCCACCAGGGGCTGGTTCCCCTCCCACTTCAGCCCATGGGGCCCTCCGGGATAGGTGGCCCCACCCGGTGGACCCCCGGGACCCTTCCGGTGGTCCCGGTACAATACCGATAACCCCCGAAACTTTCCCGGTGGCCGAAACTGGACTTCCTATATATAATTCTTCACCTCCGGACCATTCCAGAACTCCTCGTGACGTCCGGGATCTCATCTGGGACTCCGAACAACTTTCGGGTTTCCGCATACTAATATCTCTACAACCCTAGCGTCACCAATCCTTAAGTGTGTAGACCCTACGGGTTCGGGAGACATGCAGACATGACCGAGACGACTCTCCGGTCAATAACCAACAACGGGATCTGGATACCCATGTTGGCTCCCACATGTTCCACGATGATCTCATCGGATGAACCACGATGTCGAGGATTCAATCAATCCCGTATACAATTCCCTTTGTCAATCGGTATGTTACTTGCCCGAGGTTCGATCGTCGGTATCCCAATACCTTGTTCAATCTCGTTATCGGCAAGTCTCTTTACTCGTACAGTAATGCATGATCCCGTGGCTAACTCCTTAGTCACATTGAGCTCATTATGATGATGCATTACCGAGTGGGCCTAGAGATACCTCTCCGTCATACGGAGTGACAAATCCCAGTCTCGATCCGTGTCAACCCAACAGACACTTTCAGAGATACCTGTAGTGTACCTTTATAGTCACCCAGTTACGTTGTGACATTTGGTACACTCAAAGCACTCCTACGGCATCCGGGAGTTACATGATCTCATGGTCTAAGGAAAAGATACTTGACATTGGAAAAACTCTAGCAAACGAACTACACGATCTTTGCGCTATGCTTAGGATTGGGTCTTGTCCATCACATCATTCTCCTAATGATGTGATCCCGTTATCAATGACATCCAATGTCCATAGTCAGGAAACCATGACTATCTGTTGATCAACGAGCTAGTCAACTAGAGGCTCACTAGGGACATGTTGTGGTCTATGTATTCACACATGTATTACGATTTCCGGATAACACAATTATAGCATGAACAATAGACAATTATCATGAACAAAGAAATATAATAATAACCATTTTATTATTGCCTCTAGGGCATATTTCCAACAGCACCATGACACTTGGGGGCTAATGCAAGGTCATTTTTTACTTGCCTTATTGAAGACCCGACTCATCACATTGTAATGAGCCGGCCCTTTGGGGCTACCAATTGCTCCTCTCAAAAATTCAAAGTACACAAGCCTTAATCCATTATATTGAAGGGTCCATTGCTCAGTTGGTAGAGCACAAGGCTCTTAACCTCGTGGATGTGGGTTCAAACCCCATGGTGGGGGTTACATCATATGATGTTATTTTCAATGAAGTATATATAAAGTCCCAGCTCAGTATGATCTTACTGAGACGAGCCTTGGGGGCTATTCGTTGCTGCTCAAGTCTACAGGATCATATTTACAAAGTCCCTGCTCATTATTGCATAATGACCCGGCCCTTGGGGGCTACACTAGTTGAAGTTTTTATGAGTATAAGGCAATTACAAGTCCCAAGTTGCTGCAAGCATGACAACCCTGCACTTAGGGGCTACATATGTGGAATATTCAGTTTATGACTAGTGACTGAGATGAACAACCCAGATTTCTTCAAGATTGTGACATTTATATTGAAGCAAGTCTTAAGTTGTTACTGCGCTCCCTTCTTAAGACTTGGGGGCTACAAGTGATACGCATATAAGGGAGGTACACTTTCAAGCTTGGTGTTAGCAACAGTTATGACCCGGTGCTGTCAATATTTACAAGTCGACAGTTTTGGCAATCATAACTCAGCAAGCTCTACATCTTTAAGCCGGATGAAAATCAGATGAGTATTTCAAGACCAATATTTTTGTCAAGCTAGAGCATTGGAAGCCGAGTCAAATGGATTATACTTTATAATATTTTTCTGCAAGAAGCCAATGTCAGCAAATTGACTATGAAGCTGGTATGTTGACCCGGAATTTTCAGAAGAAGTGCCCGAATTTTTTGCATTGGTAAAGTTTGAACATATCCGCAAAGGAGATTTGCTATGAGATCATGGACACGTATCAAGAAGAAAATGACAAGGACTTAAGGATGATTAGGTGCCGGCTTACAAAGAATATTTAACCCGGAGCACAACCTGTCAAATTTGTTCTTGTATTTGTGTTGCAGATCAGTTTAACATGGATAAATCCAAATTAAACTGGGGCTAATGTCGGGGATATACCCCGCGGTATGACCCGGCCGGAAATATGACCCGGCCGGACTTGGCGTCTCACCAGAGACCCGGCTGGAGCATGGCGACTCACTGGCGACCCGCCCGGACCTGGCGATTTACGGACAACCCGCCTAATGTTGCGACTCACTGGTGACCCGGCGGGCGGGTCAGACGGACGACAAGGCCCAAGGCCCAGACGGCCGGCTCATGTTATGATGTGCCGGCTTAAGAGAAAGTATAAGGAATATTCCCTTACAAAGGAAGCAAGACTAAGACTCCACTTGTAATAGAGTAATCCTAATCCTACTAGGACTAGTCATGTAACCCGCCCCTTCAACTTATATAAGGAGGGGCAAGGCACCCTAAGATGGAGAGGTTGAATAATCTTGAAGGCTAGACACAACTAGAGGAGAGCCGGTTTATGCAGCGACTCCCTGATGAGCATAATGAGACCTAGCCACAAACAGCATGTAGGGTTATTACCGGATGATGTTTCCCGGGGCCCGAAGCTGTCTAAACCCTTGTCTTGTGTGTTAACCCGCCTCGCGTCTCTCATCCCGATCAACCCCTCTCAAGCTACCACATAGATGCGTTGACCTCACGACTAAGTCCTCACACTAGGACACCTGCCGTGAAAAATCCACGACATCTGCCCATACTCTTGCTATGCTTGTGTAAAATGTATTATGTGCCTATTAACATGTGCTAAACTCAACCTTAACTTGAAGAATTATAAAAAAATATCACTTTTACTTGTTAAGGGTGTAATCACACCCCCTCTAGACCCCTCTTCTCGATCTTTCAATTGGTATCAGAGCTTTGGTCTCCATTGCTTTGGTTTAAACACCATTGGAGGAAGATGAATGAGTGTATGTTCGGGAGTATTAGACATAGAGTGCCTATTCTTGATGGGGAGTTTTATGGTTCTTGGAAAACTTAAATGCTTGAGATCTTCAATGAATATAATTTGAACAAGTATATTCTTAGCCCATATGTGCCTCCCATTGATACTTTGCATCCTACCCCCGATAAGTATCTTGACATGGTTCTCAATCTTAGAACTTTTAATCTTATCATTAGAGGATTACCTAGAAATGTGCTTGTTTGCTTGCAAAACTTTGAATGCGCATACACTATATGGAATTATCTTGAGGGACGCTTTCCAAATTATTCCTTGAAAAATCTCAATGAAATTCTTCATAAGTCCATTGCCTTTCATAAGGTGAAGCCTAGTGATCCTAAGTTTGATGAATGTCTGTTTGAGCTCCGTGATCTTATGCACTCTAAGGGTGATGTTGGAAGCATTAGCAACACTATCACGGAAACCATTAGAATTCATAAACTTGCACGTTGTCATGGTCATAAATCTGACAAATCACTTGAAGTAGGTGACGATCATATGCATGATGATGATGATGATATTGTGCATGGCTATTATGATGAGGACAAAGAATTCGACATCGAATGTGAGAAGACTATGAGGAATCTTGGTCTTATGGCAAATCTTCGAAATTACATATCTGGGGGAAAAGAGTCGATTCTTGATAGTGGAGAGATAAAGACATGTTCTGTGAGCTTGCTAAAAATGATGGTCTACGCAAGTATGTGACTTTTGGAGATAACTCCAAGGGTAAGCTACTTGGCCATAGTAAGGTCGCCATATCCAATGATAGCTCTATTCAAAATGTTATGCTCATTGAATCTCTTGGTTACAATCTTCTTTCCGTATCTAGACTAGCCGATTTTGGTTTCAATGTTCTATTTACCGAAGTAGATTGCCAAGTGTTTTGTTGACATAATCATAATATGGTCTTTACTGGTATTCATAGAGGTGATCTATACATTGTTGATTTCACTAAAAGAGCCCCCTCGTACTTGTTTAATTGCAAAATCTTCTAAAAGTTGGTTATGGCATAGAAGATTAGGACATGTTGGCATGCAAAATCTTGTTAAACTTATTAAAGATGATCATATCCTTGGTGTTAAAGATGTTATATTTGACAAGGATAGACTTTGTAGTGCTTTCCAAGTAGGAAAATAAGTTGGAGGAAGTCATCCCGTGAAGAACATCATGACCATGAGAAGACCACTTGAGCTACTTCATATGGATCTCTTTGGTCCCAATGCTTACAAGAGCCTTGGTGGCAACTCTTTCGATTTGGTCATTGTTGATGATTTTTCCAGGTTTACGTGGGTGTTCTTTCTTGATGACAAGTCGCGGGTTCAAAAGATCTTCAAGAACTTTGCTAGGAAGGCCCAAAATCAGTTTGAAGTGGAGATCAAGAAGGTTTGGAGCGATAATGGAACAGAGTACAAGAACGCCAGTGTGGATACCTTTCTTGATGTAGAAGGCATCTCACATGAGTACTTGGCTACGTACACACCTCAACAAAATGGAGTTGTTGAGAGGAAGAACTGGACTCTTATTGAGATGGCGAGAATGATGCTAGATGAATACAAGACACCAAGACACTTTTGGGCAGAAGCGGTTGAGACTGCTTGTCATGCTACAAATCGACTATACTTCACAACCTTCTTGGTAAAACGGCATACGAGCTAATCACCGGTAACAAACCCTAAGTTGGATACTTTCGAGTATTTTATTCAAAGTGTTACATTCTTGATAAGCATCGTCGCTCGAAATTTGCTCCTAAATCTCATGAAGGTTTTCTACTCGGTTATGGCTCAAACTCTCACATTTACCGTGTCTACAACAATTCCACCAGAAAGGTTGAAGAGACGGTAGATGTGAAGTTTGATGGTTGTAGCGGCTCGCAAGTAGATCAACTGCCAATTGATGTAGGAGATAAAGATCCCTCGGAAGCAATTCAGGATTTGTCTATCGGCAAGATACGTCCAATGGAGGTGGAGGAGAGCACTTCGTCCATTCAAGTGGAAGCCTCTACTTCACATCAAGGTGAACCACAAGTTTATATGGAGGCATCCACAAGTGGAACACGTCAAGACGAAGGAAATGAGGAAGTACAACAAGATGATCCACCTCAACCTCCTTCTGACCTCAAACAACGACGCCCAACAACGAATAAGAAGAAGATGATGATGAGGATATTCCGCCAGAACCCAAACAAAAGCTCTCATGAGTTAGAGCAAGAGTCTCAAAGAATCATCTCATTGAACAAATCCTCGACGACATTAATACTGGGAGAATCACTCGCTCTAAAACTCGTTTGGATAATTTTTGTGAAGCCCTTGAAGACCCAGATTGGATAAATTGTTATGCACGAAGAGCTACACAACTTTGAGAGAAACCAAGTGTGGACATTGGTTGAGAAGCCCAAGGATGATCAAAACATCATTGGAACAAAATGGGTGTTTCGAAATAAGAAAGATGAGGATGGACAAGTGGTACGCAACAAGGCTCGTCTCGTTGCTCAAGGCTACACACAAGTCGAAGGTATGGACTATGGTGAGACAAATGCCCCCGTTGCTAGACTTGAGTCCATTCGCATCCAACTTGCTTATGACATTCACCATGATATCACTTTATACCAAATGGATATTAAAGTGCTTTCCTAAATGGTGAAATTGAGGAGGAAGTTTATGTTAAACAACCTCCCGGCTTTGTTAATCCCAAAAAAATTGATCATGTTTATAAACTTCACAAAGCTCTTTATGGTCTTACACAAGCCCCTAGAGCTTGGCAGAAATGCTTAACTAAGTTTCTTATTGAGAAAGGTTTTTAAATTGGGAAAATTGATTCAATTCTCTTCACTAAAAGGGTGGATGGAGAATTATTTGTATGCCAAATCTATGTTGACGATATCATATTTGGTTCTACTAACCCTCATTTTAGTGAGAAGTTTGGAAGGTTGATGTCGGAGAAGTTTGAGATGTCTATGATGTGTGAACTCAAGTTTTCCTTGGCTTGCAAATCAAGCAAACTAAGGAAGGTACCTTTGTCTCACAAACAAAGTTTACCAAGGATCTATTCAGGAAGTTCAACATGCAAGAAAGCAAAGGTATGAAAACGCCCATGCCTATTAGTGGACATCTTGACTTGACTAAGGATGGAAACCCGGTTGACCAAAAGGTTTACCGATCTATGATTGGTTCATTATTGTATCTTTGTGCCTCCTGCCCCGAGATTATGCTAAGCGTGTGCATATGTGCATGGTATCAAGCTGCTCCAAAAGAATGTCATCTTAAGGCTGTGAAAAGGATAGTGAGATATTTGATTCATACACCAAAATTTGGCATTTGGTACCCTAAGAGGTCATCTTTTGATCTTGTTGGCTATTCCAACTCGGACTATGCTGGTGACAAGGTTGATAGAAAATCTACTTCGGGTACATGTCAATTTTTTGGCAGATCCCTTGTCTCTTGGTCCTACAAGAAACAAAATTTGGCATCATTATCCACCGTCGAAGCGGAATACATCGCTGAGGGATCATGTTGTGCTCAATTACTTTGGATGGCCCAACGATTATGGAATACATGTGTGACATGTTCCATTGCTTTGTGACAATGAGAGTGCTATTAAGATTGCACACAATCCCATGCAACATTCTCGAACTAAGCATATTGAAGTTTGTCACCATTTCATTCGTGATCATGTTGCTAAAGGTGACATTAATCTTAAGCATGTTCGTACCGACAAGCAATTGGCGGATATCTTCACTGAACCTCTTGATGAGAAGATATTTTGTCGATTGAGGAGTGAGTTGAACATCATTGATGCCTCAAATTTGGAGTAGAGACTCCTTTTGGATACATGCAAGGTATGAGCTGATAAGTCCATTTTGCATCATGTTCTCCTACTGTTATTTATATTGTTTTTATGGTTTATAACACTCTATGGAGTAATTATAATGCCTTTTCTATCATAATATGCAAGGTTTACACAAACAGGGAGAATGCCGGCAGCTGGAATTCTGGACCTGAAAAAGCTATGCCAGAGATACCTATTCTGCACATATCTAAATGAGCTAAAATTTTATGGAAAATTATTTTGGAATACATAATAAATATTGGACAGAAGAACTACCAGAGGGGGCAGCCAGCTGGCCAGAAGACACCAGGGCGCGCCAGACCTCCAGGCACGCCCTGGTGGGTAGTGGGCACCCTGGCCCACCTCTGGTGCCCATCTTCTGGTATATAAGATCTTTTGACCTAGAAAAAATAAGGAGAGGACTTTCGGGACGGAGCACCGCCATCTCGAGGCGGAACTTGGGCAGGAGCACTTTTGCCCTCCGGCGGAGCGATTCCGCCGAGGGAACTTCCCTCCCGGAGGGGGAAATTGAAGCCATCGTCATCACCAACAACCCCCTCATCTTTGGGAGGACAATCTTCATCAACATCTTCAACAGCACCATCTCATCTCAAAACCCTAGTTCATCTCTTGTGTTCAATCCTTGTACCGGAACCTCAGATTGGTACCTGTGGGTGACTAGTAATGTCGATTGCATCTTGTAGTTTATGCTAGATGGTTTATTTGGTGGAAGATTATATGTTCAGATCCATTATGCTATTTAATATCCCTCTGATCATGAGCATGAATATTATTTGTGAGTAGTTGTTCTTGTTCTTGAGGCCACGGGAGAAGTCATGTTGCAAGTAATCATGTAAATTTGATATTCATACGATATTTTTGATGATATGTATGTTGTGATTCCCTTAGTGGTGTTATGTGAACGTCGACTACATGACACTTCACCATCTTTGGGCCTAAGGGGATGCATTGTGGAGTAGTTATTAGATGGTGGGCTGCTAGAGTGACAGAAGCTTAAACCCTAGTTTATGCGCTATTTCGTAAGGGACTGATTTGGATCCATATGTTCAGTGTTATGGTTAGATTGTTATCTTAATTCTTCTTTCGTAGTTGCGGATGCTTGCGAGGGGGTTAACCATAAGTGGGAGGCTTGTTCAAGTAAGAACAGCACCCAAGCACCGGTCCACCCACATATCAAATTATCAAAGTAGTGAATGCGAATCAAACCAACATGATGAAAGTGACTAGATGAAATTCCCGTGTGCCCTCAAGAATGCTTTGCCTATTGTAAGAGACCGTTCCAGCCTGTCCTTTGCTACAAAAAGGATTGGGCTACCTTGCTGCACTTTATTTACCGTTACTTGCTCGTTACAAATTATCTTACTATCAAACTACCTGTTACCGACAATTTCAGTGCTTGCAAAAATTACCTTGCTGAAACCCGCTTGCCATTTCCTTCTGATCCTCGTTGGGTTTGACACTCTTACTTATCGAAAGGACTACGATTGATCCCCTATACTTGTGAGTCATCATGAGCCTATGCAACTAATCCTTGATATTTCTCTTATGATGATGATCATTTATCTTGCATACATTCGCACCCTTGTATATGGTATCTAAGCCTTGTAGGTGCTTGGATGAGCCTCATTCCATAAGATTACAAATCACTCATATCTTGAGCAATCTTGTCATGACCAAGTATCCATGCTTTGGTTGTTGTGATCAAGTAACAAGTCTACACTCTACATATCCTTTAACAATATTCATATGATGTAATTCACTCTTGTCCACTTGGATACATAAGTGTTATTCCTTGCAAGACTAACCCATGTAGGAAGATGAGCTTCAAATACAAAAGAGATGCTCCCAACTCAATACATATGAGCATCCACCATACACTGGTACATCGAGATGCTATACAAACGGTTTTTAACCCCTTTCCGCGACGGCGTTCTGAACCGTTGCCTAGTGAGTGACTGCGATAGGGGGGTCCTTCCCACATGACCCAAAAACCATCGGGGATAGGCTCTCCTGGCACACACGCTCGGCAAAATGAGGTCGTGTGCGACGGGCGAGCAATCAAATACGATTATATAGGCTCAATCGGTTCCGATCGTAAGTACATCCCACATAGTCAGGCCCAAACAAACGTTTCCATTTGTTATGTACATTCCACACAGTCAATCCAAGGAATACGTTTCCGTTCTTATGTACATCCCACACAGTCAATCCAGGGAAAACGTTTCCGTTCGTATGTACATCCCACACAGCCAAATCCAGGGAAAAAGTTTCCGTTCGCATGTACATCCCACACAGTTTTATGTATAGGCTCGTGTGTGATAGGTGTAACTATCACACAAGCTCTGCCTCGGTTAACCGTTTGCTTTTATTCAACTACATCACACATGATTTGATGAAGAAAACTGTGTGGCATTGGGCTATCCATCACAAGCGCTTTTACTGCTAGAACCGTTTGCAAAGTTCCATGACCCATTTAGCAGGTTTATTAGTTTAACAATTAATAATTCCAGTATTACGCAAATTCACATTTCATATCGAACAGCTGTTTGCCAATTTCATATCACGCACATAAATATATTTTAACATCATAGTACGATAGCTACCTGAAAACAGCACAGTACAGCATATAGCTAGTTCAGCTTCATAAGAACAATATTAGAACAATATATTCATTTCCCTAATCGAGATCATCCAGGCTCGTCTTATCCACCTCTGCTTTCAGTTCAGTAAGTACCTGTTTTGCACTGGCCAACTGGGAAAGTGCCTCCTCCTTCGCCAAAACCAACTTAGCAAAGACTGATTTAAAAAACCTGAGCTCATTCTCCACCTTCCTCTTTTTATCCCGCATCTTCAAATATTCTTCAGCGTTGACAACACTTTTTTTTCTCTAAGCCTACCTTTGTTCTCTTCCTCATACATGCTCCAGAGCTTTGCTAGGCACATCTTCAAAGACTGTGGCCACTCTTGATCAACCCACTCCAGGTAAGAACACTTCCGTTCATCCTATAATATTTAAAACTAGATCAGTAACAATTGTAGGGGAAATGGGTTTATAGCAACATAGAAAATCACCAATACTTATTTTGAAAAACTGAAGAAACGGGTTAATTATGACATATCTTCTCAAAAAGATCAATGTGCAAATGAATTAATTGCTACTGAGACAACAACCAAATTCTGAAAGATCAGAAGCTATAATTAACTACAACAACACTACAAGTTCTTACTGATGTACTATAAATAACAAATTGAACATTTTATGGGGAAGCTAAATATAACTGCAACAGCTTAGCGACAGTGTTTGGATGACAGCAAATTGATACTAACAGGTGTGTGCATGCACAAATTTAGTAACATAGAACTAATAGCACTAAGGCCGTCCACTAAGTATGCCAAAACCGGTGTAAAGACAACTGTTGCTACATTCCACACTGGTGCCCTGCACTGGCGAGCCGATGCAGCGGAAAAAAATCAGGGACCCGGACTCCAGAGCACCCAGTTGCTCCGATGCCAAGTTCCTTCATGCCATAAAGATTTAGTATTTTACTGCTTGGTTGCTCGGATGTGTGGACCAAAGTTGGCTGCACAAACTGCTGAAGCGGCCAAATAATTTTATAATGGCACCGCTGATGAGATGGCAACATTTTTAGATACTAGGTACAAACTATGACACTGTCTTAGGATGCGTTTGGTTGAAGGTGTGGTATGAATGGGTTGGGACCGTGAAAGTGTCTGAATCACATCTAACAAATGATTTGTAATAACGTAAGTGGGGCTAACCTTCTCTGCACATGCCAGAAACTTCCTCCCACTGTCCACAGATTCAAACGCAACTAGCTTCACGCATGGAGATTGATGGTGACAACGAGTAGACTGATCTTCAGCCACCCTGCTCCATTCCTTGCAACTGATGGTCCTAGGGAGCTACAAGAGGAAGAAATGACTCAAATCGACCGCCGGGTTAAAATCCTTCATTCCAAGTCATAGCCCGAGAGAGATAAGAGAGGCATACCCAGGTGGTGAAGGAGTCGTCGTCAAAGGAGGAACCGTTGGAGAGGTCATTGAAGAAGACCATGGCAACCCCGGCGGTAGGATGCGAGACGGCGAGAGCGAGGAAGCAAGCGAGGAAGCGGCTATAGCTTAGGAAGGAAGGAAGGAAGTAGGAAACAGGGGAAATGTGACTTGTGGTCGGGGAGAAAAGGGAGTGGGGAAAAGGGGGGCGGGTAGATATTTCGGCGGTAGGCCAAAAATTTCGAAATGTGGAGGGAAACTTTGCGCGCGGTCCCGCCGGACACCATTCACTTTGAACGATTGTGTGCATTGCAAAAGATTCTTCTGCTTTATGCAAATGGGATGATTTTGATAATTCAAATTTTGGTGGAAATTTCCCTGGGTACTGTCCTCATCCACGTCATTGCATAATTTAACATCGCTTGCTAATTTGGGCACACAAAAGAGCGTACAGCACACAGACCACACTTACTGAATCGAGCAATTTTAGTAATTAAACAGAGCCAGTTGACCTAAACATTGCTCTAACAAAAGACCAGCATTAAAAACAAAGCCTAAGTACGCATAATTTTAACAAAGTCGCCGCCGTGCCGACCTATGCATCGCCAGTGTGAGATGAGATGTCGATGACTTGTCCTGGTGACATGCCACCATTGGTGGACTCTGCGTCCCCCTGCTAAAGTCGGCCGCATCCTCGTCCTCGTCCTCGTCCTCGGTGCTGCCCTCAAGGTTGTAGTACTTGTAGTAGTGGCTGCGCCAGAGCTCACGTTGGTACTCCATCGCCGATTCCACGACAGACAGACTCTTCTCTACCTCGACCTCGGCCACATGAAACTCCTCCTCCCAGCGCTCCTCAATCTCCGCCGCCTCCTGCATCTCCAGCTCCCGCTCGGCGATATCATGAGGAATCAGGTGCTCCATGGCCACCGCCGCCTTTTCGGATGTGGGTTGCATGCTGGATTCTGAGGTGGCCTGGAATATCTTGGCGTGTGCACCCTCGATCTTGGCTTAGCCTCGACCTGGGCCAGGGCGACATCGGCGGTATGGACGGCAGCTCGAGCGCTCTCAGCGTTTGCAGTCACCGTCACAGCAGCTGCTGCCGCAGACGCCCTCTCGGCAGATGCGGCCGCGCTCAATGCGGATGCGGCGGCACTCTCGGCGTAGGTGGCCACGCTCTCGGCGCAGGCGGCGGCGCTCGGCGAGGACGCGGCCATCGTACGGGCCTTCACGAAGCGTTTCCACGACGTCATCTTTGCGAGAAGGGGTTGCGGGAATGGGGATCGAGATTCGGGGGTTGTCGACACTGGAGCAGACGAGCTGGCGAAGCTTAAGGAGGAAGACTTAAATAGACCCACGAATTTTCATCGCAAATTGTTCCTACAATAAACTATGTGTGATGTTGTTGATATTTTTTATTATCTGTGAAAGACGAATTTGGAGTAAAGTGGCAACGGATGGTGTTTTAAATGTACGAGAAAATTTGTAGTACTAATACAACTGTCATGTGAAATTTTGGAAAATTTCAGGGGTCATTTGACCTTTTAAGACATTTAAATGATTTTCTAGCCATTTAATGACCGTAATTCAAATTTGAACTACATGTACATGCAACAGCTAACCATAACGGTTTGAAAACTCATATTTTGTGTACTCGTGTGCGAGTTAATTCCATGTGCAGTAAATTGGAAGGAATTTTCAAACATATTGGTCTCACGGCTATGACACAATTAAGCATGAAGTGCCATGGCATTTAAATTCCAAAAAATAAAAAATATCAGAAACACATGAAACATTGCTTGATGTAATGTCATGGCACCAAGATGATGTGGTAAAAAATTTGGCATGTTTGACGAAAGTTTGGACACACACCACTCACAAACCGGAGCAACTCACTAGAAGGCTCGTGGTTCCGAGAGGGAACAATGCATGTTTGATGACGAATGGGGGATAGCTTCCTCTTACGGCCTTCAAATTTTTTCTACATTCAATGTGCACTAATACAACTGTCATGTGAAAATTTGGAAAATTCTAGGGGTCATTTGACCTTTTAAAGACATTTAAGTGATTTTCTAGCCATTTAATGACCGTAATTCAAATTTGAACTACATCTACATGCAATAGCTAACCATAACGGTTTGAAAAATCATATTTGTGTACTTGTGTGCGAGTTAATTCCATGTGCAGTAAATTAGAAGGAATTTTCAAACATATTGGTGTCACGGCATGGACACATGCATGGAGTGCCATGGCATTTTAATTCCAAAAAATTAAAAAATGATCAGAAAAACATGAAACCTTGCTTGATGTAATGTCATGCCACCAAGATGATGTGGTAAAAAAATTGGCCTGTTTGACGAAAGTTTAGACACACACCCCTCACAAACCGGAGCAACTCACTAGAAGGCTCGTGGGTTCCGAGAGGGAACAATGCATGTTTGATGACGAACGGGAGATAGCTTCCTCTTACAGCCTTCAAATTTTTTATACATTTAACGTGCACTGATACAACTGTCATGTGAAAATCTAGAAAATTCTAGGGGTCATTTGACCTTTTAAAGATATTTAAGTGATTTTCTAGCTATTTAGTGATCGTAATACAAATTTGAACTACATCTACATGCAACAACTAACCATAACGGTTTGAAGCATCATATTTGTGTACTTGTGTGCGAGTTAATTCCATGTGTAGTAAATTAGAAGGAATTTTCAAACATATTGGTGTCACGGCGTGGACACATGCATGGAGTACCATGGCATTTTAATTCCAAAATTTTAAAAAATGATCTGAAAAACATGAAACCTTGCTTGATGTAATGTCATGCCACCAAGATGATGTGGTAAAAAAAATTGGCATGTTTGACAAAAGTTCGGACACACACCCCTCACAAACTGGAGCAACTCACTAGAAGGCTCGTGGTTTCGAGAGGGAACAATGCATGTTTGATAACGAATGGGAGATAGCTTCCTCTTACGGCCTTCAAATGTTTTCTACATTTAACATGCACTAATACAACGGTCATGTGAAAATTTGGAAAATTCTAGGGGTCATTTGACCTTTTAAAGACATTTAAGTGATTTTCTATCCATTTAATGACCGTAATTCAAATTTGAACCACATCTAAATGCAACAGCTAACCATAACAGTTTGAAAAATCATATTTGTGTACTTGTGTGCGAGTTAATTCCATGTGTAGTAAATTAGAAGGAATTTTCAAACATATTGGCGTCACGGCATGGACACATGCATGGAGTGCCATGGCATTTTAATTCCAAAAAATTAAAAAATCATCAGACAATGTAAATATCTGGTGTTCAAAAAAGAAAATGTAAAGATCTGGCAAGACAACCGCCCCCACACGATTGGCACTCTATTTTGCGCCTCGAGGTTTGGAAGGTGAGTGGCGCAGGTTATTAATCAGACATGGTTCCGTATTGGAAACCGTCACCTATTAAGTTCACACACGGATTTTGCTACGGGAATCGTGTGTAACTCAAACTACAGTACTCGTAAATTCCGGCGACCGATGTGTGTGTTGTTCCCGTCGATCTAGATTCCGGCCGCCAATAAATACTACCTTGCTCACGTCGTCCCGCCTGCATTCTCACTACATCATCCCCTCGCTCGCCCTCTCTCTCTCTCAAATCTCTGCCATGGCGCCGCCGATCTGCCCACGCACCGAAGAGGAGTCGCCGCCCCCCGAGGACGCTCAGTCAAAGAGCAGCGATGAGGAGGACCCCTACGCGCCGCCGGACGAGGTTGCACCGGACCCCCCAACTTTGGATTGGTTTTGGGGCCAGTACAATCTTTGTATGTGGAAGTCGCTGCCGCCGGCTGAGAAAGCCAAGCAAGTGGCATTCGAGAAGGAGATGGCGGATGACGAAGCCAGGTACCAGGCGGCCTGTGAAGCCCATGATGCCGCCTGGAAAAAGGAGGCGGTGGAGCTTTGGGGGCGGGCGCGTCGTCGTGCGGAGGAGGTGTACGAAGACGGGTACTTCGCGAGGAAGGTCAAAGGCACAAGGTGCCTCATCGCAGTGTGGAGGTGGGCCGATAAGCTCCAGTGTGCCACCGACGAGCAGCTCCGGTGGGTGCCCAACGAAATGGCAAGATCGTTCGCGCTCGTCCGCCAACAAGAGGCAGATCGGTACGTCAAGCGCTGTGAGACGGAGGAGGCGGAGTACTGCCTCCGCGCTGGAAAGACGTCGCGCACCAGGGAGCTGCTGGCGAGGGGTTGCTGGAATACTGCCCCCAAGAGGGATTATTAGTTTTAGTATTGTTCGTTTTCAATTTTATGCATTGTACCTAGTAGTTAAGTATCATCATGTATATGTGATGATATTATATATATTATGTGATGAACTAATGAACAATTAATATATATATATTATGAATTCCATTTCCTATCTGTTTTTGTATACTAATTTGTATCTAGCTGTTATCATCCACATATACAGAATGGAAAGCATATATACACACATTGAAACAAAACATATAAGAACGGAAAACATAGTACACACATGAAACAGAGCAATAAATAGAGCAATATTATGATTGTTGTGAATACATAGCGATCCACGTTGAAACGACTCAACAAAATAAAACACATCCATGAGACCATGACCAGCAGCCCTTGCCTACAGTAGCTCTTGGCTCTGCCAGAACTCGTGCAGGCGTTCGTCCAAGCGGTCGACACGCTCGCGGTACATCTAGAGTGCGATCTCGAGCTCCAAGTTGGCTATTTCATCGGAGATCACCAGCTCGAGGATGCAAGGGCCATGTTCCTCTACTGCGCCCAGGTGGACACCTGGGCCAAGGAGGCGGTCGAGCCTAGCGCCAGCGCGTTGCCATCGAGCGGGCCGTGGACAAGGCAAACGGTGCGACCCATGCGAACGGGCGGCGGGCGTCCGATGCAAGTACGGCGCGGCCGACCTCTGGTGCAAGTACGGCGCAGAGGACCTCTACCTACTCCTAGCGAGGAATGGGGGTACTGACGAGACATGTACCCATCTGCGACGCCTAGTCGACAGCAGGCAACCTTCGATAGATCCGCTCTTGCTGTGTGGTGCACCGCGCCTCTCGCTCTGCGGCGCTCCAACGGTCTCGTCGTGCGGCGAGCCGCAGCCTATCGATGCGGACGCATCTAGCTTGCTCTGTGGCACGCAATCGATCATGTTGTGCGGTGAGTTGCAGCCTCTCGGCACTGACATGCTTATCTTGATCCGCGGCGCTGAAGCGCCATGCACCAAGGGTCTGCTCAATCCTGGCAATGAGGCGCATCACGGCGTCATCCATCGCGTTGCCGGGGAGCGCCTCGGCCTCGACGGGCTGTGGTGCCTTCTCGTTTTCCACATCGACGAGGTTGATGGCAGAGGCGGTGCTTTGGTGGGTTGTCATGCTTGGAAAAGGTGGATGTGCTATAGGCTGCGCTTGTTACCTCCGTGCGTCGCGCACTGCCTAGGTTTATGCGCAATATCGCTGGGTGGCGGGAAACCGGTGAGGAAATGGCGGGAAACGGTGACATGTTCGTAAAACGCCATCAATTAATGGAAACTTAGCATAGAAGGAACATCGAGCTAGCACAAGAAGTAGATGATGATCAGATGATCGTTTATCCTAGTTAATTATGCATGTAATAGTTTACTTTGGTGTGTGGAAATGTCATGTGTGTACTAGCCACCTATGTAATTGGATGTTTGCCGCGTATTACACACGTCTTGCTTATGTGAAACGTTTCTGTTCTCTTGGCTCAACACAAACAGTTTACTGGAATGAACTGTATGCCCACCATTGCACACACCTTGATCTGGCTGAACCATTTCTGTTGCGTTGCCTAATCGAAAACAGTTCATCTGAGTGAACCGTATGCCGTATATCGCACACACCTTGATCTGGCTGACCGTTTCTTTTGTGTTGCCTAATCACAAACAGATAGTTCATCCGACTGAACTGTATGCCGTATATCACACACACCTTCATCTGGCTGCCCGTTTCTATTGTTCCGCCTCATCACAAATAGTTTATCCGAGTGAACTGTATGTCGTATATCGCACACGCCTTCATCTAGCTGCCCGTTTCTTTTGTTCTGCCTCATCGCAAATAGTTAATTGAACTGAACCGTATTCCCCGCATCGCAAACGCAACTAAAATATGAACCGTGTTTGATGTATCCTTCCTCGCAAATGTTTTGCATCTTTTTGATGGTTTTTTTATATCATCGTTTGCGATTAATGCATCGCACACAGTTTCGTCAAAGGGTCTCTGATCGTAGTGTCGCGTTAGCAGCATCCTGCAGTAGTGATAAGTTCTGGGAACGGGGGTCCCCAGACTTGCCTGCCTGCGGCCCACGGCGTGGCTATGCTAGTGGGCCTATACGGCCCATCTTCATCAACAAAGCATTCAAGACCCTCGCGAGGGGCCAAGCCTCGCAAGGCGCACGGCGCAAGACCTCCTCGGGAGCGGCCTCACTAGGCTGCCTCGCGAAGAGCAGAGATATCAAGCTGGAGCAAACCTCACGAGGTTCACGTGACGTGAGCCATGACGATCGGCACCAGGCGGGCGCCAGCGCGCGCAGCGTCCTTGTTTCCTCTTTGGTGCTAAGGAGGCAGGTGCAGGCGCGGAGTACCGAGGCATCAGGCAAAGGTTTCCATATCGGTGCAACAAGACCAAGACCAGCAGGACGGCAAGATGGAGGTCACCGTGGAGCCCAAGAGGGCGTCACCACCAGAGCCTTTTGCAGGCGGAGACCGCTTTTGTCAGGATAGCTTGTACTAGCTGTCCCCTTTCAAATTCGCCCGCCGTTGTTGGCTCCCTTCCCACTCAATATTTGGGGAGAGAACTAGGGCCTATATAAGTAGAGCTAGCCACCATAGTAGGGGGACGGAGCGAGTTCTCATCCACAAGTCCACAGAGCACAAGAACACCTCAACCATAGGAGGCCGTTCTTCCCTTTGTACTGTTCTTCATCAGCCCAAGAGGCAATCCACCACCACACACTGGAGTAGGGTATTACACCACAACGGTGGCCCGAACCAGTATAAATCTCGTGTCTTTCTGTGTTGCGAGTTTGTCGAGTTCGTCCGCGAGATCTTAGTGAGCTAGGGCGTAGATCGGTAGGAGGGAGAGACTTCGCGCGCACCCCAGAGTTCGAACCTTAAGGGTTTTGCCGGAGCCCCACATCCGACATTTGGCGTGCCAGGTAGGGATGCGCCGGAGCTTCTTCTCCGCCAATCAACTTGCCGACGCTCCGTGGCCACGATGTCCGGCAACCCAAGGGCTGACTCCGACCGCTGGGCAGCTTGGCCGGCCCGAGCGGGTGACACCTGCCCATGAAGACCTCGACCCCACACTCCAGGCACCGCGAGCGCCGTCCAACGCTGCGGGGCGCGGGCGGCGCGGCCAGGCGTCGTCCACCCTCACTCCACGGCAAGTGCGAGCCGCTGCAAGGGCAGCAAGCCACGCCGCAGCAACAGCGCCGCATTCACGGCGGGACCAGGCAAACATGCGGGCAGCGCTCACGGTGGCACGAGAGCTGCTGCGATGCCGGCTAATGGAGAGCGGCCGGGATGCACTGCTGGAGCGCGTTGCCGAGCTGCTGGATGCAGTGGCATCAGGAGCGCCGCCCTTCTACTATCAGCTTCCTTCTCAAGCCACGCCGGGGTCTCACGGCGGGCCTCGCCACGACCACGTGCCATCGGGTGCGCCTGGGGGCTTCGTCAACACCACCACGGCCGGCGGCGCCGGGGGCTCCACCGCCCCCATGCCACCCGCGACGAGCATGGGTACAAGCGTCGCCTCTCATGGTTCCAGTGGGATGCTGCGCTACCATCCTCAGGACGCCGCGCAGGGCCGGGCAACATGGAGTGTGGGGCACTACGGCGAGGTGTTTGGGGTGACATCCCCGGAAGCCTACGTGCCCCGCATGATGGACCAGGAGTACGCACTGGAGGACGACCCTGGCTCGTTCCTCGGAGAAGAGTGGGAAGAAGGGACGCTGGAAGTTGAAGCCTTCCAGGAACCAACGGAGAACCGCAACGATCGCACCGGCGACAACGACTACAGGGTACCACTGATCTCTCATGAGCAAGCTTACGCTAACCATGGGCTGCAAGTGAATCAGGTCACGGCGTCAGTCGGCGACCCCGGCGCAGCAGCATCCCTTCCGCCGGGGGAATCACGTTGGGGGCCACGAGGAGGGGGCCAGGAACGAGGTCCCTCCCCACGTCACGCGAAGCCAGGCAATGCCCGGAGGTAGGCCCTCTGCCGGGGAGGTGCCGGCGAGCCTTCCCCCGGCAGAGGACCCGTGGTCGCCGGGGGCACCGCTGGCGTCCCCTTTCCCCCCTTTGTGTCGTCCAGGTTGCCGGTCGGCTCAAAGGTGGTCGAGGGAGGCGCAAGGCGGGGCCCTTGTCTGGCGATATGAAGCAAGGCCGGTTCCTGTGAAGAAGGCCCAGTGCCTGTGAAGCTCGCCGCCCGTGACACTCTCACGTAATAATGAGTGGGGCTGTACACACCCCGGAGTCTCAGGGGTGCCGGCCTCAGGCCCTGGGGCTCCCTCCCACGCCTAGTGGCAGCACTTAGCTCCGCGCTGGTGAGAAGACTTGAAGACCCGAAGACTAGACTAGGCGCCGGACGCGGCCATTTTCTTTGGATCTTTTCTTCCGTAGCCTTGCTTTCTGGATTTGGATTTAAGTTGAAGTCAAGCTTTTGTCGATGCGTGCGGGGGGTGCATTTTCTCGTTCAAAGTGATTTCTTGCCGTCTGGTTCTTGCCTTGTTCTCGAGCTCACGCTCGCCGCCTCCCCCTCGCGGGCCCCTCGCGAGCGGGGCTGGGCCCAGCACGTGCGCCGCGCACGCCGATCGGCGCAGGAACCTCACGAGGCCCTCTCGGGCAGGTCAGCAGACCCTCCAGGAGCCCCGCGGCGACTCTCGACCTCACAATACGATTCAGGGTCTGCCCCAGCTAAGGTAAACCGCAGCGGCAAGACTTGCCATCAGACTCATGGCAGGCCAAAACGCACCCTTGATTCAGTGCAGAGAAATAGAAATCATGATTCATTTACATGAGGGGCTCCCCCTCCCAAAATGCTCTCACAATCTTTAGGGGCCACGCCCAAGTTTTTGCATACAGGGTGAAGCAGCAAAGGGGCGAGGAATTAGCCAGATATGTCGCTCGCCGCGTCGTCTTCGGACGCGCCGCTCGCGTCGCTGACGTCGTCGTTGGCACCGCCGCCACCATCACCAGCGCCGGCATCCCCATCGTCGACCATGTCGCCTCCGTCCGCGGCGACTACCACCACGTCGTCCTCTGAAGTGAAGGCTCTGACCAACGCATCCACGTTGTCTTCCACCCACCACGCCAGGTCGCCCCGGACGGCCTGCGGTACGGGGGAAATGGCGGCGTCAAAGTCGAAGTCGGGGAAGGTGTTCCTGAGGAGGCTGAAGACATGGGAGAACGCGTGCTCGAGCAGGCCCTGGCTTCTCTCCTCCATGAGCCGGCGAGCCCTGTCAGACCGGGCTTCTAGGCGCGTCACCACGTCGGTGAAGAAGATCAGGTGGCTGGCGTAGTCAGTCGAGTGGGGGTGCAGTGCATTCTCGTCGCAGATGTGGCCCAGGGTGGTATTAGCCCTGTTCCGGAGGTCCTGAAGCATGGGGGCGTGCTTGCACTCCAGCGTCCGTCGTTGGAGCACTTCCTCCCTGTTTTGCCGTGCGGCAACCTCGGCGTCATCAACCCGTTTCCGAAGAGAAAGCAGCTCGGCGCGGACGGAGGCCAAGTCCGCCTGCGCTGTGACCAGGGCGGCAGCCGTGGCCTCCCCACGCCTCTCCGCCTCATCCAACCTGGGCCTGAGGGCAGCGGCCCTGCCCGCATCCTCCGTTCCTGCAAGCTTCAACTTCAAGTCATACCTACCCTCCAGGTTTGCGCGAACCTCGGCCACCCGGCGGTCGACTTCCTCCTGGACCCTGGCCTCGCGAGCCCCGACGGCATGTTCCGCCTGAGCAACTTGACGCTCCCTCATCTCCAGTTGTTCGAGCTCAAGGCTGCGCTCCACGGCTTCCAGAGCCAGCGCTTCCTCACGCCTCCGGACCTCCTCTTCCTCAGCGGGCGTCCCCCTCAGCGACGCAAGGGCGGCTTTGCGTGCATCCACCTGCTGCTCGAGGGACGGACTCCAGGCCTGAAGCTCCCACGCGCGTTTCTCCGCAGCCTCGCGATGGCGGTCAGCCTCGCGAGCCTTCTCCAAGGCTCGAGAGCAAGCTTCGCGGGAAACCTTGAGGGATGCCTCGGCCTTCGCATTGTCGAGATCGCGCTGATAGCGTCCAAGGTTGATGGCCACCCTCAGCTTACGTCGTTCCTCCACCAGCCGAAGACCTTCAGCCTCAAGGTGCGAGTCGACGCCCGCAAGTTCTTCACCAAGTCGGCTCATCGCGCCCATCGCCTCTTGGAAGAGCTCATGGCGAACGACGCTTCGCCCGCGCTTAGACTCGAATGCATGGCCCACCTCGTGCTCCACCTCGGGGGCCGCAGGCGGGACATCAAGTGGCGCACCGCCTCTCGGCAGGGGGTTGGGGGCTGGTGCCGCTCCAGGCGCCGGCCCGACCTCGCGAGAAGCTCCGGCCGGACGCGGCCCGCTACTTGAGGAGGAGCCAAAAGACGAAGCCAACCAGTTGCTATCCATAACCAGAGGAGGAGATCGGGGAACGCCCGCCAGGTTCCAAGCCAGACCGTGCAGGAAGGGCAGCGAAGCCACAGATTCAAGGCTCCATGAAGGCGAGCACACCCCCTTTGCCGACCCGGTTCCGGGCGCGGCGTACAGGCTCGGGGTGCACAAGGCCAGCGGGGGTGCCGAGGAAGGCGAGGATTGCTTCACGAGGGACCCAACGGCCCTGGCAGAAGGGGTCCTGAAGAGCTAGCGTCAGGAAGGAAGGCAGCAATCAAGAAATCACAAGGTGCGGTACTTACTCGTCGATAGCAAAGTACGTTCGCCGCTTCAACGGCCCGAAGATGTTGTTGCTGCTCGAGGATCCTTTCCTCTTGCGTAGCTCCTCGAAGTCCACGCAAAGCTGACCGAAGCGCTGGACGTGACGGGCGGTGCGAGGCGGGGCCGAAGAAGAGCTTGGGGGACAACTTCTGGGGTGCCTGGCTGCGGTGAACAGTCGGGCGCCGTCTCGCTACGACCTCCCGAGGCTTCGGGGGCTTTGACCTCGGGAACCGCATGCTGTGTCGCCTCAGTGACCGACGCCCCAGGGGAGGGATCGCGAGCTCCCGAGGACGACGCTCCCGGATCACCGCGCGGCATGTGCTCTTCAGCGCTGGGGCCACCAGCCTCCGTCGGAGCTCGCCCTCCTGCACCCTCACTTGGGGCGAGCTCGGCACCGGTGGAGAGGAACGGGACCACGTCGACAGGGTTCTCGCGGGGCCCCACCAGGCCGATCGGGCGCAGGCCCCACTCATCAAAGGAGGGCATGCTCGCGAAAAACTCATCCTTGTTCTCGCAACGATACAGCAGACAGCTCTTCCTGGGCATGTCATCCGGCAGAGGGGTACCCGTCAGGGCCATAAGCACTGTCTCCCGCGTCTTAAGAGGAAGCCCTTCCTCTTGAAACCTCATGTGGTTCTGACTGCTGAGCAAGGCCCACATCGGGCGGGAATGGCGCTGAAGTGGAGCGACTCGGCGCTTGATGAACTCCTTCACCACCATAGGCGCAGTCACGCCGCGGTCCGTCAACCTCCTCAGCCTGGCCCAGACGGGAGCGAGGCGGGGGCTCGTGAGCTTCTTATGGCCCCAACCGGAGTTTGGAACGGCAGGCCCTGTCGGGGCATGGAGCAGAGGGCTGAGCACACCGGCGTCGACAAACACCCATCATGTTCGGAACTCGTTCGTGGATGGAGGAAGCTCAAAGTCAATCCCCGTGCCCACCGTCGCGGCCACGGCCTGGAAGCTCACGCACCCCGAGCTCTCACGAGGGCCAGATAGATGCAATGAGAAGAAATGACAGAAGAAGGCCACCGAAGGAGCGATGCCCATCATGGCTTCACACAGAAAGGCGAAGACGGCGAGAAGGGTCACAGATTGGGGGTCGAGATGCAGCATGTGGATCTGATAATGCTCGAGCACCGCGTTGAAGAAGGCGGAGAAGGGAGGAATCAGGCCAGCCCAGAGGGCATCTATGAAGATTGGGACCTCAGTGGCAGCCCGGGCCATGCGAGTGCGAGACGCGGGCCAAGCCACCGTCTCTCCCCCACTCGTTGAAGCTGGAAGCGAGCATTGGACGCACCTTATCCATGGCCTCGTCGTTGAGCACCCGGGATCGGCCGAGCGCCGGCTCGACGGTCGGAGGCGCGCCCAGCAAAGACAAGGGCTTCTTCCCCTTGTCAGCTTGTTTCGGCGCCATGGCGATGGAGCTGGCAGGAAGCAGGTTAGATCGGAGGGGAGAAGCAGAGTCTCGAGGAAGCAGAGAGATTGGGGAAGCAAGACACGGGCGACGGAGGAATAACTGTGTAGACTGCGGGGGCCGCATAGCCAGGCGGATTCAAAGGCAGCATGGGGAAGCTGAGACGCCCACGTCCAATCAACCGCCACGCGTCGACCGAGGTCACAGGCTTTTGGGGCCCACGGCGCTCCGCACTTGACCCTTGGCTTCGCCGCGAAGCCAAGCCCGAGCGCACCTTGGGCCCGGGGGCTACTGTCGGCGTTCTGGGAACGGGGGTCCCCAGACTTGTCTGCCTGTGACCCACGGCGTGGCTATGCTAGCGGGCCTGTATGGCCCATCTTCATCAACAATGCATTCAAGACCCTCGCGAGGGGCCAAGCCTCGCGAGGCAGACGGCGCAAGACCTCCTCGGGAGCGGCCTCACCAGGCTGCCTCGCGAGGAGCGGAGATATCAAGGTGGAGCAAACCTCACGAGGTTCACGTGACGTGAGCCATGACGATCGGCACCAGGCGGGTGCCAGGCAGGCGCCAGCGCGCGCAGCATCCTTGTTTCCTCTTTAGTGCTAAGGAGGCAGGCGCAGGCGCGGAGTACCGAGGCATCAGGCAAAGGTTTCCATATCAGTGCAACAAGACCAAGACTAGCAGGACGGCAAGACGGAGGTCACCGTGGAGCCCAAGAGGGCGTCACCACCAGAGCCTTTTGCAGGCGAAGACCGCTTTTGTCAGGATAGCTTGTACTAGTTGTCCCCTTTCAAATTCGCCCGCCGTTGTTGGCTCCCTTCCCGCTCAATATTTGGGGAGAGGACCAGGGCCTATATAAGTAGAGCTAGCCACCATAGTAAGAGGATGGATCGAGTTCTCACCCACAAGTCCACAGAGCGCAAGAACACCTCAACCCCAGGAGGCTGTTCTTCCCTTTGTACTATTCTTCATCAGCCCAAGAGGCAATCCACCACCACACACTGGAGTAGGGTATTACACCACAACGGTGGCCCGAACCAGTATAAATCTCGTGTCTTTCTGTGTTGCGAGTTTGTCGAGTTCGTCCGCGAGATCTTAGTGAGCTAGGGCGTAGATCGGAAGGAGGGAGAGACTTCGCGCACACCCCAGAGTTCGAACCTTAAGGGTTTTGCCGGGGCCCCACATCCGACAAATATAAACATAGACCTGTTGTTGGCATGCCTGTCATCTCAGTTAAAATAGGAGATCATTGTTATCATGGTTTATGTGACATAGGTGCTAGTCTGAGTGCTATTCCTTACACCTTATATCAAGAAATTATGAATGACATAGCACCCGCAGAAATAGAAGACATAGATGTTACTATTAAACTTGCTAATAGAGACACAATATCACCGATTGGGATTGTTAGAGATGTTGAAGTTTTGTGTGGGAAAATAAAATACCCTACTGATCTTCTTGTTCTTGGTTCCCCACAAGATGAATTTTGTCCCATTATCTTTCGTAGACCTTTCTTGAACACCGTTAATACTAGAATAGATTGTGAGAAGAAAATTGTCGGTGTTAGTTTTGGTGATGAGTCTCATGAATTTAACTTTTCCAAGTTTAGTAGAAAGCTTCATGAAAAAGAATTGCCTAGTAAGGATGAATTAATTGCTCTTGCTTCTATTGTTGTACCGCCTACTGATCCTTTAGAACAATATTTGCTAGACCATGAAAATGATTTACATATGCATGAAAGAAATGAAATAGATAAAAAATTCTTTGAACAACGTCCTCTGCTTAAACACAATTTGCCTATTGAAACTCTAGGAGGTCCTCCTCCACCTAAAGGTGATCCTGTGTTTGAATTAAACCAATTGCCAGACAATTTGAAATATGCTTATCTTGATGAAAAGAAGATATATCCTGTTATTATCAGTGCTAACCTTTCAGAACATGAAGAAGAAAGATTATTGAAAGTTCTAAGGAAGCACCGAGCTGCTATTGGATATACTTTTGATGATTTAAAGGGCATTAGTCCCACTCTATGTCAGCACAAAATTAATATGGAACCTGATGCTAAACCCGTTGTTGATCACCAACGTCGGTTAAACCCGAAGATGAAAGAAGTCATAAGAACGGAGATATTAAAACTTCTGGACGCAGGCATAATCTATCCTATAGCTAATAGTAGATGGGTAAGTACTGTTCATTGTGTCCCTAAGAAAGGAGGTATTACCGTTGTTCCTAATGATAAGAACGAACTTATTCCACAAAGAATTGTTACAGGCTAGAATGGTAATTGATTTTAGAAAATTAAACAAAGCAACTAGAAAAGATCATTACCCTTTGCCTTTTATTGATCAAATGCCTGAAATATTATCTAGGCACACACATTTTTGCTTCCTTGATGGATACTCTGGTTTTTCACAAATACCTATTTCTCAACCTGATCAAGAAAAGACCACTTTTACTTGTCCCTTTGGGAACTTATGCTTATAGACGTATGCCTTTTGGTTTATGTAATGCACCTGCTACCTTTCAAAGATGTATGACTGCTATATTCTCTGACTTTTGTCAAAAGATTGTTGAAGTTTTCATGGATGACTTTTCTGTTTATGGGAAGTCTTTTGATGATTGTTTAAGCAATCTTGAGCGAGTTTTGCAGAGATGTGAACAAACAAATCTTGTCTTGAATTGGGAGAAGTGCCACTTTATGGTTAATGAAGGCATTGTTGTCTTGGGTCATAAAATTTCTGAAAGAGGTATTGAAGTGGACCAAGCTAAGGTTGATGCAATTGAGAAAATGCCATGTCCTAAAGATATAAAAGGTATTCGTAGTTTCTTAGGTCATGCTGGTTTCTATAGGAGATTTATAAAAGACTTTTCAAAAATTTCTAGGCCTCTTACTAGTCTCTTGCAAAAGGATATTCCTTTTGTTTTTGATGATGATTGTCTAGAAGCCTTTGAAACACTCAAGAAAGCCTTAATTTCTGCACCTATTGTTCAACCACCTGATTGGAACTTGCCTTTTGAAATTATGTGTGATGCTAGTGATTATGCTGTTGACGCTATTCTAGGACAAAGAGTTGATAAGAAACTTAATGTAGTTCATTATGCTAGTAAAACTCTAGACAGTGCTTAAAGAAATTATGCTACTACTGAAAAAGAATTCTTAGCAGTTGTGTTTGCTTGTGATAAATTTAGACCTTATATTGTTGATTCCAAAGTAACTGTTCACACAGACCATGCTGCTATTAAATATCTTATGGAAAAGAAAGATGCTAAGCCTAGACTTATTCGATGGGTTCTCTTGTTACAAGAATTTGATTTACATATCATTGATAGAAAAGGAGCTGAGAACCCAGTAGCTGATAATTTATCTAGGCTTGAAAATGTGTTTGATGACCCACTACCTGTTGATGATAGTTTCCCTGATGAGCAGTTAGCTGCAATAAATGTTGCTCACACTACTCCTTGGTATGCTGATTATGCTAATTACATTGTTGCTAAATATTTACCACCTAGCTTTACACACCAACAAAAGAAAAAATTCTTCTATGATTTAAGACACTACTTTTGGGATGACCCACATCTTTATAAAGGAGGAGTAGATGGTATTATTAGACGTTGTGTACCTGAGCATGAACAGGGACAAATCCTACGTAAATGTCACTTCGAAGCTTATGGAGGGCATCATGCTGGAGATAGAACTGCTCACAAGGTATTGCAATCTGGATTTTATTGGCCTACTCTCTTCAAGGATGCCCGTAAGTTCGTCTTATCTTGTGATGAATGTCAAAGGATAGGTAATATTGGTAAGCGTCAAGAAATTCCTATGAATTATTCACTTGCTGTTGAACCATTTGATGTTTGGGGATTTGATTACATGGGACCTTTTCCTTCCTCTAATGGGTATACACATATTTTGGTTGCTGTTGATTATGTTACTAAATGGGGTGAAAATGGACAAAACTAGCCTTTATCTGAAACTTCAACACAAAATGGCCCCAATCTAAAAATATTTCACGAAATGGCCCCTTTTGCATGACGCCCGGGGCTAGGGCGCCATGCTAGATAGCATGACGCCCCGGGCAAGGGCGTCATGCTATTTGGCATGGCGCCCTAGGCCGGGGCGTCATGCCACATGTCGCTACCATGGCGCCCTAGCCTGGGGCATCATGCTCTTTAGCATGGCGCCCTAGTCGCGGGCGTCATGCAAAAGAGGGCCATTTCGTGAAATATTTTCAGATTGGGGTCATTTTGTGTTGAAGTTTCAGATAAGGGCCAGTTTTGTTCATTTTCACCTAAATGGGTAGAAGCTATTCCAACCAGTAGTGCTGATCACAGCACCTCTATTAAAATGCTTAAGGAAGTTATTTTCCCAAGGTTTGGAGTCCCTAGATATTTAATGACTGATGGTGGTTCACACTTTATTCATGGTGCTTTCCGTAAAATGCTTGCCAAGTATGATGTTAACCATAGAATTGCATCACCTTATCATCCTTAGTCTAGTGGTCAAGTTGAACTTAGCAATAGAGAAATAAAATTAATTTTGCAAAAGACTGTCAATAGGTCTAGGAAGAATTGGTCTAAGAAATTAGATGATGCACTTTGGGCTTATAGAACAGCATATAAAAATCCTATGGGTATGTCTCCTTATAAAATGTTTTATGGAAAATCTTGTCATTTGCCTCTTGAGTTAGAACATAAAGCATATTGGGCCGTCAAAGAGCTCAACTATGATTTCAAACTTGCTGGTGAAAAGAGGTTATTTGATATTAGCTCACTAGATGAATGGAGAACCCAAGCTTATGAAAATGCAAAATTATTCAAAGAAAAATTTAAAAGATGGCATAACAAAAGAATCCAAAAGCGTGAGTTTAAAGTTGGAGAATATGTTCTTTTGTACAACTCTCGTTTCAGATTCTTTGCAGGAAAAATCTCTCAAAATGGGAAGGCCCATATGTCATCGAGGAGGTTTATCGGTCAGGAGCCATCAAAATAAATAATTCTGAAGGTACTAACCCGAAGGTTGTCAATGGGCAACTAATAAAACATTATATCTCAGGTACGCCCATTAATGTTGAAAGTAATATTATCCAAACTTTGACACTGGAAGAACACATAAAAGAGTCCTCCGGAACACTCCAGAATCGTGAAAATAAGGAGGTACGTGATACGGTAAATAAACGGACTCCGAAAAATCCGCAAAATTATTTTTTATCAGTTTGGGAATATTTAAAAAAATTAGGAAATAAAGAAACTTCCAGGAAGCCTACCCTGGTGGGCACAAGACACCAGGGTGCGCCAGGCTTGTCTGGCGCGCCTAGGTGGGTTGTGCCCACCTGGGACACCTTCCGGACTCCGTTTTTCTACAGCTTGCTTGTCCTCCAAGATAAAAAAATCTATATATACTTCCCGAACTTGTTGACCACCGTATCACGAAGAAATCCTCTGTTCTCTTTTCTAGCTGTTTTCGGTCAGATTTATCAAGCCAGGCATCATGTCTTCCTGCTCCTCCAACAACATGGAAGAAGATGCTTGGTTGATGAAGATCGAGATGAAGAGGGCGGAGCCTATGGACGCCGTCAAGGGAGACAAGGGCAAGGAAGCTACCGTAGATCCATCCCCGGTGGCAGCACAAGCACTGCTGGCCGAGGAGGAGGAAGAAGATATCCTTAAGCCCTACCTTACTCACCTTACTCCTGCTGAGATTCAGGCTTTTCGCGTCATTGAAATAGTTCGCATACAAAATAAGTATCTCACTCGCGAAAATATTCTGCATCAAGAGCATATCATCCATCTCCGGAGCGTCATCCGTCGATTGGAGAATCTCTTGATCCTTAAGGACAGGATCTCTACTTCATCACCACCACCATCCTCTTCACCACCAAAAGAGAACTGAGTATCGGGTATGGGCACTCCCCTTGGCTTCCACCAAGCTTGGGGGAGGTTCCCCGGTATCGTATCATCCCACTATCTTTTTGCTTTTACTTATTTTAGTTTGATCTTCTGCTTTAGTAGAATAAAAGTTTAGTTTGATCCTTTCTTCTTTGAGAGTTTGCTTAGTGATCTATCCTTGTAATCGTGTGCAAGTTATATAATAAAGTTTAGTTTGAGTTTTTGCTTTCTTTACTTTCATGTTGCAATTAAAGAAAAGAAATAAGAAAGAAAAAAAGAAAGGAAATAAGTCAAGAAGGTCATATACTAATCCTATGGTAGGTGATGATACCACATAAGGAAAAGTATAAGTAGAAAATTTTATTAGAGATTGACAAACATAGCATTAGTCAATGATGCAACTCATGAAAGAATTAATAAGGGAAGAGAAGATCACATATAAATATACTATCCTAGAAATCTTTTGTGATTGTGAGCCCTCATCAAAATATTATATGCCAAAATTGTTGACGTTGGACAATGAAGACAACTTAATGGTTTATGTTTGTTTATATTCACATAGAAGTCATATTGTCATAGATCCTTCAACATGTGGTGCTTGCCCCCTATCTTTGCTAGCCAAAAATTCCGCACTAAGTAGAGATACTACTTGTGCATCCAAAAACCCTTAAACCCAAATCTTATTTTCAAGTGTCCACCATACCTACCTAGGGATTGAGCAAGATCCCTCAAGTAAGTTGTCATCGGTGCAAAAAGGCAATAAAAATTGCTTCTAAATGTGTGAGATCATTTAGTGTAAGAGAAAATTGAGCGTTGCACGAACTTGTGATGGTGAAGAATAAAAGCGACAGACTGCATAATAAAGATCGCTATCACAAGGGGCAATGTAATGTGACGTTCTTTTGCACTAAGAGGTTGAGCATACAAACAAATAAGCGCATGGCAACCTTTGCTTCCCTCTGCGAAGGGTCTATCTTTTACTTTTATGTATTTACTTTTATGCAAAGATTCAAAGTTTTCCTTCTATTCCTTTTTATTTTTCTCCTTTGGCAAGCATCATGTGGTGAGCAAAGATCTAGGCACATATGTCCAGTTGAATATAAATAGCATAAGTTATTATTGTTGACATCACCCTTGAGGTGAATACGTTGGGAGGCGAAACTATAAGCCACTATCTTTCTATGTGTCCAGTTGAAACGTTTTGCTCATGTGTACGCTGTGAGTGTTAGCAATCATAGAAGACTATATGATGGTTGAGTATGTGGACTTGCCTAAAGGCTCCGATACGTGACTCTTCCTGAAAAGATGATGAATTGTAGTTGCAAAGTTGACTGAGAACATAGTTTGTTGGTTTTTAATAGAGTTTTTGCTTTATACTTCGATTGTGTGACGAATTGTTACTTATTCATGAGAAGTATATGATAAAAGTTCTTTGATAAAAGTATTATGTTTAATTTGTTGCTGTTATAATAATCAACATGATGCTTCTATGTCTGTTTTTATCGACACCTCTCTCTCAAAGCATGTGGACATGTTTTCAGATTTCGGTTTTCGCTTGAGGACAAGCGAGGTCTAAGCTTGGGCGAGTTGATACGTCCATTTTGCATCATGTTTTCTTACTGTTATTTATAATGTTTTTATCCATAATAATGCTTTTTGGAGTAATTCTAATGCCTTTTCTCTCATAATATGCAAGGTATACACAAAGAGGGAGAATTCCGGCAGCTAGAAATCTGGACCTGAAAAAGCTACGTCAGGCTACCTATTCTGCACAACTCTACATGAGCTGAAACTTCACGGAGAATTTTTATGGAATATATGAAGAATATTGGAGCAAATAAGTACCAGAGGTGGCCCACCAGGTGGGCACAACCCACCTGGGCGCGCCAGGGAGCCTAGGCGCGCCCTGGTGGGTTGTGCTCACCCAGGCCCACCTACGGTGCCCATCTTCTGGTATATAGGTCATTTTGACCTAGAAAAAATAAGGGGAGGACTTTCGGGACGGAGCGCCGGGACCTCGAGGCGGAACTTGGGCAGGAGCACTTTTGCCCTCCGGCAGAGCGATTCTGTCAGGGGAACTTCCCTCCCGGAGGGGGAAATCATCGTCATCATCATCACCAACAACTCTCCCATCTTGGGGAGGGCAATCTCCATCAACATCTTCAACAGCACCATCTCATCCCAAACCCTAGTTCATCTCTTGCGTTCAATCTTGTTACCGGAACTATAGATTGGTGCTTGTGGGTGACTAGTAGTGTTGATTACATCTTGTAGTTGATTACTATATGGTTTATTTGGTGGAAGATTATATGTTCAAATCCAATATGCTATTTAATACTCCTCTGATCATGAGCATGTTTATCATTTGTGAGTAGTTACTTTTGTTCTTGAGGTCACGGGAGAAATCATGTTGCAAGTAATCATGTGAACTTGATACGTGTTCGATATTTTGATAGTATGTATGTTGTGACTCCCTTAGTGGTGTCATGTGAACATCGACTACATGACACTTCACCATATTTGGGCCTAAGGGAATGCATTGTTGAGTAGCAATTAGATGATGGGTTGCGAGAGTGACAGAAGCTTAAACCCCAGTTTATGCGATATTCCGTAAGGGACCGATTGGATCCAGAAGTTTAATGCTATGGTTAGAATTTATTCTTAATACTTTTCTCATAGTTGCGGATGCTTGCGGGAGGGTTAATTATAAGTAGGAGGTTTGTTCAAGTAAGAACAGCACCTAAGCACCGGTCCACCCACATATCAAATTATCAAAGTACCAAACACAAATCGAACCAACATGATGAAAGTGACTAGATGAAATTCCCGTGTACCCTCAAGAACGCTTTGCTTATCATAAGAGACCGTTTTGGCCTGTCCTTTGCCTCAAAAGGATTGGGCTACCTTGCTGCACTTTTGTTACTACTATCGTTACTTGGTCGTTATAAATTATCTTGCTATCAAACTACTCCGCTACTTACAATTTCAGCACTTGCAGACATTACCTTGCTGAAAACCACTTGTTATTTCCTTCTGCTCCTCATTGGGTTCGATACTCTTACTTATCGAAAAGAGATACAATTGATGCCCTATACTTGTGGGTCATCAAGGACCACAAGGTAAGTATATGCATCTCACTCATGTGCATGATGATCTCTTGCATTTTTCACATATTGTTTGCAAGAGGGAATCATAAACATGAAGGTACATCTTTCATCATTCTTTTTGCTCTGATGCATATAGCCAAGATACATGTAACTCATTACTCACTATGTCATGTTGTGCACTCACATGTCTTCGAATTCTATCATATACATGACTGCACACATGTAGGGGGAGCTTACGCAAGTTACATGTTTCTCCAAAGTTTAAATATATTACTCATAATATTATTACTTGAAGCTTTGATGTATGCTGTAATAAATTACCAAAAATGGGGAGATTGAAAGCACAAGTGGTCCCTTGGTGGTTTTCATAATTAATGTCAACATATCTTTTGTTGGACTAACGGTTCTATCTAGTATATTTCAGACAAGTTCAACAGTGGCATGGAAGGGATAGGAGGATGTGGACCCCCTTCAAAATGCTAAGGACGTGGATTGGCAAAAGCTCAAGACTCAACATTTTTGGTTAAGTGATCCAAGATCACATTGAGTCCATAGGAAAGCCAATACTATTAAAAGGGGATGAGGTTTTGATTATGATCTATTTGCTCAAGTGCTTAGTGATATTGCTCCAAAACCCTCAACCACTTTCTCTATCCAAATCTGCCCTAAACCCAACATTCCAACTCGGTCCCACTGAAACTTCCCTATTCGGACACACCGAGTTCATCTGGACACTACTATAGCCAAACCCTAACAAATCGGATCCACCGATATGGATCTCGGTCCCACCGAGATGGCCTTGCCAACTCTCTAGAAGCTGTTGCAATTATTTCAGTCCTACCAAGTTTTGCGATCAGTGCCACCGAGATGGCTTGCCAACTTTTTGTTGCCTTATTGCTTCACTTCGGTCCTACCGAGTTGATGCAATCGGTGCCACCGAAATGAGGTTTGCCCTAACCATTGCACATTGATCCATCCAAGTTGTTTCCAATCGGTCCCACCGAGACCTCCAACATTCATATCTTTTACACAGGTCGGTGCCACCGAGATTTCTCATCGGTGCCACCAAGTTGAGTCAAAAGTTTGTAAAGGTTGGATTTCGTGTGGAGACTATATATACCCCTCCACCTCCTCTTACTCAGTACTCATTTTCTGAGAGATAACCACCTACTCATGTGTTGAGATCAAGAGATTCCATTCCTACCATTTGAACCTTGATTTCTATCCTTCCCCAAGTTGCTTTCTACTCAAATCCTTCTTCCACCATAGCCAAATTTGCGAGAGAGAGTTGAGTGTTGGGAAGACTGTCATTTCAAGCACAAGAGCAAGGAGTTCATCATCATCACACCGTCTATTACCTTTTGGAGAGTGGTGTCTCCTAGATTGGTTAGGTGTCGCTTGGGAGCCTCCGACATGGTGTGCAGTTGAACCAAGAAGTTTGTAAGGGCAAGGAGATCACCTACTTCGTGAAGATCTACCCGAGTGAGGCAAGTCCTTCGTGGACGATGGCCATGGTGGGATAGACAAGGTTGCTTCTTCGTGGACCCTTCGTGGGTGGAGCCCTCCGTGGACTCGCGCAGCCGTTACCCTTCGTGGATTGAAGTCTCCATCAATGTGGACGTACGATAGCACCACCTATCGGAACCACACCAAAAATCTCCGCGTCTCCATTGCGTTTGCACTCTCCAATTCCCATCCCTTTACATTCTTGCACTTGCATGCTTTACTCTTTCCACTGCCCATACTTTTGCTATGCTTGTGTAAAATGTATTGTGTGCCTATTAACATGTGCTAAACTCAACCTTAACTTGAAGTGTTTTAAAAAATATCACTTTTACTTGTTAAGGGTCTAATCACCCCCCCCCCTCTAGACCCCTCTTCTCGATCTTTCATGGTGTCTTTCTTCTGACGAAACCTAACACAGATATGGAGAAAAATGTATGGAAAAGTTTTGAGTTCCCCAACTCTGGAAACACAGGAACCCTCTTAGTAGTACAGATGTTCCTAGGACTCAAAGAGAAATCCAAAAAACTTTTCAAGTCGCTGATGAACACCGTCTTTTCCCCTTTTGTATCGATGGGGCTACCGACGTCTGTAGACACAATAGGTAAGCCAATGTCCTAAGATAAACTCGACAACCGACATTAGTCCTCGCAAATCGTATTGTGATCAATCACTTCGTAATTGAGTGACAATTGCACTTTCACCCAAGCTCTAGCAAGAAGAGGACGCCTCTCCTCAAAAGAATACAACCCCTCAAAAGGTTCTATTTGTACGTGAAGGGCACAAGTAGAAGGGAAAAGACAATAGGTTGATAATGTGGTTGCAAGTGAGCAAGCCCACTCCCAACAAGGCAAAATAAGTGGTACCTCCATCTTATGTGCTCCGTAAGGCAAAGGGTGGAGATGTTTATGGTAAATTTATTTGTCCTTGCAATGCTTTTTCTATTACTCTATTTCGGTTCCAAAGACCCTTGTTGCTAACTTTAGAGGTCCCATTGCAAAATGGGTGCCTCTAACAAAGACTTCAATTGTGTGTAGGGTGCTTTCCCGGTTGAGCAAAATGGTTGATCGATAGTGGATGCTCCAATCGTATGACCGAAGATAGCATATTGCTCACGGGCTTCATGGAAGCTATAAAACCATACATGATCATAGTCTTTGGAGGAGGATCAAAGGGAAAGTTACTTGGGTTGGGCAAGATGGCTATTAATAATGGCATGTCTCTTGTAAATGTCATGCTTGTCCAATCCCTTCAATAGCATTTGCTTTCTGTTCATCGATTGGCTTCCATAGGTTATGATACACTATTTGATATAACAAGTGTGGAACTATATTGAAGTGGCCTTTGTTGGAGAGTTGGATAGCAACCTTTACACGGTTGATTTCATGAAAGGGAGCACTTACAATGCAAGTTTTATAATGGCCAAGGCCGACAAGGGGTGGCTATGGCATCGCCGGCTATCCCATGTCAACATGAGAAATCTTAAAGATCTCCTGAAGGGTGAACGCATCCTTGGACTAACGGATGTTTCTTTTGAGAAAAATCGTGTGTATGGTGCCTGCATAGCCAGGAGGCAACATCAAGCAAAGCATCCACCCAAGAATGTTGTGTCAAGTTCAAAGCCTTTGGAGCTCCTGCATGTGGATCTCTTTGGGCCTCCATCATGGGATAGTCTTGGTGGGAAGACATATGGTATTGTCATTGTTGAAGATTATTCAAGATATACGTGGGTGTTCTTTCTCAAGTCCAAGGACGAAATGAAGATTACATTCATTGATTTTGCCAAACTAGCTAAAAGCAAGTTCAACAAAGAAATCTTGGCAATAAGAAGCAACAATGGATCCGAGTACAAGAACTACACCTTGTAAGAGTTCCTTTGATGTACACATGGTTACCTCGGATAAAATCATGATTGTTACATGTGGACATATTTTCCAGGTGATCTCAATTAACAATTACACCATATATTATTTTGTTGCCCAAGACAGAATTACAACACCAAATTTTATTTTGTACAGAATTAAAATTAGGGAAGTAGAGGGACGACACAACAAGGGACGAGGTAACTTTTCTGCAGGTCGTCACTCATCATGGACACACTTTCCAACTGTCCCAACCACTACCGAGGCAACACCGCATGTCTTGAACAATGGTGCACTCCCGACAAGTTCAAAATCAGCTCCACAATCCTCTGCGACTTCGAAAGCAATTTCTCAAGCACCCTCCACTTTGTCTGGGCGCACAAGGGACATGAAGTGTCATATATGCAAAGGTGGCGGGCACTTGGCGAAGGACTGCCCAAATAAACGTACTTTCATTGTGCGGGAAGATGGTGAGCACTCCTCTGCTAGTGATTTGGATGAAGATACATGTGCTATGCTTGCCCTTAATAATGCAGGTGACACTATGGATCATGACACAGAGGAGATACATATTAATGCTGACATGATGGATAAATACCCAAGCCTTATAACCATCTGAGTACTTAGTGCCCAGGTGGGGCATGATGAGTTGCATCAACGCCATAATATTTTTCAAACTAAGTTTGTTGTCAAAGAGCATTTCGTTCGTGTGATCATTGATGGTGGAAGCTGCAATAATTTGGCGAGTATGAAGATGGTCAAGAAACTTTGCCTCGCCACTACAAGACATCCCCATCCATATTACATCCAATGGTTCAACGACTGTGGTAAGTTGAAGGTAACAAGTCGTGTGAGGGTCCATTTTACACTTGGTTCATATCATGATTATGTTGACTGCGATGTCGTTCCTATGCAAGCTTGTTCTTTATTGTTAGGTCGACCTTGGCAATATGATAATAGTGTTATCCATCATGGTAGAACAAATTCATATACTCTCATGTTTGAAGAAAAAACCACTAACTTGCTTCCCATGACCCCCGATAAAATAATAAATGAGGACAAAACTAAATCAACAGATCGTATTACGCATAGTATGCTTGCTATCAATTCTGAAAATTTTCCGTTGAGTGCCCCAACTTCTGATCTAGACAAACCGCACGCTCAGCTAGTTTAGTTCCGTCCCCATAATTCATATATAGACTCTGTGTGGGGTAAATTTTATCATGTTATTCATAATGATGCTATTCCAAATTTCTCACATCCTCATAAGCTAACACATTCGAAAGAGAATATACATGTTGCATCTATTTTTGCTTTTCCCTGTGATGAGTTTCAGGTACACAAAAGTCGAGGACGACTTTGTTTTCAAAGAAGGGAGGATGATGTACACATGGTTACCTCGGATAAAATCATGATCATTACATGTGGACATATTTTCCAGGTGATCTCAATTAACAATTACACCATATATTATTTTGTTGCCCAAGACAGAATTACGCCACCGAATTTTATTTTGTATAGAATTAATAGAGAACTCTACAAGCCATGTGTCAAGATGAAGAAAGAGATCACCAGCCTTTTGAAACAATCAGCAACAACATTGTTTGCATACAAGAAAAAGAAAGTATATATTCTGATGGGCCATGCAAGAGATGCAACGTGCATGCAAGGGGGTGGGCCCCGGACCAACATGACACATGCATGCAATTTAGTGCAAACCAGATGGGCTTCAGAAGGCCTCATGCCGTACGACAATAGAGTTTGATCCACCGACGCCAGAATCAAGCGGCGGCTGCTCCGGTCATCTTAATAAATAGCTAACTAAAACTAGGGATTAGACTCGGTTTTGTTTAGAAAAGTTTAGCTTTTTTCGAGAAAATTTCCGATCTATTCATTTTCAATCATGGCAGTACAACGAATACCAGAAATAATAGAAATTACATCCAGATCCGTAGACCACCTAGCGACGACTACAAGCACTGAAGCGAGCCGAAGGCACGCCACCGTCATCGCCCCTCCATCACCAGGGTCGGGCACAACTTGTTGTAGTAGACAGTCGGGAAGTCGTCGTACTAAGGCCGCGTAGGACCAGTGCACCAGAACAGCAACCGCCGCAGATGAAGAATAACATAGATCAGAAGGATTCAATCCGAAGACACACGAACGTAGACAAACAACGACGAGATCCGAGCAAATCCACCAAAGATAGATCCGCCGGAGACACACCTCCACACGCCCACCAACGGTGCTAGACGCACCGCCGAAACGGGGGCTAGACGGGGAGACCTTTGTCCCATCTTCAGGGAGCCGCCACCGTCTTGTCTTCCTGAGCAGGACACAAACCCTAGCAAAATTGAAAGAAACGACTAAAAGTGGAGCCCTCCCGCCGGCCCTTGCCGAGATCCACCGTGCCCCCATGGCCCTAGGGCCACCGGAGAGGAGGCGGACCTGCGGCGGCGCCGGCGGGAGGCAAAAACCCTAGCTTTTTGTGGAGGAGGAGGAGGCGGCGGCTAGAAGTTTAGCTTTAGCTACTTTTACTTGTCTTCGCTCGTAGCGGCTAGTGCGACCGTCAAGACATCCTATCGGAACCCCATCTTATGAGATTTATTTCATCTAGCATATTCGCAATTTTGAGATTGCTTGGCTATTATTTTCTTGCATGTTCTTCTATTTGCTTGCAGGAAAAATCCTTCGTGGATAGGTTGATCGTGTCGTTGGCTCGGTCGATAAAGCCGTGGAGTTGGTTCAGCGATTGTCGTGGATATCGGTCGTGTACGGTTCTCCCTGTACGATTGATGGTCGGATCGTGAGGGTGAAGTCCCACCCAAATTGTAGTTATCTCTCTCTCTCTCTCATCGAAAGATCGGGCCCCAGTTCACATCATCCTTAGTGATGAGGGGATTGATCATCAATACTCCGAACCGTTCATATACGCCCCTCAACATGGTGTAGCCGAGAGGAAGAACCGAACACTTGTCGAGATGGCAAGGTCCATGTTGGATGAGTGAAAATCACCATATAGCTTTTGGGACGAAGCCATCAACACTGCATGTCATGCATCCAACCGGCTCTACCTTCACAAGATCTTGCATAAGACCCCATATGAGATCCTAACTGGGAACAAGCCAAATGTCAAATACTTCCAAGTGTTCAGCTGTAAGTGTTTCTTTCTCAAAAAGAATGATCAGTTAGCAAAATTTCAATCCAAAAAATTGACGGTATATTTGTTGGTTATGGATCAAACTCTCACGCCTATAGGGTCTACAAAAAATCAAACGGATGTGTTGTAGAAACTTGTGGCGTGGTGTTTCATGAATGTAATAGCTCTCATGAGGAGCAAGTTGATATAAATGATGTAGGTGATGAAGATCCTTCGCAAGATATCATGGCCATGGGTGTTGGTGCTCTCCTTCCTATCGAACAAGTGCCTCGTGAATATATTGAAGGAGACTCGAGTACTATCCTTGTCCAAGAAACTTCATCCTCTACAACGCCACAAGATCACGTTGCTCAAGATGAGCCCATTATCCAAGAACAAGACCCTCCACAAGCAAATGTGCAAGATCCTCAAGAATAGGAAGTTATTGTAGAAGATCATGCTCCATCTTTGGAGAATCAAGTTGATGAATATGAAGAGGGTGGAAATGAAGTTTAAAATTGACAAACTATTACCTCCATCGTGCCTAATGTGGTCGGGTGAGTAGATGTTGACAAGATACTAACAGGATTGTCACAAGATGTGGTCACTCGTCAAAAATTAATGACTTTTGTGCTCACTTCTCATTTGTGTATAGTGTTGATCCACTTAAGGTACAACAAGCATTGGAGGATGCAGATTGGCTTATTGCCATGCAAGAAGAGTTGAACAACTTTGAACGCACCAAGGTGTTGTTTTTGGTAAAGATGCCAACTGATCAAGATCATAACGTTATTGGAACCAAGTGCGTCTTCAAGAACAAGCAAGATGAAAACGAGACCATCATTGAAAAAAGGCAAGGTAAGTGGCACAAGGGTACTCACAAGTTGAAGGTTTGGACTTGGATGAGACTGTTGCCCATCTTGAATCTATTCGCATCTTGCTTGCGTATGCCGCTTTCAATAGTTTCACGTTATATCAAATGGATGTGAAAAGTGATTTTCTTAACGGTCCTCTACAGAAGGAGGTATATGTTGCACAACCACCTGGGTTCATTGATCTCCACCGCAAAGACTATGTGTATAAACTTTATAGGCACTATATGGTCTCAAACAAGCCCTACGGGCTTGGTATGGCCATCTTCAGAAGTTTTTTACTCAATGATGGTTTTGTGGATTAATGCAAATCTTTTTACTAAGAGAGATAAAGGTGATTTTATCATATGCCAAGTCTATGTAGACGACATAATTTTGGTTCACCTAACCTTGATCTTTGTAACAAGTTTGCGGCCTCGATGACCAAGAATTTCGAGATGTCACTCAACGGAGAGTTGAAGTTCTTGCCTCGGATTTCGAATTCAACAATTCATTAAAGGGATCTCTCTCTCTCTCTCTCTATCAAGCCAAGTATACCAAGGACATTCTCAAGAAGTTTGAAATGACCAATGCCAAGTTAACCAAGAGACCTATGCCAACTACGGGGCATCTTGATAAAGACACTAACGGTAAACCTTTCAATTCCATGATACTCACTCTATCCATATATATAGGCCTAATGCATGTTTCGAAACTAATTTGAACCACAAGTTAAAGCAATAATATATGACATGCAAGTTACATAAAGCATACCGTCAAATTCGTACGTGAAAGGAGCTTCCCATGATATAATTTTCACATTATACATCTCATATACTATTAATTTTATCAATAGTCAAAGACAGTTTTGAAAAACGCATTAGGCCCTATATATATGGATGGAGGGAGTATATCATTCTATGATTGGTTCTTTGCTTTAGCTTTGTGCATCTAGACCGGATATCATGTTAAGTTTAGCCTTGTGTGCGAGATATCAAGCCTTACACTGGTGGCAGCACTGAATCATCTCAGGGGCATATACTAAGTTTTCATATATGCTTCGGCCATGGATGAACCCTGATTGATCTTCGTTGATGACGCAACATATTTGTTTCCGCAACCAGGAGGTCAGCCCTCTGTAGAGAATCTTGACGTCTGCGTTCTACTGTGACATGGAGCGGAAGGCGCCAAGGGTAGGCACACCGTCCCCTTGGGCATGAGGATGATGAATGCCCGGTTGATGGCGTCGAGCGAGGCGCCGCCTGCACACAGCTCTCTGAAAAGGCGTTGCACATCGCCGACACATGCACCCCAGGCCGCTTTGTAGAAAGCAGGCCCAGGCCCATCTGGCTCGGGAGCGTTGGTGCGGTCCAGCAAACCGACTGATGCCTCCACTTGATCCTCAAAGAAAAAGACTGATGCCTCCACTTCGTCCGGCTTGAATTGGGCAACAAGCGTCGGGCCATCAATGCGGCAGGACTGTGCATACAATGCATCGAGGTCGAAGCGCCACGTGGGCTCCCTCTGCTGGCCCAGGAGCTCAGAGTAGAAGCAAAGGAGGGCACCGTCCTTAGCCGCGTAGCCAAAAACTATCTTGCCGTCAACGTTCAGGGCACGGATCGCGTTCGATCGCCGGCGCTGGGAGGCCTATGCGTGGAAGAAATTGATATTCTTATCATTGTCACGCACCGCCCGACACTTGCCCCGCTGCCTCCAAACACCCCTTGCAGTTTCACAAAGGCGGCAAGATGGAGACAGGCATCGTCTCTCAGGGCCGCCTCATCTGTAGACAGGAGACAAAAATTCCTCTAGGAAATTAAACAGGTTAGCCAGAAACTTGCAATCATTGTCAAAAGTGGGAATAAAAAGGTGTTGTTTTTCTCAAACCTTGGCCGCAAACATGAGAGTGTTTTTGGGCTCAGCGAGATCTCTAGCAGCATTGCGACCACAAACAGCACAAGACCAAGCAGGCAGGGTGTTGGGAAGGAATAGAGGGGAGCTGAGTATTGTTATGTTGCAAGGGTAGACCTTTTTATTTTGCTGCCTCGCAGCTTATGTCTAAACCTTCTTCTGAACCAATGAAACTGACAAGTCTATTGCCTTCATTAAAAGAAAGAATCGAATAACCATTTTAGAAGGTCTACGATCACAAAAAAAGTGAAGGTCAGCTTCGGGGACTTCTTTCATTTGAAGTAACCTTTCGTTCTATTTTCATCTGTACTGTACTAGTTGTTTATTCATGAACATCACAACGTACCAGTGATTCCACTCCTAGGTGATTGATACCACCATCAATTTAGACATGGTCGGACGCCTTTGGGATGCACTGTACTACCAAAGATAAGATTGAGATATCTTGTGCATTGTCGCTCCCAGTGTTGGTACCCGACCCGAACCTCCGACCATCCGGACAAACGGGTGCCGTCCGGTTGCCCTCACGACGGCGCCGGCTGATCCATCTCCTCACTCGTCGTCCCCACCCCCAGTGGCAGCCCGTATGATGTGATACAAGACCAAGAGCCAGCGAGCCCGGCAAGAAACAGTTCTTTTTTTTCAACAAGCAACCAACCATGTAAAACGGTATTCATCTTCGGTAATTCGATTGCATCACGATTTTGCTTATCTTCATATCCTTTGAACAGCTGAACGTGTGTTGGTGCTACTTTTTCAGCGTGCAAAAACTCACATGTCTCGCTCAGTTGCAAAATACTCCCTCCGTCCCATAATATAAGATGTTTTTACAAACTGTTTTAGCTTGTAAAAACATATTATATTATGGACCGAGGGAGTATAATATCTGTCCGAGCTGAGCTGATCATCAGTTGATTGTACCTGGACACGCGGGCCCGTTGGTCGGTTAAACTAATAAACCGATCATAACGCATGCAGGCCCGGGCACATCCAACTCCAGATTCATTGATTGTGTGTGGTCACAGATGAAGCTGTGCCACAGTACGACACTGTGGCAGAGATAAATAAAGCTCTACCGCTGTACGTACGACTACGCTGGTTCAAGTTTATCCTGCCAGTAAGCATTTCTCGGATAACCTGTGTTGCACTTCGGCAGGTACACATCAGTACCACTCTACTGGAGCACATTGCTGCATCTGGCTTTGTCTAAGTGCAGTGCTCCCATTGCTGACAAGATCACCGGAGCTACTACTCTACTCTGGAGTACTCATCATGCATTGCTGCACCTGGCTTTGTCTAACGAACTGCAGTGCTCCTATTACTGACAAGATCACCAGACACACACTGCCTTTGTTCTTGTGCACTCGCAGTTCAGGATAACAGTGTGGCAGTAATCTGGGACTATTTCCGTATTCACAGGGACGGACAGACGCCTACGAAAGGTGGAAAAAAGAGACAAACAATCATCAAGAAAGAAAAGGAGGACGGACGGCGGAAAGCGACGCGAGATTCCCGGCTCCGATCCGTGCCGGCCGGCCGGGGGGAATGCAATTCTTGTCATGTCGCTGATTACTCCTCGATGGCGCCGAGCTCGATCTTGCCCTCGCTCTCCGGGATCGCCACCAGCACCGGCCGCCAGCTCCGCCGCATCAGGAGGCTCCGCAGGCCCCCGCCGGCGGGCCGGAACCTCCTCCCGCCTCCTCCGCCGGCCGCCCCCGACGCGCCGCCGGAGCCGGCGCGCCCTGCCTCCTCCTCGTCGTCGTCGTCGCTGTCGGCGTCGCAGCCGCACCCGCGTCGGGTGCGCCCCGCCTCCGGCGACGCGACGAACAGATCCCTCAGCGTGCGGCTCCCGCGGCCCACCAGCGGCTTCTTGTCCTCCTCCCGGCGGCCCGCGGGCTCCGGCAGCCCGCCGCCGACGCGGCGGCAGAGGAAGCGGCGCAGGCGCGACCCGCGGCGGCGCCGGAGGCGGTACCCTGGGCTGGTGGCGTAGGACGGCGCGGGGCTGCGCGAGGGGCTGGGCGCCCCCGCCGCGCACCGCGTCGCCAGCAGCTTGAACCGCTGTGGCAGCGTCGCCATGCGGCCGCGCTGCTCCCTCTCTCTCTCTCTCTACTGCACTCTCAGTGGGTGCCTGTGATTTGGATCGGGCACTTCTGTACCGAGGAGTCGATCGAACCAGAGGAAAAAACAATGGAGGGCAGACTCGCCCAAAGTATATGACGGGTGGGCCCACACATGGAAATATAGAAAATCTTCATTCTGTGCCATTTTGTCCAACAGTCAGTCAAAACATGTTGTCATCTTACCAAGGAAAAAACCAAAGTGTGACCAGATCAAAATCCCAGGAAATACGTGCCATTTTATCCAAAAAAAAAATCTCTCTATACGACCAAATCCTCTGCAAGTTTCCACGATCTTGGCCGTCCGACCGAGACAAACTGCGCTAGACAACCACTATAAAAATGGAACGAGATCCTGACTTATCAAGGGATGTTAGGGTAGCTACAGTAAACCTAACTCTTCCTTGCAACTATAAAAATGTGGTTGCCAAGAGAATCCTTTTGGTTTTTATTTTTGTCTCGTGTTACTTTCATTCCCGTGAGTTTCTCGTTCTAAATTTTTGCTTGACATTCTCAAAAACAAAACAAAAAATTGCTTGACATAACTTTTCAGGGAAAACAGAACACAACAGTAGACTAGCTGTGCACCATGCCAAACGTGCAACATCATGTCCAAAAAAACGTGCAACATACTTTCTTCTAGTGCGCAAGCGACGATTTCCACTAACAGGTAAATTTCGATACCAGATTTTAACTCCATTCAGAAAATCACAAGAGTTTTCAGTATCACACCATTGAATTCAAGCAGGCAAGAGAAGAAAAACAGGTACAGAGCTAGTTTCAGAACAATGTGAGTACACAAATTAAATCTGGTACTCGGTGCTTAAATTAAGATTTATGGAGCCAGACACAGAAAAGAGAAATTTAACAGTATAAGTGCACAGCCTTGGGGGTTTTAACATTAACACCAATAAAAACGAGTATCCGAACTAATTATACAAGATGATGAAATAAAGAAAGCACTTAGGACATCTCCCTGAATCTCGCAATGGCCTTCTTCTGGATTATGGTTTTATAGCTATCGCCGGCTCGGGCCTCCAGTGATGGGTCAGCAGCTCTCTTCTGCTGACTACCAAGCCCGGCTCTCACGTCACCAGGCTTGGCCTGCACCGGCTCCTTGATGCCACTGCCATCCTTTCCAAGGCCCTGGATATTTTGCAAAATAGTTGCAAGGGAAAAAATACCAATACATGCTCACGTCAGAAGGAATGTTCAAGACACCCAGCTTCCATTCTGTAGGAAATATTGGCAAACTGATCCATCTGCAGTCGGATTAACTTTGTGTGCCTAACAATTTATGCCCAATAAATGTTTTTAAGCTAAAAAATCAATTATAGTTTATAATAATTACCGACAGTAACTTTAGCAATTTTCCAATTAAACAAATGATGTGGCAAACGCAATTATTAAAAGATAAGGTGAGCCAAGTTACAAAGGGATAGAAAAAAACATTCAACATATTAAGATAAGAGGTCATGCACAATTGATTTTATTAAAACAACAACAGCAGAATGGTTTTCAAAAATATAGAAACAGCAAAAGCAAAAAAATTATGGAGGCACTAAAAACTTGTGTGATACAATGCAGCATCCAAGAGGCTAAAAGCTGAGAAATAGGTAAACATACCAGTCCTTCTTGCCAGCCCATGTTGCGCAGAATTCGATTGCCCACATTGTTTTCGTCTATTGCTCTGTCAGCAGTGATCACCTCATAATTTTCAGTGTTGTCACTTTCACCAACAGAACGTTCACCCACCCCTGGAGGAAATGGCATTGATCCCATCTCACTTGAACCCTTTCGAGACGAATATTCACCAGCTTAACAAGGAATTTCCAGAATATTAATACAGATCTTGAACAAGCAAGACGGAAAACATCGGTCCTATAATGCATAATTGCATAGGCTCAAGAAACAGAGTCCATCCACACCAAGTTTGGCCTAATAATACAAGGCTGGATATACTGTCAGCACTCAGCAGAACAGAGAAATAAGAGTTGCAAAATGTAACAGAGTAAGGGCATTATTTTGTTCGTGACATACTGTGCTCTAGAAATGAGTCTAGGAAAGAAAAAACAACAGTACAATGTGTCATGGTGAGAAGTAAAGGAAGTGTATTCTTACTTGTATCCAGTCCATCATTGGGAAGCGATGAAGATGATCCGTATAGACTTCGTCTTTCTGCAGCCCGATCTCTGTACTGTGATTGCCCTGGTGCCTCGGAGAAACGTCGCTTAGCACTCCCAGAAACTGCAGGTGAAGCATATGATCCTAGAGAGGATAAATCTGTTTTGAAGGGTGTGGAAGCAGTGTGTGTCTCGGTGTTTGTCATTAACCCACTTGTGCTTGCGGTTATATCAGAAGAAATACTGCCACCAGCATCAGATGATGCATGAAATGTGTTGACTGCTCCCCTGCCAGAACCTCTTATGACACCCATAACAGTAGTTCCTAAGCTATTACTGACAGGTCTAGGCTTTATGTCAGAATCCAGTATTTGAGAGCCTCCAGTTTCTCGGCCAAGAGAATTATATCCAGCAACCAAGTTCATGTCCTTAGAATTTCCAAAATCAGACTTTGGTTTGGCCTTCAATGAGAATCCAATCGCACTGGGTGAATTGTTTAATTTGTCAACAACGGATCTGGATGGTTCCTTATCATCAAGGGCAACATGTGCAGCCTGGCCTTCTTTATTCCTTTGCTTCCACATTGCTAGGACATTATTCATCTTCTTCTTATTGGCTAAGAGATTAGTTTTCGAGGCCAACTTTATCTCCTTTGCTTTCTCTTTTTCTTTCTTTTCAGCAGCCAACGCTGCATTTGCCGCAGCTTGAACAGCTTCAGGCAATGAAGTTTTCTCACTTTGTTTAACCGTGGCTGCAGGTGCGGAAATCACTACTTTCTTACCGCCATTACTTTGACTTTCGTTGGCCATGTCCCCGGTTGCCTTAGTGTTGTTGCTTTCGTTACATGGAAGATACTGTTGAGTTTTCTGATCATACAAATACCAAACTCCAACATTACTGTCGTAGTAAAGGCCTGAAATAAGAACAATTTAATAAATTCAGTCATAAACATCTCCAAAGGCAAGGGATGTGTAGCACGACTGTTTCAGCTGCACGGATAAGGTTTCAGATAGCAACAGTATACTTGCGTACTTACCAGTATTTCCATCATAATAGAATCCAGAAGAAGAATCGAAGTAATAGCCCGACTTCTCATCCCAAACAAATCCGGACTGTGGAGCAGAAACATCTTTCTGAGATTCTGAATTACCATCTACATTGTCCTCAGCATTGTACTCTTTTGGGGCCCAACCCACAGCATCATACTGATCAAAAAGGTAAATAAGAGTAAATAACGAGACTATGTATAAAATCGGCAAAAACTGTATACCCCTAAACAAATAGATGCAGTTCTAGAATGTGTAGAATACGTTTTAAATTTGTGTACGCAAAATTTAACAGCTAAGTGTCTGTATCTTAGATCATGTCAGTGACCAAGATAATGCCTATATTTGAAATGGAGATAGTAACATGAAAGCATGACAAAGTCTTAATTAACTACCTAAAAAATGTAAGGTGGTATGGCTTATCAATTTGACCCAAAAAATGTATTACTATAACAGACCTGCTGGGCAAATGATGCAGCCTCGATGGCTGCTGCGGCAAGGCTGTTTGACTGTGAAGCCACCGATGCAGGTCCAAGCGTGCTTTTAGCATAGGCTACACGTAACACCTGGCCATTTTTCTCATGTCTAATCCCATTTGTAGCTTCAAGAGCTTTCGTGGCATCTTCAACCTAACACAGATGGATGTATAGTGACTGTCAAAAATTTACATCAGATAAAACCTACTCCTAGTGATCCACTAGTACTTACCGAATGAAAATGGACAAATGCAAAACCTCTAGACACATGAGTAAATTTGTCTCGAACAAGCCGGATATCCTGCAGAGAATTTGACATGTAACTCTACAGAAAAAGAAACAATTATAGTTAGAAGAGTTAATAGCTTCTGCCTACCTTTATTGGTGCATGTTTAGCAAATTCATATCGAAGCATTTCCTCGTCAGCATTTTCATCCAGACCACGAACAACTAACACATGAGTTGGACCTGCAATGACAGTATATAATTAGGCAATGTACTACATATTTCATATAATTCTAAAAACAAGACACAAACTTGCCTATTTCAGATCCCCGTTTGCCAAACGGTTGAATGGAAGATGCTGCATCAGCTGGTGGAGCATCGTCAGTTCGTGGCTCGTTGCACTGTGAGAATACAGGTAAACATGCAATTAGCTGGAAACAGAAAGCAAGAGCAACAACGAACTTACAAGTAGACAAGTAATTATCCAACAGTTGTTATTTGTCAGCCTTTAGCCCGTTACCATGTAACTAAGGCAGCACGGGACATGAGTTATTCTCAGATCTTACTAAATTGAACACAAGTTTGACTATCTCATCGGTGCTATTGCCAGATTTCAAAATACAGAACCTGGTCCGGCAGAGCCAAAAAGAGGTGACACATTTTGAAAGATATGTTTTTCCAGGATTTGATGTTCAGAACATCCTGCAAGCAAATAATTTGTGGACATGGAGGAGCAGGGTCCTTTGTTACCAGAGTGTAGACATGTCCATGATCTATCGATGATCAAGGTTTTGACTTTATTCTTTTCTTCGTTCTATTTTTATTTTTAGAACCAATTATGGCAACACCCTCAAAAATGCAAGCAGTGAAAAATATGTAAATTATATAACTGTTGTTAAGATTTGGACAATTGGATGGTCCAACTGAATTTGGTTTTAAGACAATTTTAGTTGGAGTGGACAACAGATAACATTGCAGTTGCAAGGATATAGCGTCTGTTTGATTCCTAGCCACACCTTGCCACACCTCAAGTTAGGCAAGTTTGACCAAGTAGGTCGGTGTTCGGTTCTAGCCACACCTCAGGCAAGAATTATTTAATGAGCAATAAGCGCCACATGGCATACACACAAAAAGTGTGGCAAAATTCCCTGAGGCAAGCCAAAGTGTGTCTAAAAATTTAAGCACCTCAAGTTAGGCAAGTGTGGCAAAAATAATATGGCAACATGTGGCAAAGATAGTCACCAACCAAACAGCCCATATAGATACTTCACATAGATATGAAGTCCAGTCCAATCCATCCAACATCTGGGTGATGTAATTAATAATTGTATCCGGAAGTGAAAACATATGGAGACTCGTAACTAACTCTTCAGATGGAGATATTGTGAATACATAGGTTCAAGAAATCACAGATAATTGAACTGCTGCAAGACACCCACTTTTCCGGACTAGGTTTTGCAACTCATTGTTAACCAGAGTCGAGAGATATATTGCGATTAAATGGGAAAACAAAGAAAGGTGCCCTCAGCGATTAAATCAGGCCAAGTGGAAAACACATTGCATTTGGAAGGAATTAAATGTAGATCACACCATTGACTGGGGGAAATGAAGCAAACTAGATTTCGGAGTAATGCAATTTTCTTTCTTAAATACCAATATTTCCATTTTCTGTATGTAAAGCATAACTTAACTTCCTAATAAAGAATTGCTACAACAGAAGTTTGCGTTACATGAGACCACAATATACCTGAAAACAGGAGGTTCTGCGGGCAAAATTCATACAGCCACATATAGTACATATCCAATCACATGGTGTGGATACGGTCCTGCGCCCGTAGGTAGACCTCGTAATATGTTCTTGTCCAAAAGAATCACCACTCATCCCACCAGTTGGTTTACTACTGCAGGGATGATGAGAGTCAGCAGAAATTGTTACAGCACAAACATAATAGACAAGGAATATAACTATGAGCACAAAAGGACAGACAGAATTTAAATTTATGTGTATATAAGAGCAAAAATCTTTAGAAGAGAGAATATAACAACTCAAAAAGTCGTTTATGTACAATTTAAAGTCAATGTTCTATTTAATCTCCTCAGTATGTCCCTTTCTGCAATAGCGACCACATGTACAAATAAATGACATGCAATACAAGAATAGCATTCAAAGATGACAAAGTAACAAAACAAAATCTATTTTTTCAATCTTTAATGCCAGCAAATAAACTATAAATTATTGTTTCGTTTGATTTCAGATACATCATATGCAATTTGGATCAGTGGATGGCAGTTGGCAATTAGCTTGGATTGCTAATGGGCAGACAGAATTTGTTCAAACGGTAGTAAAAATGAAAAAGTACACCAAGAGAGAGTCATCTGACAGTTTGGCATATCAATGCAAGCTCCGGTGAGAATTACTAACATGATGATTGTGGGACAAAAGAGAACCAGTGGTTCCACAATCATAGATTCTTATGGCACTACAGTAACCAAGTATGGTGTCCATAGTAATTGATTCGAGCAGTGTACAATTATAAAGCTATTGTACTAAAAAATTCAGAAAGACATTAGCTTAAAGGCAATTCTGAAGTTACATAATCAACAACTGCATCACATGAATAATTTGCACCCCATCTTGAAGGTAAGGACACAGACCTGTACTCGGAAAATATCTGCCTACCATCAATTAGAAGGCCATTGTCTCCAGTAGCTTCCTTCATTTTGCGGGCAGCTTCCTGTTGGAGCACAAAAATCTTAGTGAGCATAACAGCAATTGGCAGTCCAAATCAGTAATTAACAGCTCTGAGCACTTGTAAGGTTAGTACCACAGTAGGGAAGTCAATAAAAGCAAATCCTCGAGACACGCCGGAGGGTCGATCCTTGATCACACGCACACTACGAAGAGGGCCATACTCAGCCTAAAAGAGACCAGACCCAAATGATTAAAATGAACGAGACAATACACTTCCAACCACTTTTAACAGTTTATGACGAGGAACTTGTACAAGAATCTGATATAGGTCATCTTCATTGGTCTTCTGGGAGAGACCCTTGAGAACAACAGTCGCAGATGGCGCCTGCAAGTAATAATGCAAATGTAATTAGCTTTATATGTTAAAGCACGAAAGAAAAATATAAGTATGTCCTCGGTCCTCACCACCAAATCATCATGCCTTCTTTCATCCCAGTCCTGTTCTCCTCTTCTCTCAAAGCGAGTATCATCATAGAAGCCATCCCTTTGGCCCCAATTACGACTTTTGCCACGTGGAGACCATGACCTTGACCGAGATCTTGATCGGTTATCACGCCCACGTGAGCGAGAACGGCTATGGCGGACATATGGGCTTTCGTCTCTTTCATGGCTTAACCCTTTTCTTTCACGTTCATGCTCAAACGAGTCAAGTCTTCTCCGACTACTATCTCTCCTGCTCCTCTCATAGTCCGAATCACAGCTGTAGCGTCCGTATTGATGATCTCTCTCATAGTTGTCCTCTCCACCTTGGTAGCGGTCTTCAAACTCAGCACCGAACTCCCCCCGATCTCTACTTCCAATCCTTTTGTTCCTATGAAAAGAAAATTCACAACAACCAGATTAACAGTCATTCTCGGTAACATGATAATTATCAGTCTTTCAACCCCTCTATAGGAATCAAATTCATGATATTCCCATCATTGCAAAAATCAGAGGTGTACCTTCTGTAATCTTTTGTAGTTGCAAATTCTTCATCGAAATTTCTTCGAGGCTGAGACCACATGGTGCCAGCAGAGGGTGGTGGTGGATACATATTTCTATCATGTATATCTGGACCAAATCCACCCCTTCGATCACTAGGAAAGCCTTCATCCACATATCTCCTACCAATGTAGGATTCACCAGCCCTGCAAATTGAGTTAGCACTTAGCACTAGGAATATGGTAATATGACAAAGCACTTCAAAGCGAAAATGCATGTCAAATACAAATGGACAGAAATTACATCTACTTTAAGAATACAAGGTACCAATCTTAAGTATAGATTAAAAGCACTTGGTGTTTATATGCATATTTTAAAAGGAAATACTTGACTCACCTAAAGTCTGGCTCATTAATGGCGCCATACCCATCAGGTGCCTGTAGATTCAACAGAGTAAGTTGAGTCAGCAGCAAAGTCTACAGAACAGGCAGGTAAATCCATTCCACTTAAGCAACGGCCGCTTCTTGAATTTATTTACAACATAAGCTTGTTACACGGAAGGCAATCACATGCCACTAGATCTGCTATCTTCAGCATCCTTGGTAGTTAATAAAGAAAAAGGCTGCAATTACACTGTTGTTCTCCCATCCATGCTGTGGAGCATATCGCCCACGATCCATTTCCAGAATTCAGCACTCGTGTTATCCTGCTAATTCTTGGTGATCTTCCAAATTTTGGGGCGTAGATATTTTTGGTGTATCCTGTAAAAAAACATGACACCATAAAGTTAAGCATCATATCCATCATATCACTACATCACACTGGAACTTCTGCACCGGAACAGAAATAAATCATCTGAAATTCAAGTGTTAATCAATCCATGAGTATTTGTTGCTGCTAGATATGCCCATTCCTCAACTTACTTCTTATCATACTGTGGCACTACATTTTGTGGTAATTATACCAGAGGCATGTCTGGAATGCAGGAACTGTGCATAGAACAAAACAATTTGTCCAGAATTCTGATTGGTTCCTACCTAAAAAGCACAGATACGGGGACACAGGCACGGCGACACGCACACGGGGACACGGGATACGGCATTTTTCAAAAACAGCCCATCGGGGACACGGCAAGTATATATAAAAATAAATAAAAATATACCATGTAATATAGAGTTAAAGACGAAAAAATAACGAGAAAGAGATCGCCCCCATTCAGCAGTAACTGGGCCACAAAGGAGATGATCCATTAGTAGTTGGGCCGGCCCAGCTAGTGCCATTTCAAGAGCAACTGGATGCTACAGATTAATCTGCACCATCAAAACTCCAACCCTATCTCTCTCTGCCACCAAGCCGCCACTCTCCTGCCAGCGATAGATCTCTCATCTACCCGCAGCAGCTCTCGCCACCGCCCTCTTCCCAGCGTGCTCCTCTTGCCGCAGCAGCAGCGGCGGCGGCGGCCAGCGCTGCAGCGGGGGATGCAGCAGTAGCAACGGCGGCGTCGCGGGCGCAGCAGCACCACGGTGGCAAGGGCGCAGCAGCACGGCGGTGAGGGCAGAGCAGCAGCACGGCGGCGAGGGCGCAGCAGCAGCAGCACGGCGGCGGGAGGGTGCTCCAGATCCAGCGTTGCCTCGTGTCCCTTCCGTGTCCCAGCCGTGTCCTTCCTTTTCTTTCTTTCTTTTAATTCTTAATTCGGGAAATATGGCGGGATACGCGTATCCCCGCTTGTCCGAGTGTGTCCCCGTGTCCAGCCGTGTCAGCACGGGGATTCAGCAACTTCTGCCGTGTCCATGTTTTGTAGGTTCCTACATTCCGAATAGGGCCAATGCATAGGAGGAGAAAAATACAAAATGCAGCATGAGTACATCAATGGCAAGCTCCACTTCAGTGAGATGAACTTACCAGGGAGGGGATTAGTTTATAAGAATAATTGCACCCACCAGCTTATGGTTTTTTCCCATGGGACAATAATAGAGGAATGATTAAAAAATCATTCTTCAAATTAAAAACACAAATAGCAAAACAGACCGCAGATATTAGATCAGTTTTAACTCCCTGTGTTCTGACCTAATATCACAGACAAACCCTTTAAAGCATACAAAGTAGAAGAATACTAATTCGTAGGCTTCAATAAATAAGTCCATCGTACTGTTTTTAAATGTGCAGTTTCCTAATATGCCAATCCAACCGGTTTCCTGACATGCAAGTGCTGAAAAACTAACTGTTGATGAGAAAATTTTAGAGCATCAACCATTTGCCTTCAGATACTGGATATACCTATATAGCTTGGCCTATTTACTTAAGTCTATGCATTAGATTTCTTCTCCTAGTGGCATTAGATTTCTTCTCCTAGTGGCATTAGATTTCTTCTCCTAGTGCATGGTTTGACTGCCATATTAGATCAGAACAAGGGTATAAAATCAAAGATAATTTTCTCGCAGCCATGGCTTAAATAACTACAGATTACTCACTGTCACACCATACATCCACATCAAAATCGGAACACCATGCGCAAACACAAATTGCTCACCGGAAACATCTGATCTGAGCACCCGTGCACGGCATATATTTCTCCATACTTCCCCAATCAACAGCATATAAGACTCGATTGTACAACAAATACTGCAATAATTGATTAGAAAATACCTTGCGAACAGGTAGGCGGAGGCGAGCTCGAGCGTGCGGACCGGCAGCCGTGTGCGAGATCGCGCGCGAGCTGGCGGGAGCAGCCGCCAGAAGTCGTGGTGGACCACGGCCGGAGTCGTGGCAGAGAGCCGCGGCGAAGGTCGATCACGGGACCGTGCGGAGGAGATGACGAGGACGGTATGGCTTGAAGAGGGGAGGAGATGAGTCAGACGGGTGGCGGGAGGGGATGGCGGCGCCGGCGGCGGGAGTGGCGGGCCGGAACCCTAGTCTCGGGGGAAAGAGATGTGTAGAGAGCGGGCGAAGGAGGAGACGCGGTTCGGGACAAGTGGTTCGGGTTGGCGTCGCGGTCTCGTGCGCTGGCAGACCGACTCGACGGCGATTTCTCTTTTGCTTTCTTCCGTGGAAAGTCGTTTTTTTTTAAAGCAACGGGGAAGTCGGTTTTAAACCTAGAGTTTATACGGCTCCTCGAAATTAAACTTCAACCTCCTAATTCCTGAAATCGTCATCTTAATAATAAGAAGAAGAAAACAAGCCAAATAATTCAAAACGGCCGGTCGCACCGATGACCCCACACGGCAGTGGGTCCCGTGTACACCGTGCCTCCTCCCCACCTTATCTTCTTCTCCAGCGAGTATGTGGCCACACGTCGTTATTTTTCCACCACTCCCTAACCTCTAATCCCTCTCACTCGTCTAGCCCATCCCAAAGCTCCAACTCCAAGACTATCTCTATTGTGCTCCTTGAGTCACTCGCGCGCCTCCGCCCACATGCACCTCCTTGGTCCTCAATGTCGGGTGGGGCTGAAGCAACCCCCCCCCCTCCCCACCCCTTGCCCAAGTGACATCTAGCTCCTTCTCCTTTGCCTCCCCTTCCCAAGGGCGAGAGATGTCAACACATGCGTTGCGGGCGCGGGGAGGGGGGCACCAATGTTGTAGCATTCACCACCGCTCGCCTCGGGTCACCCGTCATGCGAGCTGCAAGGGCCGGTTGCATTGCAACATGTGGGATGCTTCGTGTTGGCTATATGGAAAAGCACAAGTCATTGAGCTACGGCTTTTGTTGCGGGCAGCGAAGGTTTTGCTACGACTGGTGATGGATTTGTTGGGGGCTGACAACTATTTTTTGCTAGGATCGACATGTGGTGGTGTTGCGGCCGGTGGCAACTTTTTCTGGGACCTACAACTACTTTTGTTGGGGATCGGCAGTCGGAGGGTGGCACCGAGCACTGCCCAAAAAACGCGAGCTTTGGGCCGGACATGGCAAGTAGGTGGATGGGAAGGCAACGGGGGAGAGAGAGCCGACGCGGAGTGCTGGATGGCGACCGACACCATCGGCAAGCCAGGAACCAGAAGGGGAATGCAGGTGCATGGCTAGCCGGGTCTTCGTTTGGCTTCACTGCATGTTGTTCCAAGCCGCCAACGATGCCTCATCAGAGTTGCGATGCGAGCTTTTGCAATTTTGTGTGGGCATGGTGTTTTTGGCAGGCGGTTGAGGCATGGTGAGCTCGCGGCGGATCTTTGCCGACATTGCCCTGTTCCCGGTAGCCATGCACCTGCGTTCTCCAGTGTCCGCGATTTACGGCATTCTCTGCCGGTGAGGTGCCGATTTTGGCGCTCCGATTGCTGCGTCCTCTTCGGCCTTCGGTTCGCGGACACTCTGGCGGCTCCGCCCCCGGTAGCTCAGAGTTGCGTTCCCCCCGCCACTCCCTATGGGTCTCGAGCGCTCCCAACTAGCAACAGCAGAGGAGAGAGATGCACCTACGGGGGGGAGGGGCGGGAAGCATCCGAGAGGAGTAGTCGAGGCCGAGCAACCGCACCGGACCAGCAGAGGAGGCACTACAGCCGGAGGGTAGCACCCAAGGATGCTCCAGACCGGATCTGGCGTGCGCGAGTGGGGGCGCCACGGCTCAAGATAGAGCCACCATCCACAACAACACAGCTAGGTTCCGCCTACAGGTAAGGGCCACGGGAACGACGCCGAGGCATGCCGCAGCATCCACATGATAGGGCACATCTGAAGGAAATATGTCCTAGAGGCAATAATAAAGTTATTATTTATTTCCTTATTTCATGATAAATGTTTATTATTCATGCTAGAATTGTATTAACCGGAAACTTAGTACATGTGTGAATAGATAGACAAACAGAGTGTCCCTAGTATGCCTCTACTTGACTAGCTCGTTAATCAAAGATGGTTAAGTTTCCTAGCTATAGACATGTGTTGTCATTTGATGAACGGGATCACATCATTAGAGAATGATGTGATGGACAAGACCCATTCGTTAGCTTAGCATTATGATCGTTTCAGTTTCATTGCCACTGCTTTCTTCATGACTTATACATGTTCCTCAGACTATGAGATTATGCAACTCCCGAATACCGGAGGAACACCTTGTGTGCTATCAAACGTCACAACGTAATTGGGTGATTATAAAGATGCTCTACAGGTGTCTCCCATGGTGTTTGTTGAGTTGGCATAGATCGAGATTAGGATTTGTCACTCCGAGTATCGGAGAGGTATCTCTGGGCCCTCTCGGTAATGCACATCACTATAAGCCTTGCAAGCAATGTGACTAACGAGTTAGTTACGGGATGATGCATTACGGAACGAGTAAAGAGACTTGCCGGTAACGAGATTGAACTAGGTATGATGATACCGACGATCGAATCTCGGGCAAGTAACATACCAATGACAAAGGGAACAACATATGTTGTTATGCGGTTTGACCGATAAAGATCTTCGTAGAATATGTAGGAGCCAATATGAGCATCCAGGTTCCGGTATTGGTTATTGACCGGAGATGTGTCTCGGTCATGTCTACATAGTTCTCGAACTCGTAGGGTCCGCACGCTTAACGTTCGATGACGATTTGTATTATGAGTTATGTGATTTGATATACCGAAGGTTGTTCGGAGTCCCGGATGAGATCACGGACATGACGAGGAGTCTCGAAATGGTCAAGACATAACGATTGATATATTGGAATGCTATATTCGGACATCGGAAAGGTTCCAAGTGATTCGGGTATTTTTTGGAGTACCGGAGAGTTACGGGATTTCGCCGGGGGAAGTAGTGGGCCTTAATGGGCCATACGGGAAAGGAGAGAAGGGCCTCAAGGGGTGGCCGCCGCCCCCCCATGGCAGGTCCGAATTGGACTAGGGAGGGGGCGACGCCCCCCTCTCTTTCCTTCCCCCTCTCCTACTCCTTCCCTCTCTCTCCCCTCTTGGAAAAAGGAAGGGGACTCCAACTAGGATTGGGAATCCTAGTTGGACTCCCCCTATATGCGCCCCTCCTAGGCCGGCCTCCTCCTCCTCCCTCCTTTATATGCGTGGCCAGGGGGCACCCCAAAGCACAACAGACAATCTCTTAGCCGTGTGCGGTGCCCCCCTCCACAGTTTTACACCTCGGTCATATCGTCGTAGTGCTTAGGCGAAGCCCTGCGCCGGTAACTTCATCATCACCGTCACCACGCCGTCGTGCTGACGAAACTCTCCCTCGGCCTCAGCTGGATCAAGAGTTCGAGGGACGTCACCGAGCTGAACGTGTGCTGAACACGGAGGTGTCGTACGTTCGGTGCTAGGATCGGTCGGATCGTGAAGACGTACGACTACATCAACCTCGTTGATAAAACGCTTCCGCTTTCGGTCTACGAGGGTACGTGGACACACTCTCCCCGCTCGTTGCTATGCATCACCTAGATAGATCTGTTGGGGAACGCAGTAATTTCAAAAAAAAAATCCTACGAACATGGAAGATCTATCTAGGTGATGCATAGCAACGAGAGGGGGGAGTGTTGTCTACGTACCCTCGTAGACTGAAAGCGGAAGCGTTATGACAACGCGGTTGATGTAGTCGTACATCTTCACGATCCGACCGATCCTAGCACCAAACGTACGGCACCTCCGCGATCTGCACACGTTCAGCTCGGTGACGTCCCACGAACTCTAGATCCAGCTGAGGTCGAGGGAGAGTTTCGTCAGCACGAAGGCGTGATGACAGTGTTGATGAAGTTACCGATGCAGGGCTTCACCTAAGCACTACAATGATATGACCGAGGTGGATATCTGTGGAGGGGGCACCGCACACGGCTAAGACTTGTGTGTCCATGGGGTGCCCCCTCCCCGTATATAAAGGAGTGGAGGAGGGGAGGGCCGACCCTCTCTATGGCGCGCCCCAAGGGGGATTCCTACTCCTAGTAGGAGTAGGTTTCCCCCCCTTTCCCTAGTTGGAGTAGGAGAAGAAGGAAGAGGGAGAAGGAGAGAAGTAAAGGGGGGTCGGCCCCCCACCCCAATTCGGATTGGGCTTTGGGGGCGCCCTCCACCTGGCTGCCTCCTCCTCTCTTCCACTAAGGCCCAATAAGGCCCATTGACTCCCTGGGGGGTTTCGGTAACCTCCCGGTACTCCGAAAAATGTCCGAACTCATCCGGAACCATTCCGGTGTCCAAACATAGCCTTCCAATATATCGATCTTTATGTCTCGACCATTTCGAGACTCCTTGTCATGTCCGTGATCACATTCGGGACTCCGAACAACCTTCGGTACATCAAAATACATAAACTCATAATACCGATCGTCATCGAACGTTAAGCGTGCGGACCCTACGAGTTCGAGAACTATGTAGACATCACCGAGACTCATCTCCGGTCAATAACCAATAGTAAAACCTCGATGCTCATATTGTCTCCTACATATTCTATGAAGATCTTTATCGGTCAAACCGCATAACAACATACGTTGTTCCCTTTGTCATCGGTATGTTACTTGCCCGAGATTCGATCATCGGTATCTCAATACCTAGTTCAATCTCGTTACTGGCAAGTCTCTTTACTCGTTCTGTAATGCATCATCCCGCAACTAACTCATTAGTCACATTGCTTGCAAGGCTTATAGTGATGTGCATTACCGAGAGGGCCCAGAGATACCTCTCCGAAACACGGAGTGACAAAATCCTAATCTCGATCTATGCCAACCCAACAAACACCATCGGAGACACCTGTAGAGCATCTTTATAATCACCCAGTTACGTTGTGACGTTTGATAGCACACTAAGTGTTCCTCCGGTATTCGGGAGTTGCATAATCTCATAGTTAGAGGAACATGTATGAGTCATGAAGAAAGCAATAGCAATAAAACTTAACGATCATTATGCTAAGCTAACGGATGGGTCTTGTCCATCACATCATTCTCTAATGATGTGATCCCGTTCATCAAATGACAACACATGTCTATGGCTAGGAAACTTAACCATCTTTGATTAACGAGCTAATCAAGTAGAGACATACTAGGGACACTCTGTTTTGTCTATGTATTCACGCATGTATCAAGTTTGCGGTTTCTAGCATGAATAATAAACATTTATCATGATATAAGGAAATATAAATAACAACTTTATTATTGCCTCTAGGGCATATTTCCTTCCGTCTCCCACTTGCACTAGAGTCAATAATCTAGTTCACATCGCCATGTGATTTAACACCAATAGTTCACATCGTCATGTGATTTAACACTCTATAGTTCACATCGCCATGTGACCAATACCCAAAGGGTTTACTAGAGTCAATAATCTATTTCACATCGCCATGTGATTAACACCCAAAGAGTACTAAGGTGTGATCATGTTTTGCTTGTGAGAGAGGTTAAGTCAATGGGTCTGCCACATTCAGATCCGTATGTATCTTGCAAATTTCTATGTCTACAAGGCTCTACACGGAGCTACTCTAGCTAAATGCTCCCACTTTCAATATGTATCCGGATTGAGACTCAGAGTCATCCAGATCGGTGTCAAAGCTTGCATCGAGGTAACTCTTTGTGACGAACTCTTTATCACCTCCATAACCGAGAAATATTCTCTTAGTCGTCTAAGGATAATTTTGACCAATGTCCAGTGATCTACTCCTAGATCACTATTGTACTCCCTTGCCAAACTCAGGGCAGGGTATACAATAGGTCTGGTACACAACATGGCTTTATAGAACCTATGGCTGAGGCATAGGGAATGACTTTGTTTGAAGCGTCTTGATCTATCTCTATGGATCTAGATGCTCAATATGTAAGCAGCTTCACCGAGGTCTTTCTTTGAAAAACTCCTTTCAAACACTCCTTTATGCTTTCCAGAAAATTCTACATCATTTCCGATCAACAATATATCATTCACATGTACTTATCAGAAAAGTTGTAGTGCTCCCACTCACTTTCTTGTAAATACAGGCTTCACCGCAAGTCTGTATAAAACTATATGCTTTGATCAACTCATCAAAGCGTATATTCCAACTCCGAGATGCTTGCACCAGTCCATAAATGGATCATTGGAGCTTGCACACTTTGTTAGCACCTTTAGGATTGACAAAACTCTCTGGTTGCATCATATACAACTCTTCTTTAAGATATCCATTAAGGAATGTAGTTTTGATATCTATTTGCCAAATTTCATAATCATAAAATGCGGCAATTGCTAGCATGATTCGGACAGACTTAAGCATCGCTACGAGTGATAAACTCTCATCGTAGTCAACACCTTGAACTTGTCGAAAACCTTTTTGCGACAATTCGAGCTTTGTAGATAGTAATACTAGTATCAGCGCTTCCTCTTGAAGATCCATTTAATCTCAATGGCTCGCCAATCATCGGGCAAGTCAATCAAAGTCCACACTTTGTTCTCATACATGGATCCCATCTCAGATTGCATGGCTTCAAGCAATTTCGCGGAATCTTGGCTCATCATCGCTTCCTCATAGTTCGTAGGTTCGTCATGGTCAAGTAACATGACCTCCAGAACAGGATTACCGTACCACTCTGGTGCGGACCTTACTCTGGTTGACCTACGAGGTTCGGTAGTAACTTGATCTGAAGTTACATGATCATCATCACTAGCTTCCTCACTAACTGGTGTAGGAGTCACAGGAACTGATTTCTGTGATGAACTACTTTCCAATAAGGGAGCAGGTACAGTTATCTCATCAAGTTCTACTTTCCTCCCACTCACTTCTTTCGAGAGAAACTCCTTCTCTAGAAAGGATCCATTCTTAGCAACGAATATCTTGCCTTCGGATCTGTGATAGAAGGTGTACCCAACAGTCTCTTTTGGGTATCCTATGAAGACACATTTCTCCGATCTGGGTTCGAGCATATCAGGTTGAAGCTTTTTCACATAAGCACTGCAGCCCCAAACTTTAAGAAACGACAACTTGGGTTTCTTGCCAAACCACAGTTCATAAGGTGTCGTCTCAACGGATTTAGATGGTGCCCTATTTAACGTGAATGCAGCTGTCTCTAAAGCATAACCCCAAAATGATAGCAGTAAATCAGTGAGAGACATCATAGATCGCACCATATCTAATAAAGTGCGGTTACGACGTTCGGACACATCATTACGCTGTGGTGTTCCGAGTGGCGTGAGTGGCGAAACTATTCCGCATTGTTTCAAATGAAGACCAAACTCGTAACTCAAATATTCGTCTCCGCGATCAGATCGTAGAAACTTTATTTTCTTGTTATGATGATTTTCCACTTCACTCTGAAATTTTTGAACTTTTCAAATGTTTTAGACTTATGTTTCATCAAGTAGATATACCCATATCTGCTCAAATCATCTGTGAAAGTCAGAAAATAACGATACCCGCCGCGAGCCTCAACACTCATCGGATCGCATACATCAGTATGTATTATTTCCAATAAGTCAGTTGCTCGCTCCATTGTTCCAGAGAACGGAGTCTTAGTGATCTTGCCCATGAGGCATGGTTCGCAAGCATCAAGTGATTCCAAAAGCCCATCAGCATGGAGTTTCTTCATGCGCTTTACACCAATATGACCTAAACGGCAGTGCCACAAATATGTTGCACTATCATTATCAACTTTACATCTTTTGGCATCAATATTATGAATATGTGTATCACTACGATCGAGATTCAATAAACCATTCACCTTGGGTGTATGACCACAGAAGGTTTTATTCATGTAAACAGAATAACAATTATTCTTTGACTTAAATGAATAATTGTATTGCAATAAACATGACCCAATCATATTATGCTCAACGCAAACACCAAATAACATTTATTTTAGGTTCAACACTAATCCCGAAGGTAGAGGGAGTGTGCGATGGTGATCTTATCAACCTTGGACACTTCCAACACACATCGTCACCTTGCCCTCAACTAGTCTTTGTTCTTTTTGTAACTCCTGTTTCGAGTTACTAATCATAGCAACTGAACCAGTATCAAATACCAAGGGGCTACTATGAACACTAGTAAAGTACACATCAATAACATGTATATCATATATAATTTTGTTCACTTTGCCATCCTTCTTATCCGCCAAGTATTTGGGGCAGTTCCGCTTCCAGTGACCATTTCCTTCACAGTAGAAGCACTTAGTTTCAGGCTTGGGTCTAGATATGGGCTTCTTCATGGGAGTGACAACTTGCTTGCCATTCTTCTTGAAGTTCCCTTTCTTTCCCTTGCCCTTTTACTTGAAACTAGTGGTCTTGACAACCATCAACATTTGATGCTTTTCTTGATTTCTACCTTCGTCGGTTTCAGCAGCACGAAGAGCTCGGGAATCGTTTTTGTCATCCTTTGCATATTATAGTTCATCACGAAGTTCCAGTAACTTGGTGATAGTGACTAGAGAACTTTGTCAATCGCTATTTTATTTGGAACATTAACTCACACTTGATTCAAGCGATTGTAGTACACAAACAATCTGAGCACATGCTCACTGGTTGAGCTATTCTCCTCCATCTTGTAGGCAAAGTACTTGTCAGAGGTCTCATACCTCTCGACTCGGGCATGAGTCTGAAAACCAATTTAAGCTCTTGGAACATCTTATATGCTTTGTGGCGTTCAAAACGTTTTGAAGTCCCGGTTCTAAGCCGTAAAGCATGGCGCACTAAACTATCAAGTAGTTATCATACCGAGCTTACCAATCGTTCATAACGTCTGCATCTGCTCTTGCAATAGGTCCGTCACCTAGCGGTGCATCAAGGAAATAATTCTTCTGTGTGGCAATGAGGATATTCCTTAGATCACGGACCTAGTCCGCATCATTGCTACTATCATGTTTCAACATAGTTTTTCTCTAGGAACATATCAAAAAATAAACGGGGAGCTACATCGCGAGCTATTGATCTACAACATAGTTATGCAAATACTATCAGGACTAAGTTCATGATAAATTAAAGTTCAATTAATCATATTACTTAAGAACTCCCACTTAGATAGACATTCCTCTAATCATCTAAGTGATCACGTGATCCATATCAACTAAATCATGTCCGATCATCACATGAGATGGAGTAGTTTTCAATGGTGAACATCACTATGTTGATCATATCTATTATATGATTCACGCTCGACCTTTCGGTCTCAGTGTCCGAGGCCATATCTGCATATGCTAGGCTCGTCAAGTTTAACCCAAGTATTCTGCATGTGCAAAACTGGCTTGCACCCGTTGTATGTGAACGTAGAGCTTATCACACCCGATCATCACGTGGTGTCTCGGCACGACGAACTGTCGCAACGGTGCATACTCAGGGAGAACACTTATACCTTGAAATTTAGTGAGAGACCATCTTATAATGCTACCGCCAAACTAAGCAAAATAAGATGCATAAAGGATAAACATCACATGCAATCAATATAAGTGATATGATATGGTCATCATCATCTTGTGCCTTTGATCTCCATCTCCAAAGCACTGTCATGATCATCATCGTCACCGGCTTGACACCTTGATCTCCATCGAAGCATCGTTGTCGTCTCGCCAACTATTGCTTCTACAACTATCGCTACTGCTTAGTGATAAAGTAAAGCAAGTACATGGCGATTGCATTTCATACAATAAAGCGACAACCATATGGCTCCTGCCAGTTGCCGATAACTCTGTTACAAAACATGATCATCTCATACAATAAAATATAGCATCATGTCTTGACCATATCACATCACAACATGCCCTGCAAAAACAAGTTAGACGTCCTCTACTTTGTTGTTGCAAGTTTTACGTGGCTGCTACGGGCTTAGCAAGAACCGTTCTTACCTACACATCAAAAACCACAATGATTTTTCGTCAAGTGTGCTGTTTTAACCTTCAACAAGGACCGGGCGTAGTCACACTCAATTCAACTAAAGCTAGAGAAACAGAAACCCACTAGCCACCTGTGTGCGAAGCATGGCGGTAGAACCAGTCTCGCGTAAGCGTACGCGTAATGTCGGTCTGGGCCGCTTCATCCAACAATACCGCCTGTCGGGGATATACCCCGCGGTATGACCCGGCCAGATATATGACCCAGCTGGGACTTGGCGTTTCATTGGTAACCCGCTGGAGGATTGGCGATTCACGAGTCTGGTGGCTCACTGGTCTGACGACTCATGAGCCTGGCGACTCACTGATGGCCCCGACGGCGGGTCAGATAAAGGACTAGGCCCAAGGCCCAGAAGGCCGGCTCATGTTATGGTGGGCCGGCTTAAGAGGAAAGCGTAAGGAATATTCCCTTGCAAAGGAAGCAAGACTAAGACTCCACTTGTAATAGAGTAATCCTAATCCTACTAGGACTCCACGTGTAACCCGCCCCTCCAACTTATATAAGGAGGGGCAGGGCACCCCAAGAAGGGGGGAAGCCATCTTTAAGGCTAGACACAATTAGGAGAGCCGGTTTATGCGGCGACTCCCTCATGAGCATAATGAGACCTAGCCACAAACAACATGTAGGGCTATTACCGGATGATGTTTCCCGGGGTCCGAAGCTGTCTAAATCCTTGTCTTGTGTGTTGATCCGCCTCGCGTTTCTCATCCCGATCAACCCCTCCCAAGCTACCACATAGATGCGTTGGCCTCACGACAAGTCCTCACACTAAGGACATCTGCCGTGGCTATTCCATGACAGTTGGCGTCCACCGTGGGGCCTGCGCACGGTGGTGTTGAGTTCTTGGAGGGACCTCTCCCAGGGATCGAGGAGCTCACGATCATCCAGTGAAGAAGAGTCCTCGATGCAAGTTTAAGTTTGAGAGGTTAGAGTTTCGTACGTACAACCGCGCACGATCCGGAAGGCAGATTTATTTTTGGTGCGCCGCCGTAAAGTCATGCGTTTTTCAAGCCATCCAAAAACAATAGGATTCTTCACGACGGCTGCAAATGTTTGTCCGCCGAAGCTATCAAGTTGCGGACGTTTTTGTCAGAGTCGCCGAGTTGTTGCTCCTCATTAAATCAAAGATGCAGACATGCGCATTGTTTACATTGCATTAAGCATTAACCTGACGTTTTCAAGTACTAGTACGCCACTAGAAGACAAGGAGAGAAGCTACGAGGAGATTAATTCCAGAATTAAGAAAAAGTTGCCAAGTTGGTTTGGGCTACAGCAACGCGGAAACCACCGTTGACTCGCCTGGCAGCTCGCGCGTCTGCGGCCTCATCTCGCTGAGCCGCCTCACCGGGGCACCTCCACCGCCGCGAGCCGGCCACACTGCCACTCTTGCCATAGCCGGCCTCATCGAGCCGCTACCTCCAGGTCACGGCCTTGCTCCTGCCTCTGAGCCGCCATCGCCGTCTGACCGAGTCCGCCTCTACTGTGGCCGGATCGTGAGCCACTGCAACCCTTGCGGCCTCTGAGTCGCCCTCACCGGTGTGCTTCTGAGCCGCTGACACCCGCATCTGATTTTGCTTCAACCCGCCGGACTCCACTTTCAGATTCTGCTTTCGTCAAGGCATCAACCCGCGGGACTCCGCCTTTGCCCCCCAAATCCGCTTTGAATTCGCCTTCACGGCCTCGAGCGGCCCTTTGGTCGGCCTTGCTGAGCCGTCGGCCGCCCCCGCTACCTTCGCCGCTTCAAGCAACCGTCTCCGCGACCTGCTCGAGTTGCCCCTCGTTCCGTTTTGCGCTGAGCCACAGCAAGCTGCTTCATTCTGTCGCGGCCTTTCACCAAGCCGGCCTCGGCGATTCACCGGCCTCTGCAACTTCGTTTCAAGCCGCCGGTCGCTGCTACGATGAGCCGCCGTTCGCCGGAGTTTTTGCTGCAAACCGGCGCTGCTTCACATCGCTAACCAGCCGCCGGTCCGCGTCTTTGACCCGCCTCCGTCGTCGACCCGCCGGTGTCCTGGCGACCTGCTCTCGCGGCCACTGAGTCACCTTACTCCACTTTGCCGCAGCCAAGTGGACTCCCCTGCGCCTGCGGCCTGCCGTTCGCATCGGCCATCGCGGCACCGGCAAGCTGCCGCCCGAGCCCGAGTCGCCTCCTTTGCCCGTTTACAAGTCGTCGTCATCTTCGTCTTCGAGTCGCTGGCCGTCAAGGACGTTGTAGAATCTGTCCCAAAAACTGAGAGTTGCTCCAAGCATTTCTTGTTACATTCTGCTAACAAATGAGAACGAGGAAGGAAGGGATTGGAAGAAACCTTGTGGATACAATTTGTGCTGAAGCCTGGGAAGTTATACGCAAGGGATACACAATTTTTTCTGAGAGAGAGAACTGCGGTCACCTGCGAGCTGCTGTCGTGGCGCGCCCCGTTGACCCGCTATCATCGCGGTTACGCCCTAGGTCGCCGTTGCCACTTAGCCAGGTCGCCGGCGCCTTTCCGCCGCGATCTGAGGCTATTGGGCCGCCCTGGCTGCACCCCACGAGCCCCCCGCTTCAGCTGCTTGCTGTGGCCGGGACCTGAAGAAATGAACCAGAATACTATCAGCTGCTGACAATTGCTACACATGGCAAAAGTAAACCTGGCTGAAACCATCTGATCAAAAGAAATAGAGTACATAGAAGAAGAAGCGGCCAAGCTGGCCACGTGATGTTAAGCAAATTATGCTTCTCACGTCCCATCAAATTGGCATTTACCTATGCTATTTTTTCATCCTGGATATGTCCAGTATTATCAGACGGCAGCGTCCACGGTCGTCCGACAAAAATATCAGGTGTTATTTTTCCTATGTTTTCTCATCACATATATCAATTCATTCCACAACAATTACTCTGGCTTGTAGTGTTTTTTATGCAGGACGATTACAAAAGTGGTGATTATCGCGCATACGGAGTGCGCGCCAGCATTGTTCTGTCGGGTCGTCCGTGTCGCGCTGCCTGACGGACACACGTGCGAGCCGCCGCCCCTGCGTTTCATTCTACGTCAACAACCATGGCCGACTTTCTCGTCCGCACTGGCTTACAACACCGCGGCGGACTCTCTCATCTGGCCGGCTTACAACGCCGTGATTGACTCACCCGTCCGCACCAGATTACAACGCCACGGCCAATTCATCTCGTTCCGCTGTTCAACTATATGCCGGTTTACACCACGGTCAAGTATGGAGAATCTCAAACCAACTCCTCGAGTCGTCTTAAAACTCAGGGGCTACATGGACATGACTCAGCAAGTGCTGTCAGTTTCAGCAAAATTCAAGAACTCCGGGTCATTGGAGGGAAAAATAACCCGACCGTGGAGGCTTTTACCCTATTGGTGTAAATTTGAAGGCCGTCAGAGAAATTTCCAGTTTAAAAAAGTGCCTGACAAGCATAAAATTCCGGCTCAATAGAAGAATTTCGGGTTATCAGGAAAGATTCCGGTTCAAAATCCGGCTCAAGGGAAATCTATCTCCCACAAAGCTTTGAAAGCTCTCAATATCCGGTTTAAAATTCCGGCTCAAGAAGAATTTATCTCTCGCAAGGTTCAAGTTCTTAGAAAATTAAAGGTTGCCGAAGAGGACCTGCTGCCATGATGCACGGTTCAAACATGGGTATCCTGCCTTATTGGCTTATCACAGTATTGGTCATTTGGGGGCTTCCTGCTCATTGAGCATAGCTGTGACTACCCCTTGATCCGACGTATACACTATGTTACAAATTACATGGGGGCTTCCTGTTCAAACATAGGTGTATTCACCAAAGAGAACATATCATTACTACCCTCTTGATTGGCATGGATGCCATGTGTATTCACCAAAAATCCGGGTTATCCGGCCTGTATCCAAGATGCTCTTCGACCAGGTAATCCTGGATGACCCGCCCTGTTCTTAACAAGTCAATCTCTTAAATGAGACCCTGAACTTGTCAAGGTTAAAACATTGAATTGGTCATGAAAGAGCCGGCTTACAGAACGCAAGGAGAAGCTCAGGTTGATAAGCCTCCTTCCTTGAAACTTGGTTAAACCGACCTGTTTTGCACGATGCTACTCCGACCCCGCCATACTCTCGATAAGTCAATCTTTTAAAGACCCTGAACTTATCCAGGTTAAAATGTCGATTGGATCATGTGAGAGTCGGCTCACAGAAAGCATGGATACTCCAACGGCTATCATGCTAGTTTCATTGAAGAATATATTTTGGCTCGGCGGCCTATGAAAGCCTCGTGTTTTTTGGATTTTTTATTCATCTTGGATTTATATCACCCCTATTTTCTTACCGTATAGTTTTCACAGGTCGGGCCAAGCAGCCCTGACTATGTCTCATATTTAGGATGTTACCCTCTGCCCTGGACTTCTATGGTCACCAGTGGATTTATACTGGGCATCATGATCCGCCCCGCGGTAAACCACCAGGGCACTTGTGATTTGTTTGTGTGCAGGAACCGGTTTTCAAACCGTGTTATATTATTCAAATCTTTAATAGCCAACATGGCTGGATTTTTATTATGATTATCAATAACCAATATTATGATGAGGTTTACAAAGCCGCTTCAGAGTAATGGCTATTATTCCTTCATCTAAGATTACCAGCTCGCAACAAGGAGTATGGTTCAATATTGATATGCAAGGCATTCAACAATATCATACAGACAGCGGATATGATTTATTTATAATGGAAGGGATAGTCCTGAGTCGCTGCAGGCTTACGACCCGACACTTGGGGGCTACATTATTCAAGTTGAGATTACATCAAATATCCAAGTCCCATGTCACTGCCAGCATGCACCATGGCACTTGGGGGCTAATGCAAAGTCATTTTTTACTTGCCTTATTGAAGACCCGACTCATCACATCATAATGAGTCGGCCCTTGGGGGCTACCAATTGCTCCTACTAAAATTTTTAAGGTACACAAGTTAAATCCATTATTTTGAAGGGTCCATTGCTCAGTTGGTAAAGCACAAGGCTCTTAACCTTGTGGACGTGGGTTCAAGCCCTATGATGGAGGCCACATCATATGATGTTATTTTCAAATTAGGTATATATAAAGTCCCAGCTCAGTATTATCTTACTGAGCCGACCCTTGGGGGCTACACGTTGCTGTTCAAGTCTACATGATCATATCTACAAAGTCCCTGCTCATTATTGCATAATGACCCGGCCCTTGGGGGCTACATTAGTTGAAGTGTTTATGGGCATCAGGCAATTTCAAGTCCCAAGTTGCTGCAAGCATGACAACCCGGCACTTGGGGGCTACACATATGGAATATTCAGTTTTTACTAGTGACTGAGATGAACAACATGGATTTCTTCAAAGTGGTAGTATTTATATTGAAGCAAGTCTTAAGTCATCACTTTGCTCTCCTCATGACTTGGGGGCTATAGGTAATATGGATATAAGGGAGAAATATCTTCAAATTCTCAGTTTTGAGCAAACCAGATTGACCCGGTGTCTGCAACAATCATGACCCGGCGTTACCAATAATTATGACCCGGTGTCGGCAACAATTATGACTCGGCATCATCTGTTTATAACCCGGCAATTTTGGTAATCATAAATTGGTAAGATCTACATCTTCAAGCCGGCTGAAAATCAGATGAGTATTTCAAGACCAATATTTTTTAAGCAGTGGGAGCTGAATCAAATGAATTATTCTTCATAATATTTATGTGAGAAACCAATGTCAGCAAATTGATTATGAAGCTGGTCTATTAACCCAGACTTTCCAGAAGAAGGAAATGACAAGGACTTAAGGATGATCAGGTGCCGGCTTAGAAAAAACTTTTAACCCAGAGCACAACCTGTCAAATTTGTTCTTGTGTTTATTTTGTAGGATCAGTTTAACATGGATAAATCCAAATTAAACTGGGGACTAATGTCGGGGATATACCCCGCGGTATGACCCGGCCGGATATATGACCCGGCTGGGACTTGGCGTTTCATTGGTAACCCGTCGGAGGATTGGCGATTCACGAGTCTGGCGGCTCACTGGTCTGACGACTCACGAGCCTGGCGACTCACAGATGGCCCCGATGGCGGGTCAAATAAAGGACTAGGCCCAAGGCCCAGAAGGCCGGCTCATGTTATGGTGGGCTGGCTTAAGAGGAAAGCGTAAGGAATATTCCCTTGGAAAGGAAGCAAGACTAAGACTCCACTTGTAATAGAGTAATCCTAATCCTACTAGGACTCCACATGTAACCCGCCCCTCCAACTTATATAAGGAGGGGCAGGGCACCCCAAGAAGGGGGGAAGCAATCTTTAAGGCTAGACACAATTAGGAGAGCTGGTTTATGCGGCGACTCCCTCATGAGCATAATGAGACCTAGCCACAAACAACATGTAGGGCTATTACCAGATGATGTTTCCCGGGGCCCGAAGCTATCTAAATCCTTGTCTTGTGTGTTGATCCGCCTCGCGTTTCTCATCCTGATCAACCCCTCTCAAGCTACCACATAGATGCGTTGGCCTCACGACAAGTCCTCACACTAAGGACATCTGGCGTGACTATTCCACGACACCGCCGAATTAAAGTATGACATGCTGGTAAGCAGTATGACTATTATCGCCCACAACTCTTTGTGTTCTACTCGTGCATATAACATCTACGCATAGACCAGGCTCGGATGCCACTGTTGGGGAACGCAGTAATTTCAAAAAATTCCTACGAACACGCAAGATCTATCTAGGTGATGCATAGCAACGAGAGGGGAGAGTGTTGTCTACGTACCCTCGTAGACCGAAAGCGGAAGCGTTATGACAACGTGGTTGATGTAGTCGTACGTCTTCACGATCCGACCGATCCTAGCACCGAACGTACGGCACCTCCGCGATCTGCACACGTTCAGCTCGGTGACGTCCACGAACTCTAGATCCAGCTGAGGTCGAGGGAGAGTTTCGTCAGCACGACGGCGTGATGACGGTGTTGATGAAGTTACCGACGCAGGGCTTCGCCTAAGCACTACAACGATATGACCGAGGTGGATATCTGTGGAGGGGGGCACCGCACACGGCTAAGACAACTGTCAACTTGTATGTCTATGGGGTGTCCCCCTCCCTGTATATAAAGGAGTGGAGGAGGGGAGGGCCGGCCCTCTCTATGGAGCGCCCCGAGGGGGATTCCTACTCCTAGTAGGAGTAGGTTTCCCCCCTTTCCCTAGTTGGAGTAGGAGAAGAAAGAAGAGGGAGAAGGAGAGAAGGAAAGGGGGGCCGGCCCCCCACCCCACGGATTGGGCTTGGGGGGGGGGCGCCCTCCACCTGCCCGCCTCCTCCTCTCTTCCACTAAGTCCCAATAAGGCCCATTGACTCCCGGGGGGGGGGGTCCGGTAACCTCCCGGTACTCCGGAAAATGCCCGAACTCATCCGGAACCATTCCGGTGTCCAAACATAGCCTTCCAATATATCTATCTTTATGTCTCGACCATTTTGAGACTCCTCGTCATGTCCGTGATCACATCCGGGACTCCGAACAACCCTCGGTACATCAAAACACATAAACTCATAATACCGATCGTCATCGAACGTTAAGCGTGCAGACCCTATGGGTTTGAGAACTATATAGACATGACCGAGACTCATCTCCGGTCAATAACCAATAGAGAAACCTGGATGCTCATATTGGCTCCTACATATTCTAGGAAGACCTTTATCGGTCAAACCGCATAACAACATACGTTGTTCCCTTTGTCATCGGTATGTTACTTGCCCGAGATTCGATCGTCGGTATCTCAATACCTAGTTCAATCTCGTTACCGGCAAGTCTCTTTACTCGTTTCGTAATGCATCATCCCGCAACTAACTCATTAGTCACATTGCTTGCAAGGCTTATAGTGATGTGCATTACCAAGAGGGCCCAGAGATACCTCTCCGAAACACGAAGTGACAAATCCTAATCTCGATCTATGCCAACCCAACAAACACCATCGGAGACACCTGTAGAGCATCTTTATAATCACCCAGTTACGTTGTGACGTTTGATAGCACACTAAGTGTTCCTCCGGTATTCGGGAGTTGCATAATCTCATAGTTAGAGGAACATGTATGAGTCATGAAGAAAGCAATAGCAATAAAACTTAACGATCATTATGCTAAGCTAACGGATGGGTCTTGTCCATCACATCATTCTCTAATGATGTGATCCCGTTCATCAAATGACAACACATGTCTATGGCTAGGAAACTTAACCATCTTTGATTAACGAGCTAGTCAAGTAGAGGCATACTAGGGACACTCTGTTTTGTCTATGCATTAACACATATATCAAGTTTCCGGTTAATACAATTCTAGCATGAATAATAAACATTCATCATGATATAAGGAAATATAAATAACAACTTTATTATTGCCTCTAGGGCATATTTCCTTCAAGATCTTGCGTGATCGTAGGAATTTTTCTGAAATTATTGCGTTCCCCAACAGTGGCATCCGAGCCAGGTCTATGCGTAGATGTTATATGCACGAGTAGAACACAAAGAGTTGTGGCGATAATAGTCATACTGCTTACCAACATGTCATACTTTGATTCAGCGGTATTGTTGGATGAAGCGGCTTAGACCGACATTATGCGTACGCTTACGCGAGACTGGTTCTACCAACGTGCTTCGCACACAGGTGGCTAGTGGGTGTCTGTTTCTCCAACTTTAGTTGAATCGAGTGTGACTACGCCCGGTCCTTGTTGAAGGTTAAAACAACACACTTGACGAAAAATCGTTGTGGTTTTGATGCATAGGTAAGAACAGTTCTTGCTAAGCCCGTAGCAGCCACGTAAAACTTGCAACAACAAAGTAGAGGACGTCTAACTTGTTTTTGCAGGGCTTGTTTTGATGTGATATGGTTAAGACATGATGAGATATAAGTTGTTGTATGAGATGATCATGTTTTGTTGAAGTTATCGGCAACTGGCATAAGCCTTATGGTTGTCTCTTTATTGCATAAGATGCAAGTGCCAAATAATTGCTTTACTTTATCGCTATGCGATGGCAATGGTTGCAAGAGCAATAGTTGGCGAGACGACCATGTGATGACACGTTGGTAGAGATCAATATGATGGAGATCATGGTGTCATGCCGGTGACGATAGAGATCATGACGGTACTTTGGAGATGGAGATCAAAGGCACAAGATGAACATGGCCATATCATGTCACATATTTTGATTGCATGTGATGTTTATATTTTATGCATCTTATTTTGCTTAGTATGTCGGTAGCATTATAAGATGATCCCTGACTAAATTACAAGGTATAAGTGTTATCCCAAAGTATGCACCGTTGCGACAGTTCGTCGTGCCGAGACACCACGTGATGATCGGGTGTGATAAGCTCTACGTTCAAATACAACGGGGTGCAAGCCAGTTTTGCACACGCAGAATACTCGGGTTAAACTTGACGAGCCTAGCATATGCAGATATGGATATGGCCTCGGAACACCAGAGACCGAAAGGTCGAGCGTGAATCATATAGTAGATATGATCAACATAGTGATGTTCACCATTGAAAACTACTCCATCTCACGTGATGATCGGACATGGTTTAGTTGATTTGGATCACGTGATCATTTAGATGACTAGAGAGATGTCTATCTAAGTGGGAGTTCTTAAGTAATATGATTAATTGAACTTTAATTTATCATGAACTTAGTCCTGATAGTATTTGCATAACTATGTTGTAGATCAATAGCTCGCGATGTAGCTCCCCATTTATTTTTGATATGTTCCTAGAGACAAATAAGTTGAAAGATGATAGTAGCAATGATGCGGACTTGGTCCGTGATCTGAGGATTATCCTCATTGCTGCATAGAAGAATTATGTCCTTGACGCATCGCTAGGTGACAGAACTATTGCAGGAGTAGATGCAGACGTTATAAACGTTTGACAAGCTCGGTATGATGACTACTTGATAGTTTAGTGAACCATGCTTTACGGCTTAGAACCGGGACTTCAAAAATGTTTTGAACGCCACGGAGCATATAAGATGTTTCAAGATTTGAAATTGGTATCTCATACTCATGCCCGTGTCAAGAGGTATGAGACCTCTGACAGTACTTCACCTACAAGATGGAGGAGAATAGCTCAACGAGTGAGCATGTGCTCAGAATGTCTAAGTACTACAATCACTTGAATCAAGTGGGAGTTAATCTTCCCGATAAGATAGTGATTGACAGAGTTCTCTAGTCACTATCACCAAGTTACTAGAACTACGTGATGAACTATAATATGCAAGGGATAACGGAAACGATTCCCAAGCTCTTGGCGATGCTGAAATCGGCGAAGGTAGAAATCAAGAAAAAGCATCAAGTGTTGATGGTTGACAAGACCACTAGTTTCAAGTAAAAGGGCAAGGGAAAGAAAGGGAACTTCAAGAAGAATGGCAAGCAAGTTGCCACTCCCATGAAGAAGCCCAAAGCTAGACCCAAGCCTGAAACTAAGTGCTTCTACTGCAAAGGAAATGGTCACTGGAAGCGGAACTGCCCTAGATACTTGGCGGATAAGAAGGATGGCAAAGTGAACAAAGGTATATTGGATATACATGTTATTGATGTGTACTTTACTAGTGTTTATAGCAACACCTCGGTATTTGATACTGGTTCAGTTGCTAAGAGTAGTAACTCGAAACGGGAGTTGCAAAATAAACAGAGACTAGTTAAGGGCGAGGTGATGATGTGTGTTGGAAGTGATTCAAAGGTTGATAAGATCACCATCGCACACTCCCTTTACCTTTGGGATTAGTGTTGAACCTAAAATAAATGTTATTTGGTGTTTGCGTTGAGCATGAATATGATTGGATCATGTTTATTGCAATACGGTTATTCATTTAAGTCAAAGAATAATTGTTGTTCTATTTACATGAATAAAACCTTCTACGGTCATACACTCAATATAAATGGTTTATTGAATCTCGATCGTAGTGATACACATATTCATAATATTGAAGCCAAAAGATGCAAAGTTAATAATGATAGTGCAACTTATATGTGGCACTGCCGTTTAGGTCATATTGGTGTAAAGCGCATGAAGAAACTCCATGTTGATGAACTTTTGGAATCACTTGATTATGAATCATTTGATGCTTGCGAACCATGCCTCATGGGAAAGATGACTAATACTCCGTTCTCTGGAACAATGGAGCGAGCAACTGACTTGTTGGAAATAATACATACTGATGTATGCGGTCCGGTGAGTGTTGAGGCTCGCGGCGGGTATCGTTATTTTCTGACCTTCGCAGATGATTTTAGTAGATATGGGTATATCTACTTAATGAAACATAAGTCTGAAACATTTGAACACTTCAAAGAATTTCAGAGTGAAGTAGAAAATCACCGTAACAAGAAAATAAAGTTTCTACGATCTGATCATGGAGGAGAATATTCGAGTTATGAGTTTGGTCTTCATTTGAAACAATGCGGAATAGTTTCGCAACTCATGCCACCCAGAACACCACAGCGTAATGGTGTTTCCGAACGTCGTAACCGCACTTTATTAGATATGGTGCGATCTATGATGTCTCTTACTGATTTACCGCTCTCGTTTTGGGGTTATGCATTAGAGACAACTACATTCACGTTAAATAGGGCACCATCTAAATCCGTTGAGACGTCACCATATGAACTGTGCTTTGGAAAGAAACCTAAGCTGTCGTTTCTTAAACTTTGGGGCGGCGATGCTTATGTGAAAAAGTTTCAACCTGATAAGCTCGAACCCAAATCGGAGAAATGTGTCTTCATAGGATACCCAAAGGAAACTGTTGGGTACACCTTCTATCACACAGATCCGAAGGCAAGATATTCGTTGCTAAAAATTGATACTTTCTAGAGAAGGAGTTTCTCTCGAAAGAAGTGAGTGGGAGGAAAGTCGAACTTGATGAGGTAATTGTACCTTCTCCCGAATTGGAAAGTAGTTCATCACAGAAATCAGTTCCAGTGATGCCTACACCAATTAGTGAGGAAGTTAATGATGATGATCATGAAACTTCAGATCAAGTTACTACCGAACCTCGTAGGTCAACCAGAGTACGTTCCGCACCAGAGTGGTACGGTAAATCAGTTCTGGAAGTCATGTTACTAGACCATGACGAACCTACAAACTATGAGGAAGCGATGATGAGCCCAGATTCCGCAAAATGGTTTAAGGCCATGAAATCTGAGATAGGATCCATGTATGAAAACAAAGTATGGACTTTTGTGGAATTGCCCGATGATCAGCAAGCCATTGAGAATAAATGGATCTTCAAGAGGAAGACGGACGCTGATGGTAGTGTTACTATCTACAAAGCTTGACTTGTCACGAAAGGTTTTCGACAAGTTCAAGGTGTTAATTTTCTCACTCGTAGCGATGCTTAAGTCTGTCCGAATCATGTTAGCAATTGCTGCATTTTATGAAATATGGAAAATGGATAAGAAAAACTACATTCTTTAATGGATTTATTAAAGAAGAGTTGGATATGATGCAACCAAAAGGTTTTTTCAATCCTAAAGGTGCTAACAAAATATGCAAGCTCCAGCCATCCATCTATGGACTGGTGAAAGCATCCCGGAGTTGGAATATACGCTTTGATAAGTTGATCAAAGCATATAGTTTTATACAGACTTGCGGTGAAGCCTGTATTTACAAGAAAGTGAGTGCGAGCACTACAACCTTTCTGATAAGTATATGTGAATGACATATTGTCGATCGGAAATGATGTAGAATTTTCTGGAAAGCATAAAGGAGTGTTTGAAAGGAGTTTTCCAAAGAAAGACCTCGGTGAAGCTTCTTACATATTGAGCATCAAGATCTATAGAGATAGATCAAGACGCTTGATAAGTTTTTTCAATTAGTACATACCTTGACAAGTTTTTGAAGTAGTTCAAACTGGAACAGTCAAAGAAAGAGTTCTTGCCTGTGTTGCAAGGTCTGAAGTTGAGTAAGACTCAAAGCCCGACCACAGCAGAAGATAGAGAGAGAATGAAAGTCATTCCCTATGCCTCAGCCATAGTTTCTATAAAGTATGCCATGTTGTGTACCAGACCTATTGTATACCCTGCCCTGAGTTTGGCAAGGGAGTACAATTTTGATCTAGGAGTAGATCACTGGACAGCGGTCAAAATTATCCTTAAAGGACTAAGGAAATATTTCTCGGTTATGGAGGTGATAAAGAGTTTGTCGTAAAGAGTTACATCGATACAAGCTTTGACACCGATCTGGATGACTCTAAGTCACAATCCGGATACATATTAAAAGTGGGAGCAATTAGCTAAAGTAGCTCCGTGGAGAGCATTGTAGACATAGAAATTTGCAAAATACATAAGGATCTAAATTTGGCAGACCCGTTGACTAAACTTCTCTCACAAGCAAAACACGATCACACCTTAGTACTCTTTGGGTGTTAATCACATGGCGATGTGAACTAGATTACTGACTCTAGTAAACCCTTTGAGTGTTGGTCACATGGTGATGTGAACTATGGGTGTTAATCACATGGTGATGTGAACTATTGGTGTTAAATCACATAGCGATGTGAACTAGATTATTGACTCTAGTGCAAGTGGGAGACTGAAGGAAATATGCCCTAGAGGCAATAATAAAGTTATTATTTATTTCCTTATTTCATGATAAATGTTTATTATTGATGATAGAATTGTATTAACCGGAAACTTAGTACATGTGTGAATACATAGACAAACAAAGTGTCCCTAGTATGCCTCTACTTGACTAGCTCGTTAATCAAAGATGGTTAATTTTCCTAGCCATAGACATGTGTTGTCATTTGATGAACGGGATCACATCATTAGAGAATGATGTGATGGACAAGACCCATTCGTTAGCTTAGCATTATGATCGTTTCAGTTTCATTGCTACTGCTTTGTTCATGACTTATACATGTTCCTCAGACTATGAGATTATGCAACTCCCGAATACCGGAGGAACACCTTGTGTGCTATCAAAAATCACAACGTAACTGGGTGATTATAAAGATGCTCTACAGGTGTCTCCGATGGTGTTTGTTGAGTTGGCATAGATCGAGATTAGGATTTGTCACTCCGAGTATCGGAGAGGTATCTCTGGGCCCTCTTGGTAATGCACATCACTATAAGCCTTGCAAGCAATGTGACTAATGAGTTAGTTACGGGATGATGCATTACGGAACGAGTAAAGAGACTTGCCGGTAACGAGATTTAACTAGGTATGATGATACCGACGATCGAATCTCAGGCAAGTAACATACCGATGACAAAGGGAACAATGTATGTTGTTATGCGGTTTGACCAATAAAGATCTTCGTAGAATATGTAGGAGCCAATATGAGCATCCAGGTTCCGCTATTGGTTATTGACCGAAGATGTGTCTCGGTCATGTCTACATAGTTCTCGAACCCGTAGGATCCGCACGCTTAACGTTCGATGACGATTTGTATTATGAGTTATGTGATTTGATGTACCAAAGGTTGTTCGGAGTCCCGGATGAGATCACAGACATGACGAGGAATCTCGAAATGGTAGAGACATAAAGATCGATATATTGGAAGGCTATATTCGGACATCGGAAAGGTTCCGAGCGATTCGGGTATTTTTCGGAGTACCGGAGAGTTACGGGATTTCGCCGGGGGAAGTAGTGGGCCTTAATGGGCCATACGGGAAAGGAGAGAAGGGCCTCAAGGGGTGGCCGCGCCCCCCCATGGCAAGTCCGAATTGGACTAGGGAGGGGGCGGCGCCCTCCTCTCTTTCCTTCTCCCTCTCCTTCTCCTTCCCTCTCTCCCCCCTCTTGGAAAAGGAAGGGGACTCCAACTAGGATTGGGAATCCTAGTTGGACTCCCCCTATAGGCGCGCCCCTCCTAGGCCGGCCTCCTCCTCCTCCCTCGTTTATATACGTGGCCAGGGGGCACCCCAAAGCACAACAGACAATCTCTTATCCATGTGCGGTGCCCCCCTCCATAGTTTTACACCTCGTTCATATCGTCGTAGTGCTTAGGCGAAGCCCTGCGCCGGTAACTTCATCATCACCATCACCACGCCGTTGTGCTGACGAAACTCTCCCTCGGCCTCAACTGGATCAAGAGTTCGAGGGACGTCAGCGAGCTAAACGTGTGCTGAACACGGAGGTGCCATACGTTCGGTGCTAGGATCGCTCGGATCGTGAAGACGTACGACTACATCAACCGCGTTGACAAAACGATTCCGCTTTCCGTCTACGAGGGTACGTGGACACACTCTCCCCGCTCGTTGCTATGCATCACCTAGATAGATCTTGCGTGATCGTAGGAATTTTTTTGAAATTACTGCGTTCCCCAACAGTGGCATCCGAGCATCAAGTGATTCCAAAATCCCATCAGCATGGAGTTTCTTCATGCGCTTTACACCAATATGACCTAAACGGCAGTGCCACAAATAAGTTGCACTATCATTATTAACTTTGCATCTTTTGGCTTCAATATTATGAATATGTGTATCATTACGATCGAGATCCAACAAACCATTTTCATTGGGTGTATGACCATAGAAGGTTTTATTCATATAAACAGAACAACAATTGTTCTCTAACTTAAATTAATAACCGTATTGCAATAAACATGATCAAATCATATTCATGCTCAACGCAAACACCAAATAACACTTATTTAGGTTCAGCACTAATCCCGAAAGTATAGGGAGTGTGCAATGATGATCATATCAATCTTGGAACTACTTCCAACACACATCGTCACCTCGCCCTTAACTAGTTTCTGTTCATTCTACAACTCCCGTTTCGAGTTACTACTCTTAGCAACTGAACTAGTATCAATTGCCGAGGGGTTGCTATAAACACTAGTAAAGTACACATCAATAACATGTATATCCAATATACCTTTGTTCACTTTGCCATCCCTCTTATCTGCCAAGTATCTAGGGCAGTTTCCACTTCCAGTGACCATTTCCTTTGCAGTAGAAGCACTCAGTTTCAGGCTTGGGTCTAGCTTTGGGCTTCTTCACGGGAGCAACAACTTGCTTGCCGTTCTTTTTGAAGTTCCCCTTCTTCCCTTTGCCCTTTTTCTTGAAACTAGTGGTCTTGTTGACCATCAACACTTGATGCTCCTTCTTGATTTCTACCTCCGCAGCCTTTAGCATCGCGAAGAGCTCGGGAATCGTTTCCATTATCCTTTGCATATTATAGTTCATCACGAAGTTCTAGTAACTTGGTGATAGTGACTAGAGAACTATGTCAATCACTATCTTATCTTGAAGATTAACTCCCACTTGATTCAAGTGATTGTAGTACTCAAACATTCTGAGCACATGCTCACTAGCTGAGCAATTCTCCTCCATCTTGTAGGCAAAGTACTTGTCAAAGGTCTCATACCTTTCGACATGGGCATGAGTCTGAAATACTAATTCAACTCTTGAAACATCTCATATGCCCCGTGGCATTTCAAAAACGTCTTTGAAGCCCCGATTCTAAGCCGTAAAGCATGGTGCACTAAACTATGAAGTAGTCATCATATCAAGCTTGCCAAATGTTCATAACATCTGCATTTACTCCTGCAACTAGTCTGTCACCTAGCGGTGCATCAAGGACATAATTCTCTTGTGCAGCAATGAGGATAATCCTCAGATCACGGATCCAATCCGCATCATTGCTACTAACATCTTTCAACTAAGTTTTCTCTAGGAACATATCAAAAATAAAACAGGGGAGCTAAACACGAGCTATTGATCTACAACATAGATATGCTAATACTATCAGGACTAAGTTCATGATAAATTAAAGTTCAATTAATCATATTACTTAAGAACTCCCACTTAGATAGACACCCCTCTAATCATCTAGGTGATCACGTGATCCATATCAACTAAACTATGTCCGATCATCACGTGAGATGGAGTAGTTTTCAATGGTGAACATCACTATGTTGATCATATCTACTATATGATTCACGCTCAACCTTTCGGTCTCCTGTGTTGCGAGGCCATATCTGCATATGCTAGGCTCGTCAAGTTTAACCCGAGTATTTCTGCGTGTGCAAAACTGGCTTGCACCCGTTGTATATGAACATAGAGCTTATCACACCCGATCATCACGTGGTGTCTCGGCACAACGAACTTTGGCAACAGTGCATACGCAGGGATAACACTTGTACCTTGAAATTTAGTGAGAGATCATCTTATAATGCTACCATCAATCAAAGCAAAATAAGATGCATAAAAGATAAATATCACATGCAATCAATATAAGTGATATGATATGGCCATCATCATCTTGTGCCTTTGATCTCCATCTCCAAAGCACCGTCATGATCACCATCGTCACTGGCGCGACACCTTGATCTTCATCGTAGCATCATTGTCGTCTCGCCAACTATTGCTTCTACGACTATCGCTACCGCTTAGTGATAAAGTAAAGCAATTACATGGCGATTGCATTTCATACAATAAAGCGACAACCATATGGCTCCTGCCAGTTGCCGATAACTCGGTTACAAAACATGATCATTTCATACAATAAAATTTAGCATCATGTCATGACCATATCACATCACAGCATGCCCTGCAAAAACAAGTTAGACGTCCTCTACGATGTTGCAAGTTTTACGTGGCTGCTACGGGCTGAGCAAGAACCGTTCTTACCTACGCATCAAAACCACAACGATATTTCGTCAAGTTAGTGTTGTTTTGACCTTCAACAAGGACCGGGCGTAGTCACACTCGGTTCAACTAAAGTTGGAGAAACTGACACCCGCCAGCCACCTGTGTGCAAAGCACGTCGGTAGAACCAGTCTCGCATAAGCGTACGCGTAATGTCGGTCCGGGCTGCTTCATCCAACAATACCGCCGAACCAAAGTATGACATGCTGGTAAGCAGTATGACTTGTATCGCTCACAACTCACTTGTGTTCTACTCGTGCATATAACATCTACGCATAAACCTGGCTCGGATGCCACTGTTGGGGAACGTAGTAATTTCAAAAAAAATTCCTACGCACACGCAAGATCATGATGATGCATAGCAACGAGAGGGGATAGTGTCGTCCACGTACCCTCGTAGACCGTAAGCGGAAGCGTTATGAGAATGCGGTTGATGTAGTCGTACGTCTTCACGATCCGACCGATCCAAGTACTGAACGCACGGCACCTCCGAGTTCAGCACACGTTCAGCTCAATGACGTCGCACAAACTCCGATCCAGCAGAGTTCGCGGGAGAGTTCCGTCAGCACGACGGCGTGATGACAGTGATGATGTTGCTACCGATGCAGGGCTTCGCCTAAGCACCACTACGATATGATCGAGGTGGATTATGGTGGAGGGGGGCACCGCACACGGTTTGGAACAATCAACTTGTGTGTCTTGGGGTGCCCCCTGCCCTCGTATATAAAGGAGCAAGGGGGAGGTCGGCCGGCCCTAGGAGGGGCGCGCCAAGGGAGTAGGATTCCTACTCCCAGTAGGAGTAGGTGATACGTCTCCGTCGTATCTACTTTTCCAAACACTTTTCCCTTGTTTTGGACTCTAACTTGCATGATTTGAATGGAACTAACCCGGTCTGACGCTGTTTTCAGCAGAATTGCCATGGTGTTATTTATGTGCAGAAACAAAAGTTCTCGGAATGACCTGAAACTTCACGGAACGTCTATTTGGAAATAATAAAAAATCCTTGCAAAAGATGAAGACCAGGGGGCCCACACCCTGTCCACGAGGGTGGAGGGCGCGCCCCCTACCTCGTGGGCCCCCTGGAGCTCCTCCGACCTCAACTCCAACTCTATATATTTGCTTTCGGGGAGAAAAAAATCAGAGAGAAGGATTCATCGCGTTTTACGATACGGAGCCACCGCCAAGCCCTAAAACCTCTCGGGAGGGCTGATCTGGAGTCCGTTCGGGGCTTCGGAGAGGGGAATCCGTCGCTGTCGTCATCATCAACCATCCTCCATCACCAATTTCATGATGCTCACCGCCGTGCGTGAGTAATTCCATCGTAGGCTTGCTGGACGGTGATGGGTTGGATGAGATCTATCATGTAATCGAGTTAGTTTTGTTAGGGTTTTATCCCTAGTATCCACTATGTTCTGAGATTGATGTTGCTATGACTTTGCTCTGCTTAATGCTTGTCACTAGGGCCCGAGTGCCATGATTTCAGATTTGAACCTATTATGTTTTCATGTATATATGTGAGTTCTTGATCCTATCTTGCAAGTCTATAGTCACCTACTATGTGTTATTATCCGGCAACCCCGAAGTGACAATAATCGGGACCACTGCCGGTGATGACCATAGTTTGAGGAGTTCATGTATTCACTATGTGCTAATGCTTTGTTCCGGTACTCTATTAAAAGGAGGCCTTAATATCCCTTAGTTTCCATTAGGACCCCGCTGCCACGGGAGGGTAGGACAAAATATGTCATGCAAGTTCTTTTCCATAAGCACGTATGACTATATTGAGAATACATGCCTACATTACATTGATGAATTGGAGCTAGTTCTATGTCACCCTATCTCATGATTGTTACATGATGAACCGCATCCGGCATAATTCTCCATCACCGATCCAATGCCTACGAGCTTTCCACATATTGTTCTTTGCTTATTTACTTTATCGTTGCTACTGTTACAATCACTATAAAACACCCAAAATACTACTTTTGCTACTGTTACTTTTGTTACCGTTACCACTACTACCATATTACTTTGCTACTAAACACTTTGCTGCAGATATACTTGAGAATATTCTTTGGCTCCCCTTGTGTCGAATCAATAAATTTGGGTTGAATACTCTACCCTCGAAAACTGTTGCGATCCCCTATACTTGTGGTTATCAAGACTATTTTCTGGCGCCGTTGCCGAGGAGCATAGCTCTATTCTTTGAGTCACTTGGGATTTATATCTGCTGGTCACTATGAAGAACTTGAAAGACGCTAAGACAACAATTTATCCCTCAACTACGAGGGGAGGTAAGGAACTGCAGTCTAGCTCTGCACTTGATTCACCTTCTGTTTTGAATAAGCTTGCGACACCTAAACCTGCTTCTGCTATTCGTTCTGATATGTCGCATGTTATTGATGATGCCACTTCTGCTATGCATGATACTTATGATGAAACTACTTCTATGCTTGATACTACTGTGCCACTTAGTGAATTTCTTGATGAACAAATTGCTAGGGCTAGAGAGAAAGAAATTATTGAAACTGATTATGTTGATGAAAGTGATGATGAAGACTTGCCTGTTATTCCTGAGGGTTATGTTTTTGATAAAGAAGCTACTTTAGCTATTTTAGCTTGCAAAGATAGATATGAGCTCAAGAGGTTATTAGCTAAATGGAAGCAGCAATCTCTTAATGCTAGAATGAAACCTGACCCTGCTTTTGCTACTTCACCTATATGTGTTACTGATAAGGATTATGAATTCTCTGTTGATCCTGATATAATTACTTTGGTTGAATCTGATCCTTTCCATGGATATGAATCTGAAACTGTTGTGGCACATCTTACTAAATTAAATGATATAGCCACCCTGTTCACTAATGATGAGAGAACTCGCTACCTTTATATCCTTAAAATATTTCCGTTCTCATTAAAGGGTGATGCTAAGATATGGTTTAATTCTCTTGATCCTGGTTGTGTGCGTAGTCCCCAGGATATGATTTATTACTTCTCTGCTAAATATTTCCCTGCTCATAAGAAACAAGCTGCTTTAAGGGATATATACAATTTTGTGCAAATTGAAGAAGAGAGTCTCCCACAAGCTTGGGGGAGGCTTCTCAAGTTACTTAATGCTTTGCCTGATCATCCTCTTAAGAAAAATGAAATACTTGATATCTTTTATAATGGACTAACCGATGCTTCCGGAGATTACCTGGATAGTTGTGCTGGTTCTGTTTTCAGGGAAAGAACACCGGATGAAGCTGAAATTCTATTGAATAATATGTTGACAAATGAAAATAATTGGACACTTCCTGAGCCAGCTCCTGAGCCAATTCCTGAGCCTATTCCTAAACCAACTCTGAAGAAACGAGGTGTTCTATTTCTCAGTCCGGAAGATATGCAAGAGGCAAAGAAATCTATGAAAGAAAAGGGTATTAAAGCTGAAGATGTTAAGAATTTACCACCTATTGAAGAAATACATGGTCTTAATTTACCACCTGTTGAAGAAATATGTGATCCTAACCCATTACCTATTGAAAAAACACATGGTCTTGATAACCCGACATAGGTAGTAAAGGTAAATTCTCTCTACAGATATGATAAAGCTGAAATCCCTCCTACTAAGATTGCTAGCTAATGTTTGGATGAGTTTGATAACTTTATGGTTAAGCAAGAAGATTTCAATGCTTATTTTGGTAGACAATTAAAACAAAATGCTTATATGATTGAACACTTGGGTGATTATATGGCTAGAGTTAAAGGTGAACTTAAACTTATTAGTAAACATGCTTCTATGGTTACCACTCAAGTAGAACAAGTACTTAAAGCTCAAAATGATTTGCTCAATGAAATGAATAGTAAGAAAAATGATTATGTTGTTAGAGTGGCTACTAGAACTGGTAGAATGACTCAGGAACCTTTGTATCCTGAAGGCCATCCTAGGAGAATTGAGCAAGATTCTCAGAGAAATAATATAGATGCACCTAGTCCTTCTAAAAAGAAGAAAAAGAAAAATGATAGGACTTTGCATGCTTCTAGTGAACCTATTGCTGAACCATCTGAGAATCCAAATGATATTTCTATTTCTGATGCTGAAACACAATCTGGTAATGAACATGAACCTAGTGAAAATGTTAATGATGATGCTCAACCTAGTAATGATAATGATGTAGAAATTGAACCTGCTGTTGATCTTGATAACCCATAATCAAAGAATCAACGTTATGATAAGAGAGACTTTGTTGCTAGGAAACATGGTAAAGAAAGGGAACCTTGGGTTCAGAAACCCATGCCTTTTCCTCCCATACCATCCAAGAAAAAGGTTGATGAGGATTTTGAGCGCTTTGCTGAAATGATTAGACCTATCTTTTTGCGTATGCGATTAACTGATATGCTCAAAATGAATCCTTATGCTAAGTATATGAAAGATATTGTGACTAATAAAAGAAAGATACCGGAAGCTGAAATTTCCACCATGCTTGCTAATTATACTTTTAAGGGTGGAATACCTAAGAAACTAGGAGATCCAGGAGTACCAACTATACCATGCTCCATTAAAAGAAACTATGTTAAAACTGCTTTATGTGATCTTGGAGCCGGTGTTAGTGTTATGCCTCTCTCTTTATATCGTAGACTTGATTTGAATAAGTTGACACCTACTGAAATATCTTTGCAAATGGCTGATAAATCAACTGCTATACCTATCGGTATTTGTGAGGATGTGCCTGTTGTGGTTGCAAACATTACTATTTTAACGGACTTTGTTATTCTTGATATTCCCGAGGACGATAGTATGTCTATTATTCTTGGAAGACCTTTTTTGAATACCGCAGGGGCTGTTATTGATTGCAACAAAGGCAATGTCACTTTTCATGTTAATGGAAATGAGCATACGGTACACTTTTCGAGGAAACAACCTCAAGTTCATAGTATCAACTCTATTGGAAAAATTCCATCGATTATTTTCGGAGGTTTTGAATTTCCTCTTCCTACTGTCAAAAAGAAACATGATATTCTTATTATAGGGGATGTGCATATCCCCGTTGAGGTAACATAGTGTTATTCGAAATTTCTCTGGTTCCATGTTATTCGGAATGAGTTTGTTAACAAGACTTGATCAACCTTGTTAGTGGATTCCTTTTGATGAGCATGAGATGGATGAAACTAGAAGGCACAACCTTCTGTACCCTCTGTCTACTTTCTGTTATTTAGTTGAAATAAAGTAACAATAGTTTTTTTTCTGTCAGTTTTCTGATTTATCCGTGCAATATAAAAATACCCCGAAAATAAAAGTTCTCCCAATGCCCTAAAAATGGAATATGATTTTTCTAGAATATTTGAGAATATCTGGCACTGAGAACACAGCAGGAGGGGCAAGCACCTGGCCACGAGGGTGGAGGGCGCGCCCTACCCCCTGGGCGCGCCCCCTGTCTTGTGGGCCTACGGTGGCGCCCCTCCACTTATTCCTGCACCCACACACTCCTTCTTCCTCCCACAAACACCAATATCCAGCTCAAGCATGAGTTCTAGCTCATTTTGCTGTGATTTTCGATCTCCTTGCTCAAAGCACCTCTCACAAAATTGCTTGGGCAGATTGTTCCTTGGTATGTGACTCCTCCATTGGTCCAATTAGTTTTTGTTCTAGTGCTTTATTCATTGCAAATTTGTGCTGCCTAGGTGACCATGTTCTTGAGCTTGCATGTCAAATTTATATGGTTCCAAGTGGTTCTAATGCTTGATATAGGCTCTAGGCACTCGTAGGAGTAGTTGCTATCAATTTTATTGAGCTTGGTTCACTTTTGTTTGAAGTTACTAAAAATTTCAGAATTTTTCAGAAAATAATGAAGAGATTTTTCAGGGGCTCATCGAGCCGAAGCTCGAAGGAAAAGCAGAATGAAGAAGCACAGAGGCCCAAATATAATTTGCCTCGCACCGCGGAGGTCCGGCCGTGTGAATGGCCTTCCAATGATTTCTTGAGAGAAGCCGGGATTTATGATGATTTTTATGAATTGGCTGAAAATGCAGGCCTCACCGACTTCCTCCGCGACCAACACAATCAGTATCTCTTACTCACCAATACTTTTGTGCAAAACTTCTACTATTTTCCTAAGGAAACACCTCCTTCAGTAGAGTTTCATTTATATGATGTTGTTAAGAAGACGC